>NC_138775.1:187157446-187512446 GCF_965119305.1 Pelophylax lessonae | reverse complement strand
ACGGACGAGCGGCGGGGATCTCAGATGGCTGGCGATCTCAGCAATGGGAGATCATCGCTGGATCGCCAGGAGAAGGTAAGACACCGCTGCGCGCTCTGCCCATCCACCCCGAGCGTGACTCGGGGATACCGATAACAGCATGGAAAATCCACCCCGAGTCACGCTCGGGGATACCACTAGGCAGGTTAAAGTCAAAACAATACATAGGCTAATTATACTCACAAAGTTCAACAAATACAAGGCTTGCTTACCTCCTGGTGGGTTGACCCTGAGGACCATGACCTGGAAAAAGAATGCAGCAAAATCTATCTCCACCATCAGCGGCTCTGGTGAAGACTGATTAGCGCTTAAACCCCACTTCTCGAGTGAGCTCACATCATCCACCAAGGTTCCCTGTTTGTGTACCTATCCTGCTGGATGGTGGGGGCCTTCCTGCTGATATAGCTACTGGTATCTGAGTGTGATCCCTAGCCATAACAGGTTTTAAAATATATTTACAATCTACAAAGCCACATTTTTATTAGAGTAAGGAATTGTTAGAATGTCTTACAAAGTTTTTATTGCCATTAACCTTGACCTAACCTAGTAACCAATTAACTCCCATTTCTTATTCTGGCATCACAGGGACAAACAGAATTAGAAAGCTGATCTTAATTCTTCCCCACTCTATTCAAAACTAAAAAACAAAAATTGTCCACACTTATGCTTTAAATATGCATACCATGCCAGCTCTAGTTCTCTACATTGTGGTCAAAAATACTAGACATGACTTACATTTAATTTTTAGCAATGGTATTCCTGCTTGCACTTTAAGATAAAGTTGTCATGGAGACTACTAATGGAAATCATCCATTGCTACCAATCTTCCCTGCAGCTCTTCAAACCTGTGAAGGTGGACACACTATATTTTTTCTAGGTTCATGACAACATGTATTGTTTTTAGTCGAAACTAGAGAGCTCCAATCTACTAACTACTATGTGTCTTTTTTGTTAGTACTATTATCTAATATTTTTTGTCTTGATTTCAAATGTTTTTTTTTTCTCATTGACATTTATTGAATAAGCACCATTACTGTACATTACTGCACGTCAATATGTATGACTTCACTTAAGCCTTTGATACACTTTTTAGCTCATTTTATTTTATGTTATTTTGTCCATTTACCTTTGTAATACTATTTTAGTTCTAAGGTCCACAATTCCTTATTTATTTTTTTTTATTTTTTCTGTTTTTTGCAGTATTTCTTTATTTCCCTACACACATATTCCACATTGCAGTGAGCTTGGTTTGTCAGTATGTAGTTTCATTGCATTACTGCCACTGAACAGTGAGCGGCTATGTGGCACAATACATCCAAGCGCTGGAATGTGTGAAGCTGCCTGGCCACTGCCACCAGGACCAGAGATGACATTGCATGAAGACCGGAAGTTGCGGGTGGAATTCTTATCCAGCCCGCACTTCCAGTTTTTGACTCGTTCCAGTGCGCTGTCAGAGACATCTTGGACTCAGTTAGGATGAAAGATACTGAAAATGAAGAGTGCAGTCATAAGGGATGCAAATAGTATGTCACAAAATAAACAAAACTGATATAGGATGAGTGTATTATTATATAAAGCAGCTGTTACTAAGAGGTATTTATGGGTGATATAAATAATAAGAGTTTATGGTCAATCAATACAGTATAATAAAGGAACATAAATGCCTATCAGTGTGGGTGCATATTACAATAGATATGGATACTCTCATGATATTACAATATTATTATTGAGTTGTGTCGTGTAACTTCAGTAACACAGGACCCACCCCAGGAACAGGAGGAGCAAAGGAACCTTATGCTATGGCCATTACTATATACTGTATATTGGCAAGTAGTAAGGATCCTAAAGGTTTGGCTCTGAGGAGGAGGGCACTTCCCTCAAAACAGGTAAGCCATTTGGATCCTAGTTGATGTCCTCCTAAATTTAGGAGTACATGGAGTGGATGGAACAATTGTGCTACTTTAATGGGCTTTGTCAATCGTATCATCTGTGAGTAGATTTATTTACACAAGTTTTACAATAGATGGTTATTGAGATAATATGCTAGGCTGGTGCGCCTTCTCTCCCTTTGTATTTTTTCAGTCCCAGTCCCAACCCCAGAAAGGGCAGCAAGGCATGGTGCATTAACATCTCTAGCTCTGGAACAGATGTGCATTAAATACTGACATTAGACCACTACACCCATGTGCAGAAGGTGGTATGCTTTGCTAAGTCTGAACACACCTGATCCCTGTGTATGGTAAACACAACATTGCATATGGATGTTTTTCAATGGACTCCCTTACAGACTGTAAACCTATGTATTGTCGATCTATATGGGGAGCACTGGAAACTGTTGGTGTGGGGGCAAACACAATTAAATAGCCCTTTTAATGTAGAGACATATTTCTGTGGGCTAAAAAAAAGTGTACCATAGTGCTACAGTACTTGGTGAAGTATGGTAAATGGGAGCTGCTAAAGGACATGGCCAATTTGTGATACAGCTTTTAACATCTTTCAGCATCAGCATTGTTTTCAGCCCTCAACATTTAGTCATGTGATAGCTCATTCTGCAGTGGAGGTCAGTGTTGGAAGACATCCCTCTGCCAGACAATATTATTACAGGTCAAAATTGGGAGCAGGTAGCTACAGGGGTGATCGAACGTTTGGGCACCCCAGGTAAAAATTTGTATTAATGTGCATAAAGAAGCCAAGGAAAGATGGAAAAATCTCCAAAAGGTATCAAATTACAGATTAGACATTCTTATAATATGTCAACAAAAGTTAGATTTTATTTCCATCATTTACACTTTCAAAATAGTAGAAAACAAAAAAATGGCGTCAGCAAAAGTTTGGGCACCCTGCAGAGTTAATATCTTGTACTGCCCCCTTTGGCAAGTATCACAGCTTGTAAACACTTTTTCTAGCCAGCAAAGAGTCTTTCAATTCTTGTTTGAGGTATCTTTGCCCATTCTTCCTTAAAAAAGTATTTCTGGGCTGTCTGTCACGTACTGCTCTTTTAAGGTTTATCCGTAGATTTTAAATTATGTTGAGGTCAGGAGATTGTGAAGGCCATGGCAAAACCTTCAGTTTACGCCTCTTGATGTAATCCCCTGTGGATTTCGAGGTATGTTTAGGATCATTATCCATTTGTAGAAGACATCCTCTCTTTAACTTCAGCTTTTTCACAGATGGCATCAAGTTACCATCCAAAATTTGCTGAAATTTTATTGAATCCATTTTTCCTTCTACTCGTGAGATGTTCCCTGTGCCACTGGCTGCAATACAACCCCAAAGCATGATTGATCCACCCCCATGCTTAACAGTTGGACAGAGGTTCTTTTCATCAAATTCTGTGCCCCTTCTTCTCCAAACGTACCTTTGCTCATTCCGGCCAAAAAGTTCAATTTTAACCTCATCGGTCCACAGAACTTGTTTCCAAAATGCATCAGGCTTGTCTACATGTTCATTTGCAAAGTTCAAACGCTGATTTTTGTGGTGAGGACGTAGAAGAGGTTTTCTTCTGATGGCTCTTCCATGAAGACCATATTTGTACAAGTATCTCTTTATAGTGGAATAGTGTACCACAACTCCAGTGTCTGCCAGATCTTTCTGGAGGGATCGTGCAGTCAAACGTGGGTTTTGAATTGTTTTTCTCACAATCCTGCGAGCTGTTCTGTCTGATTTTTTTCTTGGTCTTCCAGATCTTGCTTTAACTTCAACTGTTCCTAATGACTGCCATTTCTTAATTACATTCCGAACAGAGGATATTGATATCTGAAAACACTTTGCTCTCTTCTTATAGCCTTCTCCAGCTTTGTGAGCGTCAACTATTTTCAGTTTCAGTTTTCTAGACAACTGCTTAGAAGACCCCATGGTGCTGATTGTTGGGGCAAGGTCAGATGAGTCTGGGCATTTAAAACCTTTGAGATTGACATCACCTGGTCTTCCCAGACGATGATTGAGAACAATCCATGACACTGGCAGGTCTCAGCCTTGCAAAGGGGGCAGTGCATGCTATAAATTCTGCAGGGTGCCCAAACTTTTGCAGACATCATTTTTTTGTTTTCTGTAATTTTGAAAGTGTCAGTGATGGAAATAAAATCTAACTTTTGTTGACATAATATAAGAATGTCTAATCTGTAATTTGATGCCTTTTGGAGATTTTTCCATCTTTCCTTGGCTTCTTTATGCACATTAATACAAATTTTTACCTGGGGTGGCCAAACTTTCGATCACCACTGTATATAATGCTCAGCACTATGGGTCCTGGTTTAATTAATGTCTGAATGAGGAAATGTCTCCACTAAGGGCCTCCAGCCAAACTTTTTTATTAGTACCAGCTAAGAAGGGGGGGGGGGGGTACCTCCTTCCCCATTAGCCCAGTTCTATTCTGCTATCTATACTATTTACAGTACATTGTAATAAGATTATAACAGGATATGTGCATCAAAATGTACAATGTTGATAAATATATTTCCTTTGCAGTGCTGAAATGAAAGTGGAATGTGCAAAAATGACCAGGACAGTATAAAAGGTACATGCCATTTAAAGCTGCTCATTTGCACTTGTAAGAACAGCAATTATTTAGTGGAAATTGCCACCATCCTCTGATATACTAAACAAATAATTTGTGATAATGCATTTATTATGGCATTTAATAGATGGCTGTAGAATTTGTCATTGTCAAGATAGCTCACTTTTTCATAACTATAGTAATGACAATATTTTTGCAAAAAAGGGCATTAATATAAAATCGATAAGCAATTACACGAAAGTTTAAATGGACAAAAGTGGTATTTATTTTGAGATTGACAAGATATTTTTTTTGGATGCTACTGGAATATGTCAGTTGCATTTGTGTTTCTAACCATTTACCATTCCTGCTAAATAAATGTTTAGGTTCAAAATAATGAAACCTCAGATAAGATCATAACTTCAAAAGTGTCAGTTCATTTTAATAAAATAATGAAATTTGCAGTTAAAAATGTTACATTAAAAATGTATCAACAACTACATGTTAACAAACCTTTAAAGTATCATTTTGTTCTTCACAAATTTAAAAAAGGTGTAAGTGTAATGGCAGGTGTCTGCCTGCTAGAATTCGTATTAACAAATATACTGTATAAACAAATTTACAGGACCAATACTGATATAAGGAAGGAATTAAATTCTAGAAACTTCACAATTAATGACCTTTATGACTAAGGGTAAAACAAATCTTAACCACTTAAGCCCCGGAAGATTTTACCCCCTTCCTGACCAGGGTTTTTTTTGCGATTTTTTACTGCGTGACTTTAACGGACAATTGCGCGGTCGTGCGACTCTGTGCCTAAACGAATTTCACTTCCTTTTTTTCCCACAAACAGAGCTTTCTTTTGGTGGTATTTGATCACCTGTGTGATTTTTTGATCATGCGCTATAAACAAAAAAAGAGCATAATTTTTGCAAAAATAACAATATTTTTCACTTTTTTTTATATGAAATTCCCCCCCCCCCCCCAAAAAATGTAAAAATCAAAATGTTTTAACATTTTTGGCCAAATTGTTTTATGCTACATATGTTTGGTAAAAAAAATTGCAAAAAGCGTATTTTGATTGGTTTGCACAAAAGTTATCGCGTTTACTAACAAAGGGAAAGATTTTTGTCATTTTTGGTGTTTTTTTTTTAACGAGTAATGGCGGCGATCTGCGATTTTTTTTGCGGTACTGCGACATTGCGGCAGACAGATCGGACCCTTGACTGACATTTTTGACACTTTTGGGGGTACCAGTGACATTACTGCAGTAATCAGTGCTATATATATGCACTGTTACTGCAAAAATGACACTGGCAGGGAAGGGGTTAACTGTATTGGACAGGGAGGGGTTAAGTGTGTCCTAGGGGCGTGATTCTATCTGTAGTGGGACAATGCTATTGGTGTAAAAACAAAGATCAACGGTTCTACATAGTAGAACCGTCTGATCTTCATTTTTACACAGGGGAGAATGACAGACGGCTTGTTTACATAAGCCGCTCTGCCTTTCTCCTGCTGTACCGACGATCGGCAAGTGACCGGCGGACATCGGGTCCGCCGGTCACACGCCCGCACTGCAACGAGCCGAGGCGGGTGCGCGCCTCAGCGGGGGCGCGCTCGCCCGCTATTGGCTCTAATAGCAGTGACAGGCGAGTGACGTAGATCTACGCCACTCTGCCTGGCCGGGGCTGACTGCCGCAGTAAATATACTGTGCGCAGTCGGAAACCGGTTAATGCCCAAGCTTAATTTTGCAACTTCAATATGTGTTATTGAAGCCATACATATTATCACAACTACTTTGTACATCCAGGTGAAATACACCTTGTTTTTTTCAAGATGAATTGGGTTTTTATTTGTTGATGAATGGTTATGAATATTTCCTGATTTTTATTTTTTATTATCAAAGGAAAACTGACTCAAAATAGTAAAAATCTTTTTTTTTTTAATTTAGCTGTATATTTTTTGTTACTACAATGACTTACCACCAAAGAACAACCCAAAACAAAAATTCTCCTGCTCCTGATGATCACAGCAATACCACATATGTGTATGTTTTTTGTTGTTTGTACCCATATTACAGCCCAGAAACAATAGTGCACATTTTGCTTTTTTTTTTTTTGTCCTACCTTAAACACACTGACACTGATACTAATTTTAAAAAAATCCTGCCCAAAATATACTGACCCTGACCTTGACTCTGACCTTGACTCTTGACTCAAACACTAACCCTGGCACTCACCTAGATCAAACCTTGATCTAGGTATTTTTTCTTCATTTTTTTATTTTCTTTTTTAATATTTTTTTTTATTTTTTTACACACACTTTTTTTTTTCTCTCTGCAAGGATAGACAAATATACAATTTACACAGAGTGAAACGCAGGGGCAGGCTTCACAATGATAACTGAAAACTGTGATAGCCAATCAGAAGCTATTGTTAGTACGGACCCAGGGCACTTGGTGAGACCCGGTCTCAGTGCTAGGAGCCTGCTGTGCGGTGCGCTCCTAGCACAAAGGGAGGTATGCAAATATGTGGCCCCATGGCAGAAAAAGCCCAGTGTAGTGGGGCCACATATTTGTGTTATGTTGGCATTAAGGGGCTAAGATGATTTGCTATGCAGCTTATTGTTTGTTTTTTGATTATTCAGGATGCCCCGCTGAGAGTTTTCAACAGTACCAATACTTTCTAGCAGCATCTTACTGTCATGAGTTCTTTTGGCTAAACACATAAAAATAAAAGTCTAATTCTGGTAAAGACAATTATTTTTTTAAATTTTGGATAGAGTGGGGGAGGTTTAGAAATTATGGCAGATTTTAATTGTTGTTTGCGTCCCAGTTACTACGATTTATTTAGAAATATTTGAATGGAAGATAAAAAGCATTGACTTCAGCAAGGCTGTGCTGAGTCACGGAACAACTTGCTTAGGCGTCTTAGAAAGATTCCAGGAAACAATAGATGAATAAGAGTGCCAAACCCAAAACTTCTGAACACATTTATTTCAAATTAACAAGCCAACATATTTCAAAGGAGTCCATTTCATCAGGACTTAGACTGCTGTGTAGGGTTGAGGTACAGGATTTTTTATGATTAATGTTTTCTAAAAGACAAAAGTCTGTGAAAAACGAATTGGTAAAATAGCTTTTTCCATGTGGTGGTTTAGGGTTTAAGCCCTGATCAAGTTTTTGCTGTTGCTTCTTTAATCATTGGAGGGCTTTTTCTTCTCATTCTGTTTGGTCACATGGATAGGAAGTGAGGAGAATCTTCCCAACAAAGAACACTTATGGCAAAGAAAACCTGACAGGAACCCTATAACCCTTGTTACTTGCCTTTCATGATTCAGCACCTGTTAAGTGTTACATGGCTTTTGGGCTTAACCCAAAGTGTTGCAGCCACATTACACGATACACCACATGACTGGATCTCCTGTTTGAACCTCGGAATTGCAGCCTTACTACCCACTGCACAAGAAGCCTCACTGTTTCACCTCACTTGATTATGTAGCCTTCACAGCACCCAGAGTTACAATTTCTACTGCACCTATGCTACGTTCATAGTCTTTGCTGTATCTTTGCAAAAGCTGCAGTCTCCACACAACTCAGCTACATCCACAGTCTCTACTGCACCAGTGATGCACTTGCAGCCTCTTAAATTGCCACTGCAACCTCCACAGCACCCACAGTATAATTTCTGCTGCACCTCAGCTGCATCCATGGTCTTTATGACCATTTCACCTCAGCTGTTCCTGAAGCAACTAAAATCTAAACCTCCACTACAACTGCAGATTAGACTGAATTCTCAGTCAGAGCCACCACTGTGCCATTTCCTAACCTTTTCCTAAACTGCAGTATCCATTGCATTCTCAGTCAGAATTCCCAATGCTTCTGCATCTCTACCCGCAATCTTTGATAAATTTGAGCTTGATCTATTAGGCTCTGTAAACAACAAGCTATTTTTCTACACAGCAGCTAAGAATAGAGAAGAAAACATATGAAAAACCCTAAGCACTACTAGCAGGTTGCAATAGTAAAAATAAAATATTCAAATACAATACTTTATATTTACTCATTTTAAGGTGATTGGTCAGCTTACAACCTCCCTCTAAAAAAAAAAAGAAAAATGGTGATCCAACAATTTTAAGGTAAAAAATACAGCTTTGGCCAAAATACTTTGCCCTCTCAGTAACTCAGCTGCACTGCCCTCAGTCTTTTGGACTGTATGATGCCCAGAATCATTGAATAATGATAATTATTAAAACACTGGATGGGCTCTGAGGGGGGGGGGGAACCCTGAGTTGGGCTTAAAGGGTTAGGTGGAAGTTAACAGTATAAGTTAATATTAAATGTTAAATGTTAATAAATGTGCAGGGGTTTTTTCACTGTCAGGGCGATAAGGATGTAGAACTCTCTTTCACAATTGGTGGTGTCAGCAAGGAGTAATAATATTTTTAAAAGACTCTTGGATGTGCATCTTAAAGAACACAACATACATGGATAATAATTATCAACACTGACATATGTACACCTACACAGGTTGAACTGGATGAACTATTGACTTTACCTCCTATGTAACTATGAAAAAATATTATTTAGCATGCTACAGTTTTTCCGGGTGTGTTTCATTTATAAAATCTATTTGTGCCTTATTTTCTTGTTACCAAAAATACTGACAAAAGCTGCACTTTATACATGTTATGGCTATCGTCTTTTTATGACAAGTCTAAAACAATGAACTGTCCTGTATTTCCTATTCTTTTTGCTCAGGTTTACCCAATGCCAATTAAGATAACTGTGGTTACCTATGTAAGTTAAACTAACATCGTTAGCAAGGTCCAATTTCCCTGTGATGCATAATGTAAAATTTCATTCTTAAATAAAAATCTTTTTACTGCTTTTATAAATGACAGTGTATTACTTCTACTCGACGTTTGCACTATATTTCAGTGTTATTATAACTGATCAACTTGAGTCCATTTTTTTTACTTGGATTATTATTATGGCATCACCTTCAGTATGGTTAATTAAAAATATGTATATCATTGTTAAGCAGAAATTTAATAAGCTGATTGCAGCTTAATTGTTCTATTTTTAAATACCATTTCTCCTTGCTCTAATAATCAGATAGTATCTTGGGTAGCCAGTGATGGAGACTAAGTTCATAATATTTTGAAAAAAAATGTCAAAAAAGTCAACTTTTAATGAAATATTAGAAGCTTCTAGGTTCTCTGCAGTTTAACAATTAAAGTTTACTGAGTAATGAAATAGTAACATTTTAAAAATAATGTTTTATGGCAACAACGTGCATTGTAGACGATGTCATGTTTTCCTGATGTTCTCTTATAAAACTTACATAGTTAGTGAGGCTGAAAAAAGACACCAGTCCATCCAGTGCAACCTATGATGAGTGTGTGTGTATAAGTGTTTCTGTCAATAGAACCTTGAATACCCCTGTATGTTGTGGTTGTTAAGGTGCCCATCTAATAGTTTTTTTAAACTATTGATGCTCCTCGCTGATACCACTGCTTGTGGAAGAGAGTTTCACATCCTTACCGCTCTGACGGTATACAGTTGTGTTCAAAATTATTCATCCCCCACTGAAATTGATTGTTTTGGCCAGTTTGACATTGATTTTGATCATTCAGTCATCCTGCTTACAATTAAATCAAAGAGGCACGTGTAGGTCAGACAAATATAACATAACATTTATAATGAAATAACCACAAATGTCTTTTCTGTGCTCACATCATTATCAGTTTTATTCAACCCCCAAGTGACATTCAATCTTAGTACTTAGTACAACATCCTTTTATAGTTATACGAGCTTTTTAACGCGAAGCATAGCTTGACACAAGTGTCTTGCAGCGATCTACGGGTATCTTCGCCCATCATGGGCAAAAGCCTCCAATTCAGTCACATTCTTAGGCTTGTGCACTGCAACTGCTTTCTTTAAGTCCCACCAGAGGTTCTCAATCGGATTTAAGTCTGGTGACTGTGATGGCCACTCCAAAATGCTCCAGCCTTTAATCTGCAACCATGCTCTAGTGGACTTGGAGGTATGCTTGGGATCATTGTCCTGTTGAAAGGTCCAACGTCTCCCAAGCCTCAGGTTTGTGACGGACTGCATCACATTGTCATCCAATATCTCCTGGTACTGAAGAGAATTCATGGTACCTTGCACACGCTGAAGCTTCCCTGTACCTGCAGAAGCAAAACAGCCCCAAAGCATGATTGACCTTCACAGTAGGCAAGGTGTTCTTTTCTTCATAGGCCTTGTTCTTCCTCCTCCAAACATAGCGTTGATCCATGGGCCCAAACATTTCTAATTTTTTTCTACATCAGTCCACAGAGCACTATCCCAAAACTTCTGTGGTTTGTCCACATGACTTTTGGCATACTGCAGTCGACTCTTCTTATTCTTTGGAGACAGCAAGGGGGTGCGCCTGGGAGTTCTGGCATGGAGGCCTTCATTAAGCAGTGTGCGCCGTATTGTCTGAGCAGAAACTTCAGTACCCACATCTAACAAATCTTTTCTTAGTTCCTCAGCAGTCACACAGGGACTTTTCTCCACTCTACGCTTCAGGTAGCGCACAGCAGTCAAAGTCAGCATCTTCCTTCTGCCACGACCAGGTAGCGTTTCAACAGTGCCCTTTGCCTTAAATTTGCGAATGATGCTTCCTATGGTGTCTCTTGGTATGTTTAACATCTTTGCAATCTTCTTATAGCCATTGCCCTTCCTGTGAAGAGTAATCACCTCTTCTCTTGTCTTCCTGGACCATTCTCTTGACTTCACCATGTTTGTAACCACACCAATAAATGTCTAGAAGGAGCTGAGTATCACAGTCATTTTAAAGCTGCCTAATTGGTGCTTATTAGGCTTTATTGCTGCTCCCTGACATCCACAGGTGTTTTCAATACCTGATTGAAAACACTTCAATGAACCCCTGTTCTTCAGAGTGGTAGTCTTTAAGGGGTTGAATAATTGTGTCAATGAAGAATTCACAAAAGAAACATTTACTACTGTATTACAAAACCAATTGATGTCATTTTAGTTGCATATGGTTCTTTAAAAAGTCCTTGTAGGATTTCATTCTGAATACAATTACAAATGTACACTAAATTCCCTAAACCCTTTACAGCATTGGGGGGTTGAATCATTTTGAACACAACTGTAGGACCCTTTACGCAGTTAAAGGTTAAACCGCTTCTCTTCCAATTTTAGCGAATGGCCGCGAGTCCTTTTGTATTCCCTTTTACTAAATAGTTTGTTCCCTATGCTAGGGTCACCAGTGTGGTATTTGTACATTGATATCATATCCCCTCTCAAGCATCTCTTCTCCAGAGAGAATAAGTTAAATGCTTGCAGTATTTCCTCATAGCTAAGATCCTCCAGTGCCTCTATTAGCTTTGTTGCCCTTCTCTGGACTCTCTCCAGTTCCAGCACATCCTTCCTGAGGACCACTGCCCAGAACTGGATGGCATACTCCAGATGCGGCCGGACCAGAGTCTTGTAGAGTGGGATAATTATTGTTTTATCTCTGGAGGGAATACTCTTTTTAATACATGCCAATATTCTGTTGGCTTTCCTTGCAGTAGCTTGGCATCGCATGCCATTGCTGAGCTTGTCATCTACTAGGACCCCAGGTCCTTTTCTATCTTTGATTTCCCCAAAGGATCTCCCCCTAGTGAATAACTTCTGGCACCCAAAAGCATTACCTTACATTTTTCAACATTAAACCTCATTTGTCAGGTAGATGTCCATCCCATTATTTTGTTCGGGTCATCCTGTAAGATTGCCACATCCTGCGTAGAAGTTATTTCCCTGCTTAATTTAGTATCGTCCGCAAATACAGAGATTGAGCTGTTTATGCCATCCTCTAGGTAGTTTATGAATAAACTTAATAGAATTGGTCCCAGGACCGATTCTTGGGGGACCCCACTTTCCACATCAGACCATTCCAAGTACTCCCTATTTATCACCACCCTTTAGACTCGCCCCTGCAGCCAGCTTTTAATCCAGGGACTCACTCTATGGTCCATACCTACATAGCTTAGTTTGTACAGTAAACGTTTGTGAGGAACTGTATCAAATGCCTATGCAGAATCCAGATACATCACATCCACAGGCCTTACTTTATCTAGATGGCAGCTCACTTCTTCATAGAAGATTAATAGATTGGTCTGGCAAAAATGATTTTTCATGAATCAATGCTCATTACTAGGGATGATCGAACTTTTGAAAAGTTCGGGTCCGGATTCCAGAACCCCATTGAAATCAATGGGACCCGAACTTCGGTAATCAAAAAAACACCATTTTAAAGCCCTTAAACCCAATAAATGCCCTTAAAAAGTGCCTAGGGTTCTGGGTCATGCCCCAGGGACTATTAATCACACAAAAAAAGTTCTTAAAAATTGTCGTTTTTAAAGGAGAGCCAATTATTGAAAAAATTATTGAAAAAAAAAAAGAGATTTCTTTGGATTTAGTGTCTGGGGGGTCTAAAAAGTGTACCTGTGAAGTTTCAGCTCTGTAGCATGTCCAGAACCAGAAAAAAAAGATTGTTTGTCTTAGAATTGAGCGCTCCCGCCCCCGCTCGTTCACTAAGAAGCTGGCGCGTGTGACCGGCGGACCCGATGTCCGCCAGTCACTCGTGATCGTCGGGTGGAGAGGGAGAAAGGCAGGCGGCTAATGTAAACAAAGCCGCCTGTCACTCTCCCCTGTGTAAAAACACAGATCATGCGGTCCTGCTATGTGTTACACACACAGCCACATCCAATCACAGTTAGAAGCATGCCCCTAGGGACACACTTAACCCCTCCCTCTCCAATAAAGTTAACCCCTTCCCTCCCAGTGTCATTTTTACAGTAACAGTGCATATGTATAGCACTGATTACTGTAGTAATGTCACTGGTACCCCCAAAAGTGTCAAAAATGTCAGTCAAGGGTCCATTCTGTCTGCCGAATGTCGCAGTCCCACAAAAAAAATCGCAGATTGCCGCCATTACTCGTTAAAAAAAACAATAAAAATGACAAAAATCTTTCCCTTAGTTAGTAAACGCAATAACTTTTGAGTAAACCAATCAAAATACGCTTTTTGCGATTTTTTTTTCAAACATATGTAGCATAAAACAAATTGGCCTTAAATGTTAAAAAATTTTGATTTTTAAATTTTTTTGGGGGGGGGGAATTTTATATAAAAAAATGTGAAAAATATTGTTATTTTTGCAAAATTGTCGCTCTTTTTTTGTTTATAGCGCATGATCAAAAAATTGCACAGGTGATCCAATACCACCAAAAGAAAGCTCTGTTTGTGGGAAAAAAAGGACGTCAATTTCATTTGGGTACAGTGTTGCATGACCGCGCAATTGTCCGTTAAAGTCACGCAGTGCCGAATCGCAAAATACCCCCTGGTCAGGAAGGGGGTAAAATCTTCCGGGGCTTAAGTGGTTAAAGTAAAGGAGTATCATACACTGACCAATCTGCAAAGATCAGTCCCTCTTCAGACTGTCCCTAAAGATGTAGAAGAAAAAAACATTTTTCTCTCAAGTACAGGTAAAAAAGAGATAGAGAATAGACCCAATTTAAGTCTTCTCTGATTATGTTTATTATAAACAGATCCGAATGTTGGCAGGATGATCTCTTGGTTTTCATGGCAAACAGAAGAAACTTTGGGTTAAACTCAGCACAAACCTCCACCTCCTCTCCTACCCTATAGAACCCCACTCCCATATATTTTGCTCAGTGCTAGGGGCTGCGTTCCATGACTAGCCTACTCCAGCAGATGGGAGGGAACTGCTGCTGCCATGGAGTCTATAAGGAAAGGAAAACCACCATAAGCATTCGATAGGAAGTTTTCTGCTTTCCTGACAGACTCCATGGCAGCATATGTATGGGAAATAACTATGGGAGGCGGTGGAATCATCCTTGAAACAAAGAAAATACTTCAAACATCTAAAAAAAGAACATTCAAATATTCAATTTTTTGGTGAGCTTGGCGAGATCATCAGTGATGAGTGGGGTGGAGTGGAAAGGAAGAACTCCATGCAGACCAAAATATCAAAGATGTGTCTGTTTAAGAGTGAAAAAGTGAAACATCTAGAGTTGGCTCCTATAGTTGACACAGCCTTGATGAGGTTGGTGAAGCACGTCACCCTTCCGCTAGAGGATTCGGCATCCTTCAAAGATGGCCTTGATAGGCGAATCGACACTGACCTCAAGAGGCATGGCCTGTAAACCAGCCATGGCCCTTGCAGCTATGTCCAAATCAATTGAGGCTTGCACAGATGATGTGGATGTGACCCTGAGAAGTGTCTCTGAAGAAATGGCAAGAGGATCAGCTGTTCATGAACTAAGGCTGGCAGCAGCATTCCTGGAGGAGGCCTCTATTGATATTTCCCACCTGGTGGCTTGGGTCATGCTTTCTTCTGTTAAAGGCCAAGAGCGCCTTATGGCTGAGTCCTTGGCTAACCGATCCTGCCTCTAAACAGGCATGGTGTAGGATCTACATAAGCGAGGTGTTAGGGTGGCAAATATAGACTGGTAGTTGGATTCCTTCCGGATACTACTGTCACTCCAACAAAGGTAAAAACCCTCACTCTATGGATCCAATACAGGCTTGTATAGAAGCTGTCAGATATCAGCTATACCGAAAATCCTTCAGTGCTCCATAAACGATCCACCCCACAATAGTTTAGCATATATGAAAGAGAGCATAACACTCATAGGTCCTGGGGTCTGTGTTTTGAGCCTTTAGGAATGTGGGATACAAGGAATTTTTGTTGATGGAAACGTAGGCTGTTGGATGAAACTTAATAACTTTCTGTTTTAGGGGTAGATTGTAGTAATAAATTGTACTACATTGTCAGGAACGTATAAAGCTTCTGTTCCTGTCTATTTAGCATTTAGCAGCCCTCCTACACTCCAGTTTATACCCACAACCCTTGCACGTTCAAAAGAGAAAAGGCAGATTATCCTATTCTATGTGAATTCACTGGTGGCTTAAGGCGCTGCCGTGCTCGTCCCGGAATGGGAAAGGTTTCAAGCTTTTTACTCGCCTCTCTTCATGGTCTTGAAGAAAAATGGCTCCTGGAGACCAGTTATAGATCCAACCCATTTGAATACCTTCACCAGGAAAGAGAAATTCAAAATGGAGACACTTTTTACGATCCACCAAGTGGTGCAGCCAGGTGACTGGCTTGTGTCCATAGATCTGAAGGACGCTTACTTCCATGTCCCGATAGTGGAAGATTTCCAGAAGTTTCTTTGCTTCGCCGTAGACCAGATCAACCTTCAATTTACCCGTCTCCCATTTGGGCTTACAACATCTCCTCGTGTCTTTTCAAAGCTCTTACTGGCTGTTGTGGCTCTGATCAGGTCCAGAGGGATTTTAGATGACCAGCTGTTGCTGTCACCGGACAGGGAGCAGTTCTTACTGCACAGAACCCAAGTCATCTCCAGTCTTCTCGAGTTCGGCTGGGTATTGAACATGGAGAAAAGTCACCTGGAGCCTACAAAGTCTCTGTTATTCCTCGGGGCAAATTTTGAAACGCTCAAAAGCACCATCTCCTTGCCCTTGGAGAAAATCCCGGTGATTTGGGACAGAATACGTCCAGCATTGTCATCCCCTCATCTCCGGGCCTTACAGTTCCTGAGGATCATTGGTACTATGATGGCCACAACTCCCATGGTGAAAT
This sequence comes from Pelophylax lessonae, assembly GCF_965119305.1. Lineage (NCBI taxonomy): Eukaryota > Metazoa > Chordata > Amphibia > Anura > Ranidae > Pelophylax > Pelophylax lessonae. Next base: position 187,496,228 of record NC_138775.1, on the reverse strand, counting down.
GGGCACAGTAGAAAACCTTTCCAGAAGGACTTTCTCCAGCAATTGAGTCCGGGGAGCCAGGATCATCCCATACGGATAACTTCATCCATGCGGGAGAGCCTTTCCTGGTGGTTACAGCAGAAGAACCTCCTCAACTGTCACTCCATTGTTCCCGTCTCCTGGATTACAATCACAACAGTCGCCAGCAACCTGGGCTGGGGCGTTAACTGCCTAACAGGAGTAGCCCAAGGCAAATTCCCTTCTCGCGGGATAGTCTTGAATATTCTGGAACTCCGGACAGCGCTCCGCGCTCTTCAAGCTTTTCACCACTTAACAGTTGGGGGCCTCAGTTCTCCTAAGATTAGACAACACAAGGGCTGTCTCATACACAAAGTGGCAGGGAGGGACTCGCAGTCTCACAGCTGAAGGAGGTAAAGCCAATCATGACCTGGGCTTTTCCGACCTAAAAGCTGTCTATCTTCCTGTAATCCAGAACTTTCAGGCAGACTTTTTCTTGAGGGTAGACCTGAACAACAATGAGTGGGCTCTCCCCACCGAAGACTTCAGGTGGGTCATATCCCTGGGGATCATCCCAGGAGTGGAATTAATTACCTCCCTGTACAGCTTCAAACTGGAGAAGTACTACAGGAGGTGTCATTGTCATTGTCCCCAGGCCTTCAGAGTGGATGTCCTGACAGACCAGTGGAGATTTTGCAAGGCGTATGCTTCCCCCCGGTTCCTGTCATCCTCAGGTTCCTGTGGAGACTCAGGATAGAATAGGTGGAAATCGTGTCAACAATTCTATACTGGCTGAACAGGCCATGGTTTCCCCTAATGATACAGCTCAGCTTTTGGAACCCAGTTCCTCTGCCCTCCAGACCAGATCTCCTGTCCCAAGGAAATGCTCTAGATCCTTGCCCGGCCCATCTGCACCTGATCGCTTGGTCCTTGAGAGGGGAAGGCTGAAGGCCCTAGGATGTCCAAGCTGAGCCATCTCCACACTGTTGAGTGCCAGAAGACCTGGCACCAACAAGGTCTACGAAAGGATCTGGTCTAAGTTTACAGAATAGATATCCAATGTAGGAGGCTCTTTCAGTGACCCGAAAATACAAGATATCCTTGGTTTCCTTCAGTCTGGCCTGGACCTGTCCTTGGCAGTCAGCTCCCTTCTGGTTCAAGTATCAGGAATTTCTGCCTTCACTGGAACTTCCTGGGCTAAACGCCCCCTCTTCGCCAGTTCCTCAAAGGGGTTGCTAGGCTTAGGCCTCTAAGAAAACCCAGATTCCCCAAGTGGGACCTCCCATTAGTCCTAGACTTCCTTTTAGAAACTGAATTGGAGCATGCAGGAGGGCTCTTTATCAAAAACCTTTCCCTCAATACTGCCTTTCTGGTGACTATCACTTTGGCAAAAAGGGTCTCTGAAATTAGTGCTCAAGGATGCAAGGAGCTGTTTCTGGTGTTCTTCCTTAACCGTGTGGCGCTGATTCCCATGATGGGTTCAAACCCCAAGGTTTCTTCTGTTTTCCATGAAAACCAAGAGATTATCTTGCTGACATTCAGGTCACCCGAGAGCCCTAATACTTATCCTCTAGATGTGGGAGAGGTCCTGAAGCTATATCTGGAAGTCACAGCTCCCTTCCGTCAATCCGACCATCTGTTCATTTTCTTCCATTGAAAGAACAAGGGCTTGCGTGCCTCTTCCAGATCCATTGCGGCTTGGATTGTTCAGGCCATTCAGTGAGCCTATAGAGCTAAGGGCTTGGCGCCTCCGGAGTTGGTGGCTGCTCATTCAACCAGTGGGGATCTCTACATCATGGGCAGCCTCTCGGCACGTCGCCCTGAAGTGATCAGCAGAATGGCCTATTTGTCTTCTGTTAACTTTGGTTTGTGAATACTGTCTGTTGACGGTGCAAATTAAAACTTTTTTTTTGACCAGAAGTTGCCCACCGGGGTGCGTGTGGCTAGTTATTTCCCATACATATGCTGCCATGGAGTCTGTCAGGAACACTGAAAATTTCCTATCAAATACTTACAGTCATTTTCCTTTACGGATGGACTCCATGGCAGCAGGAGTTCCCTTCCATCTGCTGGAGTAGGCTAGAAACGCAGACCCTAGGACTGAAAAAAAATTATGGGAGTGGGGTCCTATAGAGTAGGAGAGGAGGCGGGGCAAAACCCATACATATGCTGCCATGTAGTCCATCAGGACAGGAAAATTACGGTCATTTTCTGTTTTACCACATCAAACCTACAAAATGTTCATCTCAGTTTCTCTTTTTTTAACATCATTGTTATGGTTCATGTGTCCTCAAATCTATGTACCTTAATCCAAAAAAATTAAAAATAAATACATAAATTTGAGACAACCCCCTTTAGGGGATGATAATCTCATCCTTGTATTAGTATCCTAATTAACCCCATACCCACCCCACTCCATCCACCCCTCCACCCACCCTCTCCATAGTGCAAATAAATATTAAATATATATATTAATTATAAATATGCTCTATTTCTCATGTGTGTATTAACGTCACCATTAAGATCTTATTTTTTGTCACAAGTGTTTGGAAATGTGTTATTATTTTATTTTTTTTCTTTGAAAAAAGTTGTCACTTCACTGAGATACTTCTCACACATGTCATGGGTGTATGTGGCATTATACATCAAAACACATTCTGCTACTTCTCCTGAGTATTAGGATACCATATGTGGGAGACTAGCCACAAATGGGAGCCCAAAAACCAATGAGTACCTTAAGGCTTTCAAAAGGCTTAACTTACGCATTTGATTTCCTGACTATCTATCATAGTTTCAGAGGCATTTTCAGAGGCAGAGGTATTTGATAAGATGCATGGTGAGTATATTGCAGATCTCATTCTTGTTACAAGGCTTTAAAAAATGAAAATAAAAAAAAAAACATTTCTGTTTTTTTTTCTCATTTTCCAAAAGCATATGGCAACAAAGTCTGCCAAAAAGTCTCACACATGTGGTATTCCCATATTCAGGAGAAATAGCAGAATATGTTTTGGGGTGTAATTCTGTATATACCTATGACATGTGTGAGAAATATCTCAATAAAATGGAAACTTTGTGTAAAAAAGAAAAAAAAATTGTTTTATTTTGATCAGGAGGGCAATCAAGGGGTAATTGTGTACCTAACAAAGTGTATGTCTGCTGCTTTTACTCACAGGTTCTGCCTGGGTCTGTCCTTGCTCTCTGTTCTGAATGGTAACTGAGAGCAGGAGAAATCCAGCTAGATCCTAAGTGGTACGTTTAGAAACACACATATCTCTGTGCTGTGATTGGCCACACTGATCAGCATAGTATACAGCCAAAATCATTGGCTGTATACTTTTTTTTAAATATTTTTATTAAAGTTTTTCAAGAAGACATAAACAAGCACAGTAAGAGCCGGTTCACACTGAGGCGATCCGACTTCGGGGGGCGACCTGTGAAGTCACGTGCACCGCTGAGCACCGTGACTTCGGCACGACTTGCAGGGACTTCACATAATTGAAGTCTATGCAAGTCGCTCCCAGGTCGCCCCAAAGTAGTACAGGACCCTTTTTCTAAGTCGGAGCGACTTGTGTCGCTCCTATTAGAATGGGTCCTGTACTACTCAACGGATCGCGACCGACCGCGACTTGTCAGGCTGACAAGTCGCCTGACAAGTCGCGCTAGTCTGAATGGGCTCTAAATCAAAGAAAAGTTACAAGCATTGAAAATTACTGAGAGAAACAATTATATAAAGAGCAAAAAAAATTGTCAGCATTAGGGCGTACAACATTGTAAGGTCATACATAAGCATTTAGTATTGAAGTTTCTCGATATGTTTTCCATTAACAATAATAAAGCAGAGAACCATAAATAGAATATTTAGAATAGTGTATCCAATGTATATTACATCTTAGAATGATTTCTGATGGACTTCAATGTGCCGGAGTGTGTATGCGAAGACCAAGGGAGCCATGCAAGAGACACTCTTGGCACCTTGTCCTCACGGGAAGCCATCATACATTCATAAGAATGTGTTTTGCATAATAATCTAATGACCTCCGTGATCTCAGGAGGATCGTTGGATTTCCATTTCCTCTTCAGAACTAGTCTACAGGCATAAAGTATTTGCATGCATATCGGTCTAAGAGAAACATGAATATCATGGGAACCTATGCTAAGGATTGCTAAGGCTGGATTGAGTTTAATAATGTATCCAGTGACATCTGCAATTAACCTGAATACAGCTGCCCAAAAACTGCACTGGTGTAGGCAGGTCCAAGTCATATGCAGTAGTGTGCCAAATTTATCACAGCCTCTCCAACACTGGTCTACCGCTTTTGCAGTGCCGTTTGAAAATTTTGCTATGAGGTAAGGAGTGTAGTACCAGCGCTGGTGCAGCTTGTGGGCTATTTCCCAATAGTAGGAGCATTTAGTGTATTTAAAATTGTGCCTGATCGCCCCTAACCACTGTTTGTCAGTAAATGTAATATTTAGGTCCCTTTCCCATTTCTGCATTTGGGAGGTCTTGACAAAGGTAAATTTGGAGCCTAAGAGGTCATATAAGATAGATATACCCTTGCGGCCAGGAGGCTTTGCGTTCCAAAACCCTGTGGCCACTGAGTATACGGGAATACTCATAAGGCAGGTGTCATGGAGGAGGTGCTGTATCCTGGCATAAGTGAAGCTTTATTTAGCTGGTAGAGAGTATTTAGTAGCAATGACTTCAAATGAAGGCAGCCTATCGTTGATATACAGGTCTGACACAAATCTAATCCCAGCTTCCTCCCAAGCTTCAAGAGGAACATCTGCAATCATGAATTTCAATGCCTTGAATGGTACCTGGATGAGTTCAGATTGGCCATGTGGAGGGTTAGTGAGCAAAAGTTCCTTCCAAGCCAAGGTAGAAGCCTTGACTGTTTGGTGGTTTTGTGGTATAATAGTGCTGGAATGTGCGCTAACTAGCAAGGGATCTGACAGAACGTTTGGGTGGATCACATTTGATTCCGAGGTGGACCACAGTTTGTTTGAGGTGGGGTTGAACCAAAACTGCAGTTGGTCCAATAGAGAGGCAATGTAATAGTCTCTAAGGATAGGGAACCCCATGCTATCCACCAATTTTTTTCTATTAGGATTTTGGTTTGACATCTGTTTTTTTTCGCCGCCCAGATGAATCTGGAAATTGCCGCTTGCGTGTGTTGAAAAAAAGATTTATGGACAGGTATTGGAAGTTGGTAGAGCTTATCGTTGTCTGAAGCCAATTTAATGCCTAAGTAGGTAGGTTGCATCTGTGCCCACTGGAAGGGGAAATTGCGAATAATAGAAGTCTGTATACGTGGCAAAATATATATATTATTTATGAGACTTAGAGGCGTTGACCTTGTAAAATGAAATACGTTGAATTGTTCAAGAATGTCATACACCACCGAAAGTGATTTAAACGGGTCTCTGAGAGACAAGATGACATTGTCAGCAAACAATGTGCTCTTGGGGTGCACCTGCCTAGACACTATTACAGAGATCGAGGAGGTTGACCTAATTTTCTCTGCCAGTGGTTCCATAAGGAGTATGAAAATCAGAGGAGAAAGTGGGCATCCCTGGCGGATTCCAATGGTGATATGGAAAGGAGAGGAAAACATCCCTTCAGTGTATAAATGGGCCAAAGGTGAGGAGTAAAGGGCCATAATCTCAGAGCGTATCCAACCCTGAAATCCAAACTTCTCCAGGACCTGTGCCAAGTATCCCCAATGGATCCCGTCAAAGGCCTTCTCCGCATTTAAAGCAAGGAGCAGAGGAGGCCTTTTAGAATCTCAAGCTAAATTTATTAGGTTCAACATTTTTCTTGTAGCGTCAGGCACCTGTCTGCCCGAGACAAAACCCACCTGGTCGGGATTTATCAAAAACGGTAAAAAAGTAACTATTCTGTTCTCTATAAGTTTAGCGTAGATTTTGACATCCACATTTAACAATGATATTGGCCTGGAAGTTGGGGGTTTACCTGGTTTAGGAATTGTGATGATGGTGGTCATTAGCATTTCTGGAGGGAAAGAGGCAACAGAGGAGGCTGAGGTAAAATCAGAGAGTAAGTGCAAGTTTTTATAATATTCTGCAAAAAACCCATCAGGTTCCGGAGATTTCCCCAAAGGCAATGATTTTATGAGTAGTTCGATTTCCTTAGGAGTAAAGGAAGAATTCAGGAAGTCTAAGTCCGTACTAGACAATTTGGGGAGGTGAATGGAGTCTAGAAAATTTGTAATAAGAGGGGTAGATGGCTGTGGCATCCCAGGATCTAATTTCAAGTTATAAAGAGATTGGTAATATTTCATAAAAGTGTCTGCTATATTTTTGGGGTTGTACAGCTTATTTTTATTGTCATGGTCCCAAATAGTGATGGACGAACATCGGCCGGGGCGGTTCGCGAACGCTAGCCGCAAATTTTCTCAAAAGTCCGCGGCGGGCCCTATTTACTTTAATGGGAGGCGAACTTTAAAAACCTTTAGGTCATATTTGCAGCCACAAGACGTACTAGCTGTGCACAAATAGTCCCAGCACATGGACAATGTCATAACAGAAGTATTGCAATTGAAAGAGTTGCCCTAAATTTTTTTTTTTTTTTACAGCAAACAATATATATATTTTTTTTCATAAATTAGAACTGACAGCAGCCGGTAAATACATTGTCTAATACATATAGGCTCCATTCACACATCTGTAAAATGGGTCTGCATCCATTCCACAATTTGGCAGAACCTTTACATACCCATTTTTTTTCATTTCCAGTCTGAAAAATTAGGCATTCAAAGGATAAAGAAGTAAGTGTTGGACATTCCAGGCCCCAAAAATGAACCCACATGCGTTTACCTGACAGCTAAGAATGTAGTATTCTGTGACTGAAGGTATATTAGGCATTCACAGGTAACTGAAGTAAGTGTCGGCCATAAAAGGCACCAAAAAATAGCCCACATGGGTTTACCTGACAGCTAAGAATGTAGTATTCTGTGGCTGAAGGTACATTAGGCATTCACAGGATACAGAAGTAAGTGTCGCCAATTCCAGGCCCCAAACGTTAGCCCACATGGGTTTACCTGACAGCTAAGTACGTAGTATTCTGTGGATGAAGGTACATTAGGCATTCACACAGTATACAGAAGTAAGTGTTGGCCTGTATAGGCTGCAAAAATTAGCTCACATGGTTTGAACTGACAGCAAAAAACTTAGTTTTTGATGGCTAGAGGTATGGTAGGCGTTCACAGTACACAGAACCATAAGTGTCGGCCTGTATAGGCTCCAAAAATTAGCTCACACGGTTTGAACTGACAGCAAAAAATGTAGTTTTTGATGGCTAGAGGTATGGTAGGCGTTCACAGTACACAGAACCATAAGTGTCAGCCTGTATATTCCCTGCCCGTGTTTGCTAGACCAAGAAAAACAAAGAGATTTCCAGTCACAACTTACCAACCAGCCAGCGACCAACCGAATTGCACTGTCTAACAGTATGCGTAAAAAACAGGGGTTTGGTTGCACACATTTGCAAATACATGCGTAAGCTGCAGGCCGCGGCAAGGCACCCTGTAATCTGCAGTCCCTAACTCTACAATTTAAAGAGTCTCTACAATGAGAGCACATGCATTTAATGGGATAGATGGAGGACAGGTGACTAGAGGGAGCCCACCCCTCCTTAAAGGCACAGGGTCACACTGAACACCCAGCACATCGCACAATGGCGGCAAAGGTGTCAGTGCGTTGCCTGGCTCAATATAGATATTAACGATAATGCAAAAAGTGGTCACCACCTCCACCTATAACTGGTCTTAATGGTAAGGAGCACTGGAAGGGCGGACGCAGATCAAGAAAAACGAAGAGATTTCCAGTCACAACTTACCAACCAGCCAGCGACCAACCGAATTGCACTGTCTAACAGTATGCGTTAAAAACAGGGGTTTGGTTGCACACATTTGCAAATACATGCGTTGGCTGCTGGCCACGGCAAGGCACCCTGTAATCTTCAGTCCCTAATTCTACAATTTAAAGAGTCTCTACAATGAGAGCACATGCATTTGATGGGATAGATGGAGGACAGGTGACTAGAGGGAGCCCACCCCTCCTTAAAGGCACAGGGTCACACTGAACACCCAGCACATCGCACAATGGCGGCAAAGGTGTCAGTGCGTTGCCTGGCTCAATATAGATATCAACATTATCGCTGATATCTTTTTGCATTGCTAGACCATGTGTCTGTGTAGATAACACCCCGCTTCAATCTGTGGTATTGGGGGGCCACAGGTTTACCACACCAGTTCTACAAATAATTGGTCAGTATCTGTTGTCAATGTGTGTAGCACAGTTAACACAGCAAAAGAGGCAATATTGTTGCAGGACACAAATACACTTGAAAAAGTTTACTCAGATAACACCCCACTTTAATATGTGGCATTGGGGGGGGCATTGGTGTAGCACAAAAATTGGCCAGTTAGTTTGGCGCTGTGTGTACCAGACTTCACTCAGCAAACTAGGCAATATTGTTGCATGACACAAATACACTTGAAAAAGTTTACTCAGATAACACCCCACTTCAATATGTGGCATTGGAGGGGGGGGGGGCAATTGGTCTATCGCACCAGTTATAATACATGATAAGTGCTTTTGTCACTGTGTGTAGTGTTGCTGCAGAAACGCTCAGTCTCACCACCACACCTGTCACAATGCAGCACAGTGCACAATAATAGTACTAATCCACTATAATATGCTTTCTACAAAGTATATTATACTGTGGATTACCCCCCTCCCCCACCCCCCACCCTTTTTAGTGCACTGCACAGCAATACCAAAAAATTTGCAGCCCTTTACAAGACTTTTGTGGACATTAACAGAGCAAATTGTGTGTGACTGCAGCCGATCTCTAACTGCCCCTAAAGCAACCACTGGATACCTGGCCCTATAGTAAAGAGACTGTAATAGACCCTATAACAACATTGGAGCATTTTAAATGACTTTTGGGGACATTGACAAAGTGATTTCTGTGTGACTGCAGCCAATCTCTAACTGCCCCTAAAGCAACCACAGGATACCTGGCCCTATAGTAAAGAGACTGTAATAGACCCTAAAACAACATTGGAGCATTTTAAATGACTTTTGTGAACTTTTGTGCCCCTAAAGCAACCACAGGTAACCTCTCCCTAAGCTCAAAAGATACTAGACCTATACCGAAAAATACCAGCCCTGAAAAGGACTTTTGTGGATCTTCACAGCGCTATATGTGTCTAGCAAACTCTCCCTGATGAGCACAGCAGACCTCTCCCTACACTGGCAGAAAGCAGAATGTGAAATGACCGCCAGATCGGGTCTATTTATAGGGTAGGGGGACTGTCCATGTGCTGGAATGTTTCAATTGGCTGTCCCGTTCCACCTGATGGCTGTGTCATGGGTCAAAGTTCTTCTGAATGAAAAAGAAAATGGTGGCGCAGACATATTTGCGAACATTGGCAAAAGTCCGACTTTTTTCGAATTTGCGAACAAGCAAAATTTGCCGCAAACCGACCGCTGGGCGAACCGCAAGGCCATCTCTAGTCCCAAATAAAAGGAATTTTTTGTTTCATTATCTTTTCCTTCAGTTGGTTCGCTAATAACTTACCAGCCTTGTTACCATGACTGTAAAAGTTGGCTTTCAGAATTTTGAGGTTTTTATCGTGCTGTTGAATAAGTATTGATCGCAAATTTTGTCTGGCATTGAATAAGTTCATTCTGATAGAAGGGGTGGAATTTATTTTATTTTCATGCTCTAGAGCCTGAATTTCCTGAAGGGCATCCATGAGTTGTTTTTGTTTCCGAACTCTACTTTGAATTTGTATAAGCCTCTAATCACCGCCTTGTGTAAGGATGAAAGCATCGCTTCTCCATCTATTATCACCCGTTTCCGTTCTGGTGTTGCCCACCGTTATCGATATAGGGGCATGGTCAAACCATGTAATAGTATGGATTTCTGAATTACAGATTCTCTGAAGCAGAAACTTGTCACTTAGAAAAAGATATATTCTGGAGTAAGTGTGATGGACGTAAGAGAATAAGGTGAAATCTTTTTCTCCACACATCAAATACACCCGCTAATGAGAGAAATCTTTTAAGAGTAGGTCTGGATTTTTTATTTTTATTCGTGGTTGTACAATCCAAGTCTATATCTGGGACGGAGTTAAAGTCGCCGCACAGGATCAAATGGCCCTGAATTACGGGCGAGATTAATTTCCAGATCTTAATGAGGTATTTCAATTGGTGTATACTGGGAAGATATATATTGACCAATTGACCAGAGTGTAGATGCCACCATCGATCTCACAGATAAGCGCTACATATCTGCCAGAATCATCTAACATTATGTCCATTTGTCTAAAGGAGACTGTATCTCGTATTGCAATAGCTACTCCGCCCTTCTTTTTTTGGGAATTGGAGCAGTAAATATGTGGGAAATTGAGATGGGAGAACAGGGGGCTGGGGGGGGGGATGGGACTTAAAGTGGGTCTACTATAGACCCCACATATTATTAATGAGGTGTCTGGGTTTTTCTTAGGATGTTTAATCTTGGGGGGATTTAAATATCCTGCTAAACCCATTTCAAGGTATTTCTTCCAGGAAAACCTGTGTTACATTTAGAATTCTCAAGATAATAAATCACTCTTGTGCTTTTTAATAGTAGTTGATGCCTGGCGTATAATACACCCCTCTGGCCAGAATTACACCTTCTACTCAGCCCCTCATAACAGATAATCATGTATCAATTACCTTTTTATTTTACAAAGAGACCTCCCTATTCTTTGAAAGGCCTGCATAGGTATTAAAACTCTTTAGGATTATGCTCCAATATCAGTCACCTTAGATTTATCAACATGCCAACCTAAATCCTACAACTGAAGACTTAACTTCACATAGCCAACGGAACCAACCACTTATGTATACATTGCAGATAAGGTTTTTATTTACGGTTCGGTGTTGAGTTTATTATACAGTACTTGGCATTAAACATAAATGGGAGCAGAACCTTAAGATCTCAGACCTGTCTCATAAAATAGCACACTCAGAATCCCTACACAAACAATTATTGGCTATTGAGTCAGCCACTGAATTTTTGGAAACCCATAAATCATTGCAACAACTTTTGAAAATCAAAGCTAAACAAGTTCTTTTTTTTTAGATAGGGGATCTATTATGAGCATGGGGATAAGAGCAGTTAATTTTTATCTAGGGCCTTAAAAGATTCCAAATTACCCACAAGAATTTTCAACATTAAAAATAGGGAAGGCAAGCTTGAACATGGTACTGAGAAAAAGATAGCAGAACAGTTTCATAACTTTTACTGTAAATTATATATTTTGCCCTACCAATATAATTTGCACCCCCCCTCCAAACGATAACCTGTGGGGTTACAAGAGGACAGGGTACAAATTATAGAGGCTTTTTTAACCCAGAGCAAATTACCCTAGTTGGAAGCAAAGAATATTATTGCCTTGGAAAAATCCAAGGTGAGGGATAATGTTACTAAGACACTTCATTTAATTTACACTGCAGAGGTGCACAAGGTCGAGGGCCTTCTCCTATCTATGGACATGGAGAGGGTCTTCTACTTTGTAGTGTGGGACTTTATGATGGCCACCTGCAGACATATAGTCATTGAATCGAAGATGCTGTCTTGGCTCTCAGTCTGGTATAAGGGCACCAAGACTAAATTAAAATAAACGTCATGCTGGGCAGAAATTTTAGAGCACTATCTAACCCAGGGCAAAATATTCTCGCTGGATCAAAGAATATTATTGCCTATGAAAAATCCATTAAGGAAGCAGAACTTTTACAAGTCACTAGAAATTTAAAGTCAGGCAAAAGACCTGGCCCACATGGGCTTTCCTCTCACTACTATAAAACCTATATTGATTGTCTTACAAGCTTTAAATTCACTTAGCTATTCTCAGGCAATCCCAGTCTTTCTTTTTGGCCCATAATACTGTACTTCCAAAACCCTAATAAAGTCCCAGCTGAGTGTGCTAATTATAGGCCCATACCACTGCTTAACCTAGACATGAAACTATTGGCAAAGATCTTAGCCAACCACCTAAGGCCGCTGCTTTCTAAAGTTATCGTTCCTGAAAAAACAGGGTAAATGCCTGGTAGGGACATGAGGGACAATGTTATTAAGCCCCTTAATTTAATTTACACTGCAGAGGTGCACAAGGTTGAGGGCCTTCTCCTGTCTATGGACATGGAGAAGGCCTTCGACTGGGTAGTGTGGGACTTTATGATGGCCACCTGCAGACATATAGTCATTGATTTGAAGCTGCTGTCTTGGATCTCAGCCTGGTATAAGGGCCCCAAGGCTAAGATTAAAATTAACATCACACTTTTTGAGACATTGTTTATTGATAATGACACTAGGGTGTCCTCTGTTAACCCTACTGTTTATTTTACCACTGGAACCTTTCATTAGAATGGAGAATTCTAATACATCTATACAAGGCTTTATGGTGCATGGCAGGAAATTTAGGTCCATGGTGTATGCCAATGAATCATTGTTTTTTTCTGGCACACCCACACACCTTATACAGACATTTACACTCCATGGGTATGTATTTAACTTAAAAATGATTTACACCAAATCAGAAGCTTCAAACTTCCCCCTCGCACCAGATATTCTTTTTTTTTTTTTTTTTTTTTCCGCACCAGATATTCTATCTGTTTAAATGGGAACCCCAAGCTCTAAAATATCTATGTGTGGGCAATCCCAAATTGAAAATATATTTTTGAACATAATTTCCGATCTTTATTTAGGGCCATAGACAGTGATCTGATAGCCTGGAACATGAACATTTTTTTGTGGTTCGTATAGGTGGCGATCTTTAAAATAAATTAAACATGACTTAAAAATACTTTTCTATGTCATGCATGTTCTCCCTATTAAGATCCCCCCTAGATTCATTAAACAGCTACAATCTCTACAAGTCAATTTTTTTCTGGTCTCATAAAAAGCCTAGAATTAGGTTTCGACTGATCTTTAAAACTAAAGCACAGGGGAGAATGAGCCTACTGGACTTTAGAAATTATTATTATGCTACCTAACTAGAATTGTGTAGTGCAATTGCAACAAAAGACATAAAGATTGGATAGCAATGGAAAGTATTTCTTTCCAAGCGCCTTTGAAATACTCCCCATGGATACCAAGGTCCTGTCGTTCCAATTCTTTGAATCAACACCCCCTGATAGGAGCAACTATAAAGGTCTTCCACCAGGTTGTTTTGAAACACCATATTTCCTCATCCCTGGCCCTCTTACTTCTTTGTACTGCCAACCTCAACTTTTAAACTGGTGTCAGCAATAGATCATTTCCAGTTATAGCTCAGGGCACACCTTTGTTGGTGACACATTGCCTATGTGCAGGTGTCATAAAACCATATGTGGAACTTGAGGATTGTGCTACATCCACTTTTCCTTTACGGGACTTACAGATTTACAGTTACCTCGCTAGTCATTGGAGAAAGTGGGCTTCTCAAGGACCCTTATGAGCTTCGAAACACTGTGCCTGAAAGGTTCTACACTTGAAAGGGTAACCTTCATGTTGTATGCCTGACTGCAACAAAAGAAAGGCCAGACCCCAGGTGGACTGTGGGAAGCTGCTTTAAAGATTGAGATTCAGCGGAAGCATTGGCAAAGGGCTTGGCCCATAAATGCTTGCACTTGTACTCAGAAATCCGTATATAAGCTTCTTACGCATTAGTATGCCACCCTCCCTGAGAATTCATCAGTGGTTCCCACAGTCCTCTGATAGAGTTCAGAGATGTGGAAAGGCTCAAGGAACCCTTATTCATATTTATGGAACCAGGTACATGAGTTGATTGTTCATATTATGAAAACACGACTCAAATTAACACTTGCCTGCTGTTTACTGCACATTTCTTTGTACCATTTAAGAAAATGCAAACACTCTTTGAATAAGCATTTACTTGATGTGGTGAAATCCCTTATATCCTTACATTAGAAGTCTACTACTGTCTGTTCTATGAAAGACTGGATTTCCAGAGTTGATACCTTTTACAATATGGAGGAAACCTCAGCTATCATCAGCTATCAGGAAACCATTACCATAAAACCTGAATGGCATGCTTTATCTTCAAGTATTCTGATTAGTATGCTGCCTTGTTGGGTGACTGATTCTGGTTATTAGCACCCCTGTGAGACTGTTTTCTCATTTTTTTATGTCTATACTTATGCTTTTGTTTCTTCTTTTTCTCAATGCCTGTTTATATGAAGGCTATAAAAAGTCATGAGCGTACAATTAGTATAAAAAAAGCATTTTTTCCTTACATCAAAAAATATGATATACATTTTGTCATGGGCCTGTTTAAATTCTGTGCTCTGTTAGAACCTTGTTTTGTCTGATGGCTTCATTTTATAACATAACAAAATATCTGAATATTTTCTGTAATGTCTGAATGATCAATAAAACTCTTTAATGTAAAAGAAGCCTGCCCTTGTACCATAATCACCCAGGTATTCATTGATAGCACTCTGCTGCTGGTGCAGCCTTTTCAGCATAGTCAATACTTTCCAGCATGTGGGGGTGTTAAGTGGTTGGCAAGTAGCTTTTGTTGGCCCTGCATTTTTGCCTGGCAAACACTAGCCTGGTAAGCTTGTCTAAAGTGGCCACAAACCCTTCTGATCTGATTAATAAATCTTTACTTTATTTTTTAAGAAAAATGAACATACACATTGCAAAGTATACATTCACTTTGCTAAGTGAACAGCCCTAATTCTTTTTCCTCAACCTCAATATACCATATCATCATATTGATAACTGTAGTGGCACCTATACTGATCAGCCATAACTTTATGACCATTGACAGTTTAAGTGAATAATATTGATTATCTCATTACTGTGGCATCTGAAAGTCAATGTGATATATTAGACAGCAAGTAAACATATTTTACAATGAAGTTGAAGTATTGAATACAGAAAAATGGGCATCACAGTTTGTTGTATGTGCGGCTGCATAGCCACAGACCAGACAGAGTGCCCATGCTCATCTGTGTCCACATCCAAAAGCACCTTTTAATGAGCCTGTAAGTAACAGAACTGGACCACGAAGAAATGGAAGAAGATGGTCTGGTCTGCTGAATCATGTTTTCTTTTACATAATGTGTATAGACGGCTGCATGGCCATTGCTTACCTGAGAAAGAGATGAGACCAAGATGCAGTATGGGAAGAAGGCACGCTGGCAAAGGCTGTGTAATACTTTGGGCAATTTTCTGCCATTCATGTGAATGTTTCATTGATAAATACCACCTACCCAAACTTTGTTGCTGAACAAGTACACCCCTTCATGGAATCAATATTCCCCCCATGTCAGTGGCCACTTCACCAGGATAATGTGCCCTGCTACACTAAAAATAGTTCTGATTTTTGGAGGCCCCACCATGCAACTTCCAGAGCTTAAAGGACCTTCTACTGATAGCTTGGTGCCAGACACCACAGCATACCTTCAGAGGTCTAATGACATCCATGTATTAACGAGTCACGACTGTTTTGGTGGCAAAAGGGGGACAAACTTGAAATTAAATGGGTGGTTATATACGTAGTTGTGGCTGATCAATGTATATTACTATTGTTGGTTGACATCTTTGGAAGTAGTTAAACCAAACAGAAAGCATCCGATACTTATCTTAATGTCCAGTTGGCTTCAGATACCAATTATTCTATCAATTAAATCCACTGCAAAAAAAAACTTGCATATAGTGCATGCTGCAATTTCTCCCTTGTAAATTAATTACCCATTTATATACTTAGACTGTTTATTCATGTACAGATAGGGTTATATGATATGTATTTTTATTTGGTGTGATCAACATATTAGGCTGTCCCTGATAATGGCCATAGTTGACTGACATGGGCATTTGGTGCAGGTGGCAAATGTTCTTATTGTGTGCCGTAAAATAAAAGCGATTGTACAAGAACCAAATACATGCAAATTCAAGTATACTGCATGCTGCATCTACATTTTTCATGCAGAATTTTTAGCACCCTAGGTACCATCAATAGTCAGCAACTTTAGTGTACCATAACTGGTACTTATATGAAAATTCACAAAAAAAAATACATTAAATATTTTTAGGCCTCAGAGAACCTTTACTAATACCGATTCATCGGTAATCAATGGAAAAAAAAACCTCCTACATTGTTGGCCAGTAGAAAGAATGCAACCTTTACAGTGTTGGCCAGAATGCCACACTAATGGATAGCTAAAAAGATAATAGGGTCTTACTGCTGGTTTTGCCAAGTAGTGTTGGCACCATCAAATGGAAGATCAATGGTCATGGCTCAAGGAACTCCTAGAAACTTCTACATAAACCCTGGCTGAGAGTTTCTGGAATGGACAAAAAGATTAGTGATGTGCAAACTAGTTGAAAACTAGGCAAATCAATAAATTAGAAACTTGCTTTTTGAATTTTTCTGAAAATATACAGAAGAATTTGTTGAGTTGACAGAAAATTAAAGAATTCATGAATTATGATTACCTGGATTCCTAAACTGCATGATTCTCCACAGACCAGGCAAATCTGCTGCAAATAAGTGATGAATCTGTGATTTTCTTAATTTGATCATCACCAAAGAGGATGAAGGAGAGAATGATTGGGAAGTACAGTATATGTTATATTATTATTAGAATAAGCTTACAAATCCTACTGCTGGATTATGTGTTTTGGATAATTACAGTTTGATTTTGTAAAAACAAACAAGTTGATCAAACATAAAAAAGACATAAACAAAACTCAATCAAGGAAACAATAGGCCTAAGCACAGTTTACTTTTGTGAATAACTCAGCAATGCAATATACAACAAGAACTTTATACAATTGGTTTATGACCAAGCCTTTTCTGGCACTTTTTGTTTACAAGTAAAAATCATTTTTTGTTGCTAGAAAATTACTTAGAACCCCCAAACATTATATAAATAGTTTTTATTATAAACCCTAGAGAATAAAATACCAATCATTGCAATTTTTTGTCACACGGTATTGCGCAGTGGTTATTTTAAATGCATTTTTTAAAATATATTTTAATGAATTTTAATGCAAAAAATACAATATATAGCCCATTATTTTAAGTATAAAAGATGATATTATGCTGAGTAAATAGATACCTAACATGTCACACTTTAAAATTGTGCACGCTCGTGGAATGGTGACAAACTATGATACTTTAAAATCTCCATAGGTCACACTTTAAAAATTGTTACATGTTACCTGTTTAGACTTAAAGAAGAGATCTAGCATGAGAATCATTGCTCTTGCTCTACCGTTCCCGGTGATTCCTCATATGTGTGGTGCGAACACTGTTTACATATGCACGTGCGACTTACATATAAGTTCGATTTTGCGCTTGAGCATGTGATGGGGGTGCTTTAATTTTTTAAGACCCCACATTTTTCTACTACCTTTGAAAGCAAAAGGTTAAAAAAAGATTTGATCTTTTTCTTTAAAAACAAAAACAAGAGAAAACATTGTTTACTTCCGCCCTAGACTGGAAGTGATGTCATGACTTTGCTTCGGTCCTGCTAGATCATAGAGATGATCAGAGACAATCTGGTCTCTGTTCACCTCTATGGCCAGCCGCGGAAACCGTCAGATCACTTTCGGTGTTAGCCGGTAAAAACGGTAAGCCCAAGAAACAACAGCGGGAGGGGGCAAAGCTTTGCCCGATCGGGGTACAGTGAATAGCTGGTTGTTAACCACTTCCATACAGAGCAGTTACACTCCCTTCCTGCCCAGACCAATTTTCAGCTTTCAGCACTCTCACACTTTGAATGACAATTGCTCAGTCATGCTACACTGTAGCCAAACAACATTTTTATCATTTTTTTCACACAAATAGAGCTTTCTTTTGGTGGTATTTGATCACAACTGGGCTTTTTTTTCGTGATATAAGCAAAAAAACAGCAAACATTTTGAAAAAAAAAAAAAAAATCACTTTTTTTTAGTTTCTATTATAAAATTTTGCAAAAAATTATTTTTTCTTCATACATTTGAGCTGAAATTTATACTGCTACATATCTCTGGTAAAATTAACCCAAATTAGTGTACATTATTTAGTCTGTGTGAAAGTTATTGAGTCTAGAAGCTATGGTACCAATGACTGAAAATTGATCACACCAGATGTACTGATGGCCTATCTCCTTTCTTAAAGCCCTGAGATGTCAGGACAGTACAAATACCCCCCAAATTACCCCTTTTTGTAAAGTACACAGTCCAAGGTATTTAGTAAGAGGCATGGTGAGTTTTTTGAAGTTATAATTTTTTCCCACAATTCTTGGGAAAATGAAGAAAACATTTTTTTTTATTTTTTTTCCCACAAAGTTGTCAATGTATAAGCTATTTCTAACACATAGCATGTACACAGCAAAAATGAGACCCCAAAATACATTATGCTACTCCTCCTGAGTATGGTGATACCATGTGTGAGATTTTTACACAGCCTGACCACAAAAAGAGATTCCACATCCAAGTAGCACCTTCAGGCGTTCTAGGAGCATAAATACACATAAAACTTTCTTACTACCTATCACACTTTTGAAGGCCCTAGAGCATCAATACAATGGAAACGACCACAAAATGACCCCATTTTGGAAAGCAAACACTCCAACGTATATTCTATGAGGCATTATGGGTAGTTTGAACGTGTCATTTTTTTCCACAAGTTTTTGAAAAATGTGGGAAAAAATGAAAACCAATTTTTTTTACACAAAGTTGTCAATGTATAAGCTATTTCTAACACATAGCATGTACACAGCAAAAATGAGACCCCAAAATACATTATGCTACTCCTCCTGAGTATGGTGATACCACATGTGTGAGATTTTTACACAGCCTGACCACAAAAAGAGACTCCACATCCAAGTAGCACCTTCAGGCGTTCTAGGAGCATAAATACACATAAAACTTTCTTACTACCTATCACACTTTTGAAGGCCCTAGATCACCAAGACAATGGAAAAGCCCACAAAATGACCCCATTTTGGAAAGCAAACAATCCAACGTATATTCTATTAGGCATTATGTGTCTTTTGAACAAGTTTTTGGAAAATGTGGAAAAAAATGAAAACCTATTTTTTTTTTACACAAAGTTGTCAATTTATAGGATATTTCTAACACATAGCATGTACTCAGCAAAAATTGCACCCCAAAATACATTCTGCCACTCCTCCTGAGTATGGCAATACCACATGTGTGAGACTTTTTCACAGCCTAGCCATATAGAGGGGCCCTACATCCAAGGAGCACCATCATGCATCCTAGGGACATAAATCACACACATAAATTCCTGACAACCTATCACATTGTTGAAGGCCCCTAACACATAGCATAATACATACCAAAATACATTCTGCTGAGCAAAGGATAAACAAAAGAGTACCTGTGGTTTTAGCAGTGCAGTGGTCCAGGCAGCAGGCA
The DNA here is from genome assembly GCF_965119305.1 of Pelophylax lessonae. Taxonomy (NCBI): domain Eukaryota; kingdom Metazoa; phylum Chordata; class Amphibia; order Anura; family Ranidae; genus Pelophylax; species Pelophylax lessonae. The sequence goes on along the minus strand of NC_138775.1, from coordinate 187,476,775 downwards.
GGAATACTGTCCATAATTAGTACAGGCAGCAGGCAGAGATATGGTCAGTACAGCCCAAGTATTGGTCCAGGCAACAGACACATGTTCTATAAAAAGTCCTGGGTCAGTGCAGGCAGGAATATGATCAGCACAGCCAAAGTATTGGTCCAGGCAGCAGGCAGCTTATGGCCTCGGTCGGGAAAGAATGGGGACAGGGGTAGAGGGGTAGAGGCTTCTTCCACCCAAATCGCTTTGAAGCCTCCGGACTCCAGACCCTGTTCTGAGATTACAAACCCAGAGAAAACCAAAAACACTATATTCTGAAGCCCCTCACAATAGTGAGACGCCTGTGTCATTTTGAATCCCACTACTACAGTAGCAGAGCAAAAGATCAGTTTAAGTGGCAGGCAAAAACATGGTCATAACAGGCCGAGGTCAGTGCAGGTAAAAGGCAGAAATAGATGGTAGGCTAAGGCATAATCAATAAACAGTCCAGGGTCAGTTCACATGAAAGGCAGAAACATGGCGGATAAACAATGCAGACGGCAGGCAGAGGCATAGTCGATATACAGGCCAGGGTCGGTTCGCAAGGAAGGCAGTGATATGGTTGGTTGAGGCAGCAGGAATATATTCAGCACAAAAATTTAAAAAGGGAAAATGGCAGTCTGATTGAAATATGGGCTAAAAGTTTAGGGCAGTGTGATAGATTTTGAAGCATTCTCCAATGCATAGGCCAGGTTTGGAGGGACAATCGGTACAATGAAAACTGGTGTCTTTCCTAATTCCTTTTTTGCTACACACCCAACACTTTTTTTGGCGTCTTCTTCCAGTTTCTGATGGTGGGATATGGAAAGGGAAATGGCGCTCATGAGGATCAGGGGATTGGTGTTATTGTGGACTTTTTATAGGTGACATATGCGTTTTACATGGCCAAATGGAAAAAGTAAACTGCAAGTTTTTTGCACCAAAAGAGGGTCTTTCGTGTCGGGAGATAGGGCTGCAGCATTTGATCGTTTAAATCCCCCCCCCACTTACTTATTGTACTCATGGATACAAGCAGGCTTTCGTATGGGACTTCGAACGGGACTGCGTCGTCTTCGAATTTCCACTGAAGTGTCATTGTGGATGGTGGACATGATGTAAACGTCCTTACTATCCCTCCACTTCAAAGCCATTACTTCTTCGTTCCTTAGGCTTGCACCACAGGCCAAGGTTTTTTTCAGGTACAGGTGGCGGAAAAGGGGCAAACTGGTGTAGTAGTTGTACATATAAATGTGGTACCCCTTTTGCAACAGTGGGAAGGCTAGGTCCCAGACAATCTTCCCATTTATTCCCATGTATGTTGGGCACTCAGGGGGCTGGAGCTCGGAGTCTCATGCGAAAGGTGTACACATATCCAGTTTTGCTTTTGCAGAGCTTTTTAGCTTTAAGCTGTACCTAGCCCTCTTGCTGGGAATGTACTGCTTAAATCCCAGCCGACCTGTGAAATGGACCAGTGATTCATCCACAGCGATCTTTTGGTCAGGGACATAAACTTCAGGGAACCATCTAGAAAATAAATCAATTAGGGGCGAATTTTATAGAGTTTATCAAAATTGGGATCATCTCGAGGAGGGCACTGTGAATTATCATTAAAATGCAGGAAGCGCATTATAATATCATAGCGGGACTTGGACATGACTGATGAACTGATGAACGAAACATGTTAAAAAGGGTAGGAAAAAAAATATAAGTACAGTTTTCCTAAATCATTAGAGGCATTTAGCAAGGTAAGAAAATTCCCAAAAAATGACTATCGACTATTTTCATAGCAATCCCAAAACAATTAAACCATAAATGTGATGACCATCATAGAACATTCCTGAAACCATATGCAATGAAGGTTTTTACTAAAGGTGATTTATGATGACTTCCAGATTTGTCGCCTGATCCTTTGGACACACCTTTAAGGAGCTCTGGCTACAGGGGACTGTAAACCTACATTTAGCTTACTGAAGCCTATCAAGGCATCCACCACAGCTACATACATATCTGTTAACCCCTTTAGGCCCTTGAGGGGTTTAGGAAGCTGGGAGGAGGGACATGGTTTATGATCATGAGACCGCCATGATTGGCTGTCACATGATTGGAAAGCTCCCGATCAAAAGTAGCGATTGGGAGCTTTTCGCTAGCCGCTGGTAACTGTCAGGAGTGTGCAGGGCGAGTGCTCTCGGCACAGCTGTATTGAAACTAATAAATGCAAATATGCGGCCCCTGGGCACCAAGGCCCACCTGCCGAGAGGCTTCACCCAAGGACTGAAGACTGGGGATGCTGGACTGGACAACCAGCAACACAATTACTATAGAAGCCACTATGATAAAACTCCTAAAACCCACTATCCAAGAAACCATGTACACAGCAGTTTTTAAAGCTATTCAGACCAATAAAGGTATTCAGGCCACTCAAACCTCCTGAAGCTGAGAATTGACTTTCCTCACTGGAGGATCATCTGGCTAGGGCCCAGCAAGCCATTGGTGAGATGTGTGTAGGGCTACAAGACCTGCTGGCTATTGATTCCCCCTATTCCCACACAGCCAAGCAACACACATTTCCAACTTATTTTTGTTGTTTTATTGGGGCAAACAACTCCACTCTGCATGTGCGTTCCACAGACCAGGATGCGCTGGAATCCACAGGCACAGACCATCCGCACAACTTGACAGATGACCATTTCCTCTGTGGAACCCCCCCCCCCGGCTGCAATGCCTAGGACCATCCCATACAGTGCTAGAGCTACTGTACATGCCTGTTTTTAATTACACTTGTGAGTAGTTCCTAAATTATTTGTCATTAAATTTCTGTTATACAGCTACATTTAGAAGGCGCCTGTGTTTTCCCTTATTCTGCAGCATAGTGTCTTCTCAGTAGAACCTCACACAGTTATGATACTTGTAGATACTACCAGCCCACCTGGTCACTTGACTACCAGCCCACCTGGCTGCTCTGAAAAATGCCCCAGGACAAAGGGTTGGGATTCAGCACAACACTGTCCCTGGAAAGTATGCTATGTCTGGCAGTCTCTCCCCATTGTATGCCCCTAGGTGTGCTGAGGTACTCACATTGTCCTTTGTTCCCAACTGCAGTGAGCAAGAATCCTGTTCAGACCTCCAACTGATCAGATCTTCCCATGCCATCTTCTGCAAACGTAATAGAGATCCCTCTCTTAGGCGTCCTCTCCTTCCGTTCCTCAGCTCCAGCCTAAGGGCGGAGTCCAAAGACCCAGGGTACCCTCCCAGGCCACACAACAACAACCTCAGCACTCCATTTTCTACCTGACTCCCCTGCTGCTCAGGCTCCACCATATTTAGGGGCTGACCCAGCCACCCTGTCAATGCCTTCTTCCTGGGGATTGGTCAAATTTCCTTAAGTATACAGATCAGGACCTCCTACCCTCCACCCACTAACTTCCACAAGCTTCTGCGAACTTCTAAAACCAGGGGGAGGTACCAGAGACCTGCCCTGCAGAGCCCTCCAGCCTGACCTGGAGTAACCCGACCCAATTACAGACTCACAGCTACCATGAGTCAACAAAATAAATTTACCTACGCTGGTTGCACACTAAAGGGTGCTACATGTTTATTAATAAAGGACAAATTCTGGACAAAGCAGATGATCTTAAAAACAGATTTCAGAAAAACGGTCACTGTGTAATTGTGCTACCTGAATTTTACAAACCTGCTACACTTCCATCTCTCAGCTACTGGAGCATACCTTTCTTAGTTACATAGTTACATAGTTAGTGAGGTTGAAAAAAGACATCGGTCCATAGAGTTCAGTGATGTATGTGTGTGTTTGCTGCTAACCGTACATTGTATACCCCTGTATGTAGTGGCCTTGCTGGATCTAGTCTTCTGCTGCAAAGTAAGCACAAAAAATGGGGCCACTGAAACAAAATGTAACATTCTCCTACCCAATAATTCTGAAGTATCTGGACTGAACGGATAGACTGGACCTTCTGAGAGCATTTTCCAATGTCAAGTCTTTACAATTGGAGCTACATATTCTTCTCCTCTTTGTGGATTATTCTGCAGAAGTAAGCAGCAAAAGAAAATTGTTTGCAAAAGTCTGCACAACTTTTGGTCACCAGATCTGGTTTTACACGGGCTTACCTGAGCAGGCTATGTTAACAAACTGTGTACCATTTGCCCCTCTGGAGCAGGGTCAACAACCACAGGAATAATGATTCAGACAACTTCCCTCCTCGTCTTAATTGCCTTCCCTGGACAGTGCACCACCTTAAAACTGGAACATCATATATTCTTTCAATATCATTCCTATATTTCTCTGTTTTCACCTTCACCCACCTGATATTGTCAATTTGTCATGAGTGATTTTGGTTTGGTCACAAGAGGGTACTTTTGTTACTACTGTTAATGTTGTTAATGCCAGTTTTTTTTTTAAAACACCTATTTCCAGAGACTTTATCTTGGTTTCAATAGCGAGCTGGCCCATATGTTCTGTCCTATGTGTAAGGCACCACTTCCAATGTGCACATTATACACAACAAAATGATAAATGCAATACTTTTGTTTTTGCCCCCCATTTTTCATGAGTTGAACTCAAAGATCTAAGACTTATTCTATGTACACCAAAGACCTATTAGTCTCAAATATTGTTCACAAATCTGTCTAAATCTGTGTTAGTGAGCACTTCTCCTTTGCCGAGATAATCCATCCACCTCACAGGTGTGGCATATCAAGATGCTTATTAGACAGCATGATTATTGTACAGGTGTGCCTTAGGCTGGCCACAACAAAAGGCCACTCTAAAATGTGCAAGTTTTATCACACAGCACAATGCCACAGATGTTGCAAGTTTTGAGGGAGCGTTCAATTGGCTTGCTGACTGCAGGAATGTCTACCAGAGCTGTTGCCTGTGAATTGAATGTTCATTTCTCTACTATAAGCCATCTCCAGAGGCGTTTCAGAGAATTTGGCAGTACATCCAACCGGCCTCACAACCGCAGACCACGTGTAACCACACCAGCCCCGGATCTCCATATCCAGCATCTTCACCTCCACGATCCTCTGAGACCAGCCACTCGTACAGCTGCTGCAACAATTGGTTTGCATAACTAAATAATTTCTTCACAAACTGTCAGAAACTGTCTCAGGGAGGCTCATCTGCATGCTCATCGTCCCCATCGGGGTCTCGACCTGACTGCAGTTCGTCGTCGTAACCGACTTGAGTGGACATATGCTCATATTCTGTGGCGTCTGGCACTTTGGAGAGGTGTTCTTTTCACGGATGAATCCCGGTTTTCTTAGATCTTCGAGTTCAGCTCAATGAAAAAAAGAAGTCCCTATTTAAATGACAGTACCTTATTTTTTAATTCTTACTGTTGTCCCCTCCTAGTTTCTGGATCTGCTTGAGCAGCTACCCTACTGATTAATGAACGCAGGAAGCCACTCACGACAGGGAGGTAATATTACAATCTCCACCTTGATCAATCAGATAACTATTTGAATTAATTAAGAAAATGTCAAGTGTTCTCTGTGCTGAGTGAGACACCTCCTGTGTTCAATAAGAAGCAGGGCAGCTGCTCCGAGTGGTTCCCAGAAGCTAGCAGTGATCTGTGTGATAGCAAAGTCTACTACAGTGATTTCCCGCTTCTGTGGGAATCGACCAGGTATGACACATGCACACTTACATTGGTCCAAGGTGGACCAATGAAACTGCAAAAATATGTGGAACTTTTGTTGCTGTTGTATTATCCTTCAGCATTGTGGACAGGATTAAACTGAATAGTCATTAGTACAAAAGTGCAGCATCCATATTTGCAATGCTAATCTATAGAGTGTCTCCAGTGCAGGTGGGCAGCCATCTTGACTGGGTCAACGAGTGATTGCATGATGCAACAGAACATGGGGGGAGAGTGAACTTGGCTGCTAGAGAAGGGAGCTGTGTTGTGTTACCAATCTGGAGAATGAGGGGGAGGAAGTCACAGTGGCAACCATGTGCTCCTGCAACCATATCCTGTACTGAGCAGCTGGGAGAGAGCACCACAAGGTTGCAGTGAAGGGGGGACAGTGGTGTGTGGCCAGAGTTTGCTGGAGCTATCTGATGCTTTGCTGCCCAAAAAAAGAGTGCTGTTAAAGAGTGCTGCTGCCATTATACTCTGTACAATGCTACGTGTGAGGGGACCTGGATCCTGAGAACCTCCACTGAGGATCAGTGTTTCACATGCTGAATGGGGCGAGTGACTGTGACCATAAGCAGACACCTGATCATCAGGAAAGGGCCATTGGCTACCACTGGTGGGCACTAGCTTGCAAGGGTTGATCATTTGGCAAACCTACATGCAAACATTTGGAGTTCAGAAAGTGCCCACTGTGGTGATAGGCCTCTTGGCCACTGATTTTTCTTATTTCCTGGATCTATGAAATATGTCTGGTGTTTCCTTACCACTTGCCGACCACCTCACGCAGATTTACTGCGGCAGGGCGGCTTGGCTGCGCATATTCACATAGATCACGTAGATCTACGTGATTATATTAGACACAGCGGCCTACCCCGATCTTCAGGGACAATGACAGAAGACCCGCCTGCTTATATAAACAAAGCAGGCGGGTCTTCTGTCACACAGGCAGAGAGAGATCATGAGTTTCAGCCGAAACCCTGATCTCTCTGTGCCTGTCACAGAGCCCTCCCCCCCCCCCCCCACAGTCAGTAAGCACAAATATTATGCATGTTATTTAGCACTGACTACTGTATTAACATCACTGGTCCCTAAAAAGTGTCAAAAATGTCAGTTAGGGGCTCAATCTGTCCTCCGCAATGTCACAGTCCAGCGAAAAATCGCTGATCACTGCCATTACTAATAAAAACAAAAAATAAAAAGTCCAAAAATCTATCTCGAAGTTTGTAAACGCTATAACTTTTGCGCAAACCAATTAAAATGCGCTTTTTGGGATTTTTTTAACCAAAAATATGTAGTAGAATACAAATTGGTCTGATAAAAAAATTTGATTTATTTTTAAATTTTTTTATTGGGAATTTTTTTTATAGCAGAAAGTAAAAAATATTGTGTTTTTTCAAAATTGTCGCTCTTTTTTTGTTTATAGCGCAACATCTAACAATCGCAGAGGTGATCAAATACCACCAAAAGAAAGCTCTATTTGTGGGAAAAAAAGGATATCAATTATATTTGAGTACAGCATGGTACGACCACGCAATTTTTTGTTAAAGTAACGCAGTGCAGAATCTCAAAAAAAGGCCTGGTCATTAAGGGGGTAAAACCTTCCGGAGCTGAAGTGGTGTACTCCCCTTTCTTTGGGAACAATCCAGTGCCCCTTTGCATTATAAAAACTGTACTGGAAAGCTTTCCCACCACTTGTAAGGAGTGAGGAACTGTCTCATCAGGATTGAAAAAGAGAGACTACAATATCCTCTATCCCTGTCTGACTTTTGAACTTAACTTTACTTAATCAGACCACATGCCAGAAAACCAGAAAAGGGTGTCCTGGGTCTGGTGATAGACTAAAATCATACAAGCTAATCTTTTTTCTGCTGGGACTTGTTGTGTTTTCTTCAAGGGCCCCAACTTTGCCAGCCAACATTTTCTTTTTCATCATTTACTGGCCAGTGTGAAAAAAACTCTGCCTTTATGTTTATCCGATTAAAAAAAACAGAATTATCCAAAAAATAGATACCATCTTGTGAAAATTCCCCACACACCTACACACCTCCTAACAGACAGCGCTTTTAAAGATTTTGTCAAAGTAGTTTGATGGGAATACATCACCTACACCTAATTGTCCTTTATACCCTCTACTCTGGGAAGTGGCAAAAGCGTTTCTCAGAGGGAACATTATTGCGTGTGCCCACACTCAAAATATCAGCTTCTAAGGCTTGCAAAGAGTGTAGTGCATCCTTTCACAGAGCATACTAAGCATTGAAACTACATATATTTACAGAAGCCAAACTGTTTGGGTTTGAGCTAAAGAGGAAGATGGGGCAAGACTAGATTGCTACAAAAAGGTACACAAAATCCTTGTGGAATCCTATTTAGGAAATAAGTTGGGCAGGATACTAGCCAGCCTATCTAGAGGGAGAAAGACCCCCATCCAAATACACAATCTCACCATCAGGGATTTGAATGTATCCGAATCACCAAATGAAACAGTAACAAATAGTAATACATTGCATTGAAATCTGTTTAAATTTGTTTTGTTTATTCGTTTTCTAACGAATTCCAACTTTTGAGAAATATTAGGATTCGGATCAGTTGAAAAACAATCGAACAATTTGAATTCTGTGCGAAGAAAGAGCTGGTTGTTAAGCAGAGGGCTGGGAAGCCGGCCACCCGCATCCTGAACGACCATTAATCATCAGCTGTCAGCAGGCTTCCCCACTGACAGATGAATGTAAAGAAAACAATGCCAGCGTTGCCCGACAATAGAAAAATGTTTAAAAAAATAGGATCCCTCCCCCAGTCCATACCAGACCCATCAGGTACAATTGGTTCTTCTTTTAGACCAAAGAGACTTATTGGCTCAATATTGTTACACAACCAACCTACTATTAAGGATTTCATATTGGTCATCTAAACTCTGATGAGCTTTACGAAACACACCTAGAAAGGGACAAACTTGTTGAAAAATGTCTTTCCAAATGTAAGGCATTTATATTGCAGATGTTTAATGACCAAGCAGTTATTCATATACTCCAACCTTTTGGATGTTCCAAATAATGAAATTAAATCAAACAATATAGATTAACAAAAACCTAAAGAAATATGTCAGAGTTTCTGGAAACACAAAGACCTGATAAGAAACAATCTCACTCAAAGCAAAAGAAAAAAGATTTCCACAAACACAAGTCTGGTCTGTTCTCATCTATGGCACAGAAATGTTTTCCCTTTGATTTGATTTACTAAAGGGAAATAGGCTGGTTACTTTGCAAGGGAACATCCTAACTGTTCTACAAGGAGTTTCTTGAAATTTAGCTGGGCATGGTTGTGAATGAAGAGGTGCTGCAAAGAGTCAATGAAGTGAAATCTCATCTGTTGGAAGGAATATTTAAAAGAAAATAGAAATTTTACCATTAACCTGGCAAAAACCAAGGCCAAATAGAAAGCAATAGTGTAAGTGAGTGTGAAATAAACTGGGGGCCTGGCGAGTTTATAGTGAGATTATATAGTTTTGTGTTTTTATGACTTTAAAAGCTGGTATATATTTATAGAAGAGTGGTTGCTCATAGCCCTCTCTCCGTGGGGATATCAGAGCACCAGGTATCTGGTATAGTTGTACTTTATATTTTACTATAAATAGGGTTAAAAAAATGAAAAACACAAATGCGCTGTAGATTGGATACTAGCTGGCTACAATTCCACATGTGCCTTTGTCACCAACGAAATGTGGCGTGAAACTCAATTCAGAAGCATTCACCGAGCTTACTTTCCTTTCCTGTCAGCCAAAGCCACGCAGCATCATCAGCTATGCCCCCGTATGGGGCAGCTCCAGGTTGACACTATACCATTGATTCTGAACTTGCCCATTAATTTATGCCTTCTGGGACCAAGTAGAAAAATTTTCAGCAACCATAACTGGCTACCGACCCCAGAGAAAACCCTTTTTGTTAATTTTCTGGCGTTTCGATTCTCCCTCATTTGCTGCTTTACGTCCTCAACCTACAACCTTCCGCAGAAATAAGGCCCGGTTGTCAACTTGTCTTTTAGTTGCAAAGCAAACTATCCTAAAGAAATGGACTTCTGCTCCCCCCCTACAGTAGCTGATATTAAAGAACAACTGCTGGGGCTTCTATAAAGAAATGTTGGATATGGAACTTTCCCAATATAAGTCACCTAACCACTTCCAGGATAAGTGGGGGCCTTTAAAAACACAATATTGCCAGTATCTGAGCAGAATTCTCTTAATGCTGCTTCTCGACATCGAAAATACTTCACCTATGAGTTCTCTCCTCCTTCATGAATATAAGCTTGTTCTCCCATCATCAGTCAACGACCTATACTACATGAAAGGCTTGCTACTCTTTTCTAATGATGTGGTTCCCTCCCTCCCTCTCCCCCCCCCGGCCATTTACCCACTTCTTCCCCCTCTTCCTCCTTTACACCTTTCCTACCACCCTCTTCCTTCTCCCTTCCCTCACTCTTCCTTTTCTCCTATCTGCTAGTTTTCTTTTTTCTTTGTATTTTATTGAGCATCTATGGGGCATCCTCAAACAGAAGGTGGAGGAGCGAATGATCTTTATCATCCACCAGCTCTGTGATGTCTTCATGCAGGAGTGGAAGAGGACTCCATTGGCAACCTGTGAAGCTTTGTTGAACTCCATGCCCAAGAGGGTTAAGGCAGTGCTGGAAAATAATGGTGGCCACACAAATATTGACACTTTGGGCCCAATTTGGACATTTTCTTTTAGGGGTGTACTCACTTTTGTTGCCAGCAATTTAGACATTAATGGTTGTGTGTTGAGTTATTTTGAGGGGACAGCAAATTTACACTGTTATACAAGCTGTACACTCACTAATTTACATTGTAGCAAAGTGTAATTTCTTCAGTGTTGTCACTTGAAAAGATATAATAAAATATTCACAAAAATGTGAGGGGCGTACTCACTTTTGTGAGATACTGTATATATATATATATATATATATATATATATATATATATATATATATTATACACTATAAACACAGAGCAAAATCAGCAAATTGAGCATCACTGATGCATTAAATTAAAATTGTATGCTGTCAGTTTCTGAGAGCAACCAACATGCATGGCATTCACGATTCCTCTAATTAATTCTTAAATAACCAGTTCATCCAACTCTAATTACTGCTAAGACATCTTACTTAAGCAGGTGTTGATATAAACTTCAGGTTTGCAAACCGTTTTTTTTTTGTTACCAAATATATCTAAAAAGAGTGATGCATTTAAAGTGAGGGGGGAACTAAATTATTTCAATATTTACTTTTTTCAGTTTTTGTTCTTCAAAAGTATTCATGTGCATATATTTTTTTATTGAAATAAGAGCGTTTTATGTTTAGTCAAAACCTTTTAGTGGGTACTGTCCAGTATTAAAGGGTGAAAGTGGAAGATGCAACATGCCCTGCATTTGGAATTCCCCCTGTATTGCAAAAAACAGAAAGTTGCTACTGCATGTGCAGAGCCTCAATTCCAGTTACGCTGTTCCGTAAGGGATCTTTAAATTTATATACAGTAACTCTAGATACAATTTTAAACTTGAATTCTGGATAGAAGCAAAAAAAGGTTATATTTTTTAGCAAAAAATAACATCCTTGACATAAAGTGAAAATCGCAAACTTTTATTTGGCACCATGAGCATTATAAACATAATAGCAACTGCATGAAGTACAATGTTGTACAAAATAAAAACGTAAGAAAGTGTCACAACAATAAGGACATAATATAGAATATGCAGGTTAAAGCGGAGTTCCTAATCGATTTTGTGGCCATCCGCTTGCTCTTCTTCAGCTGAAAAGGAATTGGATAGTTAGGATTATTTTTTTTTTTTACTTACCTTGTAATTGTAGAAAGAAATACTCACCTATTTTCCACTTCCTCCCTCTGTGGCCGCGGTCAGCACCGTCACTTCCGGTTTGCAATGATTCCTGGGAGCTGAACGTCATCGCTCCCAGGAATCAATGCGACGGCACCGGCCCCGCTCGTCACTTCCGGTGCGACGCCGCATTCGCTGCTAAACAGCTTCTGGGCATGCCCAGAAGCTGTGTAGGAATGCGGCGCCGCACCGGAAGTGACGAGCAGGGCCGGTGCAGGCGCATTCTGGGAGAAGAAGACACGGAAGAGGATGCAGAAGAGGATCGCGCTGGCTTCAGCTGCCCACAACAGAGATGGCAACGCTGGAGAAGAAATTTTATAAGTGAGTATTTCTTCTTGCAGGTAAGTGCGAACCGGGACAGATCAGAGGCTAGCCATTGTGGCCATTGTGGAATGTACTAGCCCTGACTGTCCCGGGGGTATGTTCATTGAAAAAATGTTTTTGTGCCCGAAATTCCGCTTTAATGACTGCATTCATTTTTTTGTCAACTCTTTGGTGGACCTTTGGTGTCTTTTTTTGTGCCTGTTGTTTTTCCAGTTCCCCTGTTTCAGTGTGTGCCTTCATTGGCTACCTGAAAATGTAACTTCCCTGACTGTCAGAGAAATGGGTATAACTACTTCTCGCCCTGTTTGTATTTCTGCCTTTTGTTTCAACTGACTATGTCAGAATAAGATGTGATATCTGTTTCAATGTATCACATTTTAAAATTCACAGGGGAATCTGAAGTAATTTGTTTTTACTTTTGAGTGTGAGTTCCAGTGCTGTGATCTCATGGTTAACATACCAGAGTTTTGTTTTCACCTCCTCTGTGACAAGCAGCCTGAAGTTAGGGGGTGCTGCTTCTTGACCTTGATACGCTTGATGTAGAATTCACATCTGTATCTGCCCATAGTTAGTTGGACATGACTTTTAAATAATCTAGGTGTTCTCTTAACTGTATAATACATTGCTGCCATAATGTCAATGTCAATACAATATTTTCTTAATTTTTGTATATTTCTGAAATAAATCTTCCACTGCATCACTCCCAACTGCAGAGGTGAGGTTGGCAGGAAATAAAATATCTTCCATTTCTACAATCTCAACAACAGAATTATCCACCAGGATCCTAATGGGTTATCTGAACTCTTTACACGAGAACGCTGCATCACCACTGTGCCATGTTTGTGATATAGAATAGCAAGGATTCAAGGGAAATCTCTAAATCCAAAAAAACATATAATACATCAAACCTCATATAACCCTTTTGAGATGTAGTTGCCTAGCTTGGCAGTGACACTGGAGATACACTTTTTAAAAGGAGATAAGGGTTAACAGAGATAATAGATATTGTAAGGGTTGAGCCTCTGTTAAGGTCCTATGACCACCATTGCAGCGCATCATAGTAGTTACAATTGGAGGATGCTTTACATGCATCCACTGTACCTAAGTGTCCCACTAACCAGTTAGTAAACATAGGGTCTAGGGTGCGGTGGTTGAACATGAACCTGTTCAGAATATTGAAGAGCTGGCTAGGGGTCTCTGGTATAGCACAGCATGTACACTGAAAAAAAAAAAGATAGGGGGGCAGGGGAGCTCTTATAGTGGATAAATAAGGTAGGTAGATAAACAATGAAGAGTAGTTCCACAGTAAGAGGAAAAAATATCAAATTAGACTTTTGAGGCAGCGGTCACCCAGCGGGTGGGAAACATGGGCATTCCAAGAGCGGAGATAACTCGTTTCCACTCAGGTTCAGTGTGGTCATTTTCTATGCCTCAGTGGTGCCCATCCTTGGTACATTGTGGGGTTCTCAGGTGGGTAAATGAATCGATTAATGGAATCAGCACAAAAAACCCAGACAAAGGTTTGAACTGTAACGGCGCCCAAAGTGGTTATTATAGGGATCAACACAAGTCATCTACTTTATGAAAACATCCAATTTCTTCATTTTATCCAAATAAAATGAGTTTAATTTCAAGTGGCATGTGATCCACACAGATGACATCACTGCCACGAGATTTTTATCACCCTAAACTGAGGCAGCTATTGGAAGCTGAGAAGCATGTTTTATTTGGTGAAATAAAGAAAGTGAACAGATTAATAAAGCAGGTGACTTGCACCCATCCTTATAATAACCAGTTCAGGTGCCCCTGCTCATGTGACCACCAATGGGATTTTTTGCACTAATTCCTCTTATTAGGTCTGTCAACTTGCAAGGTATCCATTCAACAATAACTTTTCTGCTGCACCTATTCAACCAGTTCTCGTTTCTTCCCAGCACTTTTCCCATCTTGACCAGCACTTTGCGAAGGCGTTACAGAGTTGATATTCCATCCTTCAAAAGACAATGTATGTAACCTGATTGGTTGCAACTGAGTTGAATCTGTCAACACAAAAGGGTTAATGTATAAAACAAATTTGCTTTGCAAACATCTCAGCATTCATTTAAAAAGTCACAAATGATACCCATAATTTTTTTAATATGTGTGAAATGTCAGTTTCCATTTGTTGCTGTTGGAGGGGAATGTAAAATTCAACAAGAAAAGTTAATGAACATTTGACCAATAGGGAAAAAGCCTAACACTATAGGCATGAAACATTTAACTAGAAGAGGAAATAATATGAGGCCTATGTGCTTGTACAAAGTGTATAGAAATTCTTATGCTCTCTATGGATGAGTTGTTCGGGAGGTTCTACAAAGAGCTGAACTAATGGGTGTTTGGCTGTACAAACCTTCCCCTGCAGTAGGAAGTGAAAGATTAAGGTTACATTCACATGGGTGACTGTGAATGACAGTGGCAAGGATCTGCTGATTTCTGTAGCTGTTTTTGCCACCTGCGAGTGACTAGCTGCAGCCTTGAGACCTGTACACTTCAAAGACAGGTCACTGGGGGCCACAGCTACAGTATCTGTAGCTGCTAGCACAGCCGGGTTTACCCTTCAGGTCTGGTATGGATCTTAGAGTGGACACTACAAAAAAAAAAAATTGTTGGGTCCCCTAAATTTCATACCAAACAGTGTTGATGAGGGCAAGATCCTCTTAACCACAAACACACACAATTTTTGACAAGTCATTCTTTAAAAATATAGTATTTTATAATGTAAATTAAACATCAATCGCATCTTCCAGTGATGCAGATCCACGTCAAGATGTCCTCTGACGAGTTCAAAGAATAATATGCCTACTGCTGACATACAGTATACGACCCTGTCACTTCACTCACACCATATATGGTCAGTAACATAACCCGGGAAATCGGGCCTCTTTGTTTTCAATGTGCAGTGAGGACTGAGAGCTATCAGTTGTGGAGAGCAGTCTGCGAGGACTCGTGTCACAAGTTGTGTTTTTTTTTTTCTTTCAGAGGATCTATTCTTTTGGTGGGTTGTCGGACAACATTCATCATGTTTGATGGGAATCTGAATCACTAGACAATGTGACTGACATTGGTATTACATTGTGGTACCTTTTTAAACAAACCAAGTGCTAACCGCTCTATAGCAGTTTCACTGCTATAGGGCGGCCGCTGTGAGCAGGATAAAATATATATACGTGATCCTGCACTTCTGGGTCGCGGGCGCAAAGGCCCACTACCGGTTGGAGAGGAGCTGATCAGAGGGTACCGTGGACTCGATGTCCGCCGGCACCCATTGATTGTTTGTCGGTACAGAGGCAGAATGCCTGTCTACCTATGGAAACAGGGTAGATTGCCATTGTGTCAGTAGGGAAGGCATGGATTCTGTGTTTCTGCAAAGCAGGGACAAGGACCATATCTTCCCCTAGTAAAAATCACCTCCTACACTGTACAAAAACACAGGCTAGGCACCCAGTTAACCCTTTGATTGCCCCTGATGTTAACCAGTCAGTGTCATTAGTACAGTGACAGTGCATATTTTTAGCACTGATTACTGAATCAGTGTCACTGGTTCCCAAAAAAAGTATCAAAAGTGTCAGTTAGTTTCCAAGTTGTCTGCCGCAATATCGCAGTCCTGCAACAAGTCGCTAATCATTCCCATAATTTGTAGAAGGAATAATTTTTGTGCAAACCAATCAATATACACTTCTTGGGATTTTGTTTACCAAAAATATGTAACAGAATACATATTGGCCTTAATTTTTGAAGAAATTTGATTTTTTTTACATTTTTATTGGATATGTTTTTATAGCAGAATGTGAAAAAAACGTTGTTGTTTTTTTTTCAAAGTTGGCGATTTTTTTTTATAGAGCAAAAAAAAAAAAAAAAAACACAGAGGTGATCAAATACCACCAAAAGAAAGTTATGTTTGTGGGAAAAAAGGACATACATTTTTTATTTGGGTACAGTGTTGCAACCGCACAATTGTCAGTTAAAATAACGCAGTGCCGTATGGCAAAAAATGGCCTGGTCATGAAGGGGGGGAAATCTTCAAGAGCTGAAGTGGTTATTTATCTAACACTTAGAAAATGTGGGGTTGATTTACTAAAACTGAAAGCTAAAACACTCAAAATATGGAGCAGCTGTGCATAGTAGCTAATCAGCTTCTAACTTCAACTTGTTCAATTAAAGTGGATGTAAACCCTCACATACAGGTGCATCTCAAAAAATTAGAATATCATCAAAAATTACATTTAATTCAGTAATTCAATCAAAAAAATGAAACTCATATATTTTATATAGATGTGTTACACATGGATGGATTTCAAGCATTTCTTTTTTCAATTTTGATGATTAAGGCTTATAGCTAGTGAAAACTTGAAATTCAGTATCTCAGAAAACTAGAATATTACAAAAGACCAATAAAAAAAAAAACAAAAAAGGGTTTTTAATACAGAAATGTTAGCTTACTGAAAAGTATGTCCATGAACAGTATAGTATCCACTCAATACTTGGTCTGAGCTCCTTTTGCATGAATTACTTCATCAATACGGCGTGGCATGGGGGCAATCAGCCTGTGGCACTACTGAGGTGTTATGGAGGCCCAGGTTGATTTGATAGCGGCTTTCAGCTCGACTACATTGTTGGGTCTGGTGTCTCTCATCTTCCTCTTTACAGGCCGCTCCTGATGATGTTATTGTGACTAAATGCGTAGGGCGGAGCTACCAGCTTCATTGCGTCACTTCCGGTTAAAGTCCCTGGAACACATCACAACCCAGACTTCCTTTTCTTTCATGCTGTTCAAAAGCCTGCTTCTTGTAAGTGTATTGGGATGTGTTTGAAACAAATGAACTATACAATATTGCACTATGGGATATTGTTTTTCATATTTCCACATGAAAAACGAGGGAAAAGGAAAAGGATTACCATCAGATGTGGATCTTAGGTCTGCTGTCTCAGCTACTGGGTGCTGTGGATGCTGGTTATCCCCAAGAGGGGAGAGCTCTCTGGTGAGGGAGGTACAAGAGGGGGAGCATGTTTGCAGAAAACCAGCAACAAGCACTAATTTAAAGAGTATTTGAAGAACTTTAAAAAGCACATGAGTTTGTGATTAACTTTTCAAATAGCCTGGGTTTTTTTAAATATTTTTTAATATACAGTATCTCACAGAAGTGAGTACACCTCTCACAATTTTGCTATTATTTTATTACCGTATTTATCGGCGTATAACACACACCAGCGTATAACACGTACCTCAATTTTGAGAGGGAAATTTCTGAAAAAAACTTAAATTTCAAATGAAGAACTTTGAAGCAAAATAAGGGTGGCTCAGGACTTTTTTTTATTAATATTACAACTTATAATGTAAATAATGTAAAATGACTGTCAGCTAGTGTCTCTCTTAGCTCCCATCCCCCTATCAGGAAGTATTTCTTTGCTCCCCCCGGCAGACTTCATTTCATACTCTGGTCCCCTTTAAAATCAGTGCACACTGCTGCCTTTGCAGGGAGAAGGGGCTGTCAGCTAGTGTGTGTGTGTGTCTCTTAGCTCCCCCTTTCCCTGTCAGGCAGTGTGTCTGTGTTCAAAACTCCTCTCTTTCTCACATATTTTTACTTCATTAAATTACTTGTACCTGACGGGTACAGTTCTGTAACTTTCTCTCATCAGCCAGCAAACTCTCGAGAGTATGCAAACTCTCGCGAGCAGTGCAGAGCGTTACCATGGTTACGCTCCGACGACCACGAGAATTCAACTGCTGTGATGTGTTTGCCTGGAGCAGAGGAAGGCTGCCGGAGACCTGCAATGCTGGTCCTGAGTGGCCCAGGACTCACAGGTTTTCTGGGCCGTTACTGTGACATCCACTCGCCTTAGATTCACCACTATGCGGTATGTACCTTGGCTTCTTAACACTATATCGGGGTATAACACGCACACATCATTTACCCCCTATTTTCAGGGGAAAGAAGTGCGTGTTATACGCCGATAAATACGGTATATCTTTTCTTGTGACAACATGGAAGAAATCCCACTTTGCTTCAATGTAAAGTAGTGAGTGTACAGCTTGTATAACTGTATAAATTGGCTGTCCCCTCAAAATAACTCACAGCCGTTAATGTATAAACCACTGGCAACAAAAGTGAGTACACCCCTAAGTCCAAATTGGGCCCCAAGTGTCAATATTTTGTGTAGACACTATTATTTTCCAGCACTGCCTTAACCCTCTTGGGCATGGAGTTCACCTGAGCTTCACAGGTTGCCACTGGAGTCCTCTTCCACACTTTCATAACAACATCAGGGAGCTGGTGGATGTTAGAGACCTTGCGCTCCTCCACCTTTCGTTTCAGGATGTCCTACAGATGCTCAGTAGAGTTTAGGTCTAGAGACATGCTTGGCCAGTCCATCATCTTTACCCTCAGCTTCTTTAGCAAAGCAGTGGTCATCTCTGAGGTGTGTTTGGGGTTGTTATCATGTTGGAATGCTGCCCTAACCATGACACTCCGAACACCGTGCTTGACTGTAGGCAAGACACACTTGTCTTTGTACTCCTCACTGATTTGCAGCCACACATGCTTGACACCATCGGAACCAAATACATTTATCTTGGTCTCATCAGACCACAGGACATGGTTCCAGTAATCCATGTCCTTAGTTTACGTGTCCTCAGCAAACTGTTTGCGGGCTTTCTTGTGCATCATCTTTAGAAGAGGCTTTCATCTGGGATGACAACCATGCAGACCAATTTGATGCAGTGTGCGGCGTATGGTCTGAGCACTGACAGGCTGACCCCCCACCCCTTCAACCTCTGCAGAAATGCTGGCAGCACTCACACGTTTATTTCCCAAAGACAACCTTTGGATATGACACTGGGCATGTGCACTCAACTTCTTTGGTCGACCATGGCGAGGCCTGTTCTGAATAAAACCTATCCTGTTAAACCGCTGTATGGTCTTGGCCACATGCTGAAGCTAAGTTTCAGGGTCTTGGCAATCTTCTTATAGCCTAGGCAATCTTTACGTAGAGCAACAATTCTTTTTTTCAGATCCCCATAGAGTTCTTGCCACGAGGTGCCATGTTGAACTTCCAGTGAACAGTATGAGAGAGTGAGAGCAATAACGCAGAATTTAACACACCGGCTCCCAATTTACACCTGAGACCTTGTAACACTAAAGAGTCACATGACACTGGGGATGGAAAATGGCTAATTGGGCTCAATTTGGACATTTTCAATTAGGGTTTACTCACTTTTGTTGCCAGCGGTTTAGACATTAATAGCTGTGTGTTGAGTTATTTTTAAGGGGACAGCAAATGTACACTGTTATACAAGCTGTACACTCACTACATTACATTGAAGCAAAGTGTCATTTCTTCAGTGTTGTCACATGAAAAGATATAATAAAATATTTACAAAAATGTGAGGGGTGTACTCACTTCTGTGAGATACTGTATTTTTTACTCATCATCAGTTTTCTATACATATGCACAGTTGTGAAGCACTTTTAAAAAGCACCAATCACTTTTTTGTCAGGGAAGGACTTGTAGCATATTCTGAGTATGTAAAATTTCTGTTTGATTTTGTACGTTTTTTTGTTTATATTATATATATATATTTTTTGCAAGCACTATTCACCTGTTATGCATTTTCAGTGAATTCATTATCACTAGCACACACATATACTATTTGAGCACCACACACTTTATGGTACATATGTATATCCTCTTCATAAACATAGATCATATTGCAAAGCAGCACTAAACCTATTATACACACTTTTATCACTAAAACATTCCCCTTTCTCAGGGGCTGTTTTTAGGGGAGGCAGCAGCTTTTGTATATTGCACAGGACCTAACATTGCATGGAACTAGCTTCAGCTTCTTTTAATTTTCCTCTTGACAATACCCCACAGATTCTCTATGGGGTTACGGTCAGGCTAGTTTGCTGGCCAATCAAGCACAGTGATACCATGATCATTAAACTAGGTGCTACTTTTGGCAGTGTGGTCAGGTGCCAAATATTGCTGGAAAATGAAATCAGCACCTCCATAAAGCTGGTGAGCAGAGGGAAGTACAAAGTGCTCTAGAATTTCCTGGAAGAGGGCTGAGCTGACTTTGAACTTGACAAAACACAGTGGACCAACACCAGCAGATGACATGGCTCCCAAAATAATCACTGACTGTGGAAACTTCAGACTGGACCTCATACAACTTGGATTCTGTGCCTCTCCACTCTTCCTCCAGACTCTGGGGCCTTGACTTACAAATGAAATGCAAAATTTTCCCCAGTCTGTGATGATTTGGGGAGCCATGTCATATGCTGGTGTTGGTCCACTATGTTTTATCAAGTCCAAAGTAAGCGCATCCCCTGACCACACTGCCAAATGTACCAATACCTGGTTTATTGATCATTGTATCACTGTGCTTGATTGGCCAGCAAATTTGCCTGACCTATACCCTATAGAGAATCTGTGGGGTATTGTCTAGAGGAAGATAAGAGTCACCAGACCCAACAATGTAGATGAGCTAAAAGCTGCTATTAAAGCTACCTGGGCTTCCATAACACCCCAGCAGTGCCACAGGCTGATTTTCTCCATGCCACGCTGCATTGATGCAGTAATTCATGCAAAAGGAGCCCTCAGCAAGTATTGAGTGCATATTATACTGTACATGGACATACTTTTCAGTAAGCCAACATTTCTGTATTAAAAATCCTTTTTTTTTATTTGTCTTATATAATATTCAAATTTACTGAGATACGGAATTTTGGGTTTTCACTAGCTGTAAGTCATATTAATTACAATTAAAAGTAAGACATGCTTGAAATATATCACTCTGTGTGTAATGCATCTATATAACATATATGAGTTTCACTTTTTTAATTGAATTAGATACCCCTGAATGTCCAGTAAAGTGAACAGCCTCAGATGATACACAGAGATTAAACAATTCTCCCTACATATGTAATATTTGTATATCCGTTGTCTTCAGCTTTCTACACTGTTTAGGAAGTGCCTATCATGTTAGAATTTTTTCTTCCTGTTCCAGCACTGGGTGTGAAGTCTTGGCATATACTGTGTGACAGCTGAATAAAGGAAAGGCACACACACCCCCTTCACATAGACAGAGGAAGGAAGAAACTTGAAGAGCTGTGCTGTGAATAGACAAGCTCTCTGCTAATCTATCTCTATGCACCCACCCTGACACAAATTTCCAGCTGCTTTTACCTCCTGTGTCAGAGAACTTGTCAGAAGTTATCATGCTGATAACAGAGGAACAGAGCAGCAGAAAGACACAGGACTTAAGGCTTTGGAGAGGGATAAGTAAACACTACAGAAATATGTGCCCAGGTCAGATTTTATAAATGGGGTTTACGTATACTTTAAGTTTTTACAATAAAACCTGGAAGCAGTTATTGAACTCTCTAGTTTTAGTAAATCAACCCCTTTGTGTGTGTCAGTTATTTACTTTCACTTTTTTTGTGTGTGAATGAATAAGGGTGCTATGTAGCAAATATATAATATGTAGACCTCAAAGTATTTAGATTTTGATCATTTTTATGTTAAATAGCATTTCAAAAAATATATTTTAAGGTTGGGGGTCTGTAAATGGATTGAGTTGCTTTTAGAAGGTGCCATAATCTCCAGAAAGGTGAACAGCAAAAAAATCAAACAAATTTAACTGAAGCCACGCAAGAGATGTAATTGTTCACTGCTCTTCTTTATTGTTTTAATATTTTAATCTGAAGATTAGATGAAACACAGCATGATTAAATATATGTTATCAAAGAAATTATAGAAAGTGCAACTTTAGTCTCTTAGCATAAAAGGACTCCTGGGTAGAAATAATTACCATAATCTGTTTTTAAATTGGACATCTCTCAATCATCATAGGAGCATCAATGAATTTATGAAACAAAAACAGCTTTGAGCCCAAATGCATTAAATATATTTTAATTGAAAGGGCTTTGTTTTCTAGCTCAGTACAGGCTGCCATCTTAATATAAAGCAAATGCCTTTGTATTTATTTTATAATCAAGACCACTGGCTTAATAAGTATTCTGAGTACGCACTCCAAAACGAGATGAAAATTCCAATGACCCTATCTCAGTGAAACATTAAATAAATCCCATCAGAGCGTAAATGTGTATTAGATCCACAAATGCCAAAATACAGTGCTCAAAGACAAACAGATAAAAAATGGATTTTCTAATGTGTTAAAATGAAAGATATTGAAATAATAAAGATCCAGGCAAGTCTTATTAAAGCTGTGATCCATTAGGGAAATTTCTGACACTGTTTGATCTGAAGTGCTAACAGTTGCAAAGAAAAAAAATAAAGAGAAGTTTGATCCAGGACAACTTGAGAAAAGGAGGGCAAACCAATGGGGACAACTACACCTCTAGTATAATGCAATTTCAAAGGATAGCTAATGATCTAACAATGGATTTATATCTGAAAATCTAGCTAAATTGTATTGGACAGGTTTTTTGATTAACACAATATACTTGTATGCTATGGCATTGTCAATGGGTTACAATAATTGAAATAACATTTTATTTCTAACATGAACTGTTTTTAATCAAAATGTAAGACCACATTTGTCAATACCTAACATGTATAAGGTAGACGATACATGATCTAAGCAACAAATTTGAATCTGGAACACATCACAGCATCCCACAGTGCAAAATAGGCTGTCACAGTCAAGGGTCAGGCTCAGAGTGGCTCCCACTGACCAGCTGTATAAGTACACAAGCAGATCACCCTGGCAAATGACACAGGCTCAGCCGAGGTGGGGGTCTAAGCACCAAGCAGTATTCACCAGAGCTCCAGATGGTGGAGATGGGTTTTGTGTGTGTTAGTACCAGGTCACGGTCCTCAGGATTGCCCTACTAGGAAGTTAGCAAGCTGGGGTCCAATAGCAAATATTGCAGGTAGGGATCACGTAGAGGTGTAGTTGATGAAACGAGCAAAAGGTTGTAACAAGTGGTTGCAAGTTGAGAAAAAGTGAAGCGTAGTTGAGAAACAAACCTACGTTTTATAACGAATGGTTGGAGGATGGGATCAAGCCAAAGGTTGGTAACGAGTGGTGTTTGAGAAAAGGGCAGCTGCGGGTATGCAAAGGAGCAAGATATTCGCTGGAGACAGCACAATAATCTGACAAACTGGAAGTGAAAAGGCATGGCTTAAATAGGAAGTTCATGTGAGGACCAAGGAGTTCAAGGTTCACCAAAAACAAGGCACAAGGCAAAATTATCCAAGGAATCAGACAGCATGCTGTCCAGCATCTCAGGTAGCTCAGCAAGAAGAGCTTCTGCTGGATGCCGCAGAGGCTGTGGGTTCGGAACCCAGCCCTAATGCAGGCGTATCAGCAGTCAACAGAGAGTTGCTGGATGTTGAAAGGACTGCGTGTTTTGTGCATTTTAGTTTAATGACTTGCTGGGAACACAGGAATTTTTAAAGATAATTAAAATGTGAGTTATATCGTATCTGCTTTTATGCATATGTATTGTTAAGCATGTTTGTTTTTGTGACAGGTTAACTGTAAAAATATATTTAAAAAATTGACTGTATTGCTAGAAATTGAAATTGGTAAGTTAGGAGCTCAGTGATAAATAAAGTTACAGGCAGAGATCTCATAGATATATGCAATTATTTATTTATTTTTTTTTTATAAATGCTAAACACGATAACCACTACTCCAACTTTCTGACTCTGCAAAATCTATAAAATAGGTTGCTTCTTAACCAATGTTACCATAAAGCTATTAATTGACTCCTTTGTTATTTCTTGCCTACACTATTGAAATTTCCTCCTTATTGACCTAACTTTACACAGGCTCTTTAGTCTATCATGAGTGCTGCTGCCAGACTCATCCCCCTTACCAACTGCTCAGCGGCTGCCAATTAGAGATGTGCAGGATAGAAACATTTGTTTTGTTTCACATTTGTTTGTTAACCACTTCAGCCCCGGAAGGTTTTACCCTCTTAATGACCAGGTTATTTTTTGCGATTCGGCACTGCATTAATTTAACGGACAATTTTGTTCCCCAAATTAAATTGATGCCCTTTTTTTCCCCACAAATAGAGCTTTCTTATTGCGCTATAAACAAAAAAAGAGTGACAATTCTGAGAAAAAAAAACAATATTTTTAATTTTCTGCTATATAACATACCCCCCCCCCCCAATTTTTAAATAAAAAATTTTCATCCTTTAGGCCAATTTGTATTCTGCTGCATATTTTTGGTAAAAAAAATCCCAATAAGCGTATTTTGATTGGCGATCTGCAATTTTAGGGGGGACTGCAACATTGTGGCGGACAGATCGGACTCCTAACTGACATTTTTGACACTTTTGGGGGGACCAGTGACATTATTCAGTAATCAGTGCTAAAAAGATGCACTATTACTGTAATAATACTGTTAATGACACTGGCAGGGAAGAGGTTAATTCAAGGGCAATCAAATGGCTAAGTGTGAGCCTAGGGGGTGTTTACTAACTGTGAGGGGGATGTGAGGGGGATGTGCTTGTGGAATCAACACAGAGACCTGTGATCCTAAATAGGAGGATCACAGGCGCTCTGTGTTCATTCCAGAGAGAACAACGGTCTGCTGTGTTCATAGCAGCAG
Source organism: Pelophylax lessonae (assembly GCF_965119305.1). Classification (NCBI taxonomy): domain Eukaryota; kingdom Metazoa; phylum Chordata; class Amphibia; order Anura; family Ranidae; genus Pelophylax; species Pelophylax lessonae. Next base: position 187,452,260 of record NC_138775.1, on the reverse strand, counting down.
AGCGTCGTACTCTCTCCATGGGGAGCGATCATGGGCGATTGAATAGAATAGAATAGAAATAATAGAATGAAACAGAATAGAATATAAAATAATAGAAAATATTGAATTTAATAGAATTGAAATAATATAATGGAACAGAATAGAATATAAAATAATAGAAAATATTGAATTTAATAGAATAGAAAATATAGAATATAATAGAAAATATAGAATAGAAAATAATATAAAATATTGAATTGAATAGAATAAAAAATATTAAATAGAATAAAATAGAAAATACAGAATATAATAGAAAATATGGATTAGAATAGAAAATATAGAACATAATGGGAAAGAATATAATAGAAAATATATAATAGAATATATTGAATTGAATAGAGTAGAAAACATTGAATAGAATAAAATAGTAGATATAGAATGAAATAAAATAGAACAGAATAGAATATAATAGAATAGAATAGAAACTATTGAATTTAATAGAATATAAAATATAGAATAAAATATATATAGAATATAATAGAAAATATAGAACAGAATAGAAAATTTTGAATTGAATAGAATAAAAATATAGACTAGAATAAAATAGAAAATAAAATATAAAATAGAAAAACAGAATAGAATAGAAAATACAGAAAAGAATAGAACCCGAGAATAGGAGGATCCAAGCTGCTCCTTGCAAAACCAACTGCACAGAGGAGGTAAGTATAACATGTTTGTCATTTATTTATTTATTTTTTAAAACAAGGCTTTACAATCACTTTAATACCTTTTTTCTCTCCCCCCCCCCCCAAATCCCTGTTAGATTGTAAACCCTCTTGTGTTGAATTTTATTGTTACTGTACTTTCTCCCTTTTTTGTAAAGTTCTTGGAAAACTCAACTCCAATATGCCTAACACATTTTAAATCTCTGCGAGCTATCACTTTCAGTATACTTAATAATCGCTTGATTGTTAACCTCTTGATCATTAGTTGTCTCTTCAGAACATGTGTTCAACATATATCCAATTTAATGCAAAGCTTGAGCTGCACAGTAATTGTATGGAACCACTTCCCCATTCTGAAATCCCTTCTGGGTCCATAAAGTGCATAAGAGCCCGGTGTTAGCCTGCTGTTTTTTAATAAACATGATTATTTTCTTTGGGCTCATCTTCTAGGGAACATGTCATTGTGGTCGGTTAATTAATGATGATTAGAACTGCGTGTATGGTTAAGTCGGTGTGGTGTTCCGTAACCGACGTAGGGGGTAGGCCTGTGAATAAAAGAGGGCCCCCCCCGAAGGATAGTGTACCAAGGAAAAGGGTGAAGGTGGGTGGGGTGACAACGTGAGATGCGGCTGGCGGGGAGGGGAGGAGCAGCGTCTTAAAGACATGCTAGCTCCTCCCACAAATACAGACCTGCGGCCTATCACTTGTGGTCGGTTAATTAATGATGATTAGAACTGCATGTATGGTTAAGTCAGTGTGGTGTGCCGAAACCGACGTAGGGGGCAGGCCTGTAAATAAAAGAGGGCAAAAAGGAAGCAGTAACACACTTATTTATGACACAACTTATGATACAAGATACTTGAAAGCTAACCTTAACTCTTTTCCCGGGTGTGGGATGTATGCGTGGAAAATAGCTGATTCCCACCGCCCTAGTTCTTAATTATGTGCCCTGACGTATTGGCAATAGAAGCAGCTGAAGCCGCCCCTATTCTGAACGAATGTCCGGAATGAGATGAGGGGTCCCAGCCTAATTTAATGCACAACGTGCGAATGTAAAATATAAATTTAGTAGTGGTTAGTGGACTACCTGACAGGGAGAATAGTGGAGAGCAGCTGGGAGTGTCCTGAGCTAGGTAAATGTTTAGGATTTTAATTGGGCACCAGTTATTCTCAGTCGGGGAGAAGGGGATGCCAACGGATGGCATATCTGCCCGGTCTTTGAACGTCGGAGTGAAAGGAAGTAGTGGTCCTCTACCTTCCCAAATCCTCTTTGAGGAGGCATGATTGCCTGTCTGGCTGGGTCGCAATGGTGAATTCTCCGGGTCTAAGGAACCCATAAAGTCTAAATACATGGAGGTTTTGATGACTGGGTTTGTATGAGGTTCGAATGGTAATGTGTCCAGTACGCCAGATAAGGTCCAGAATTTCCTATCTATGGGCAAACGTTGTTTGTCTTGTGATGATCTACCTTACTAATACCTTCAATACATTCTTCACCGGGTAAGCCTTGAGGAAAGGAGAAAGGTTTGGAGCAGATGACAAGTCGTGGTGTTGTATGCCAGACAAGTAAAGTTTGATCGTGCTATATGAAAGTCCGAGCTGAAAGGTGTCAAAAAGCAGCGAATGCGACCATGGTTTAAACTGAACGATCGTGTAAGTCGAATTCTACTGAGAACCTTGGAAGATGGTCATGGCTCTGTCGTAAGCCCTCCTGGTGTTCGCAGATAAGGCTACCCGAGACAATTTGTCACTGTGTGCCAAAACCCGGGCTAGTCCAGGATCAACTTGTCGAACTTGGGGAACTTGTCATGTGTTCGCAGAAGAGGAAGAACTGAAAGGTGGCCGCCAACCAGGACAGCCTGCGAACTAGCCTCATAATGATCAAAGAAGATGAACGGCCCTTATTGATTACATCGCAGGCTGCCTTGTTGACACTGTAACATTTCACAGCCATTCCTGTCCAGGATTTGCCCCATGCCGAAGTCTCGCGAAAGGCAGGTAAGCCGAGAGACTCTTCCGGCCAACAATCTCTTAACCAAGAGTTTTATATGTTGCTGCAAACCCGGTACTGGCGGCTGCGTCCGTCCAGAAACTGGGGAATTGGGCGGATAACGGTGGGATGAACATGGAGACCCCATTCTAGTTTTCCAGGAATTCCATCCACATGGCCAGGTCTGCCCTAGCCGGGGAATCTAAGTGACCAATATGTTCATCTGGAAGGCCTGGTAATAAGCCCAATAGCCTAGAAATAAATGACCTACCTTGGGGAATAATGCGCATCGCAAAGTTCAAAGAACCTACCAGCATTGTAGATCCTTACGAGTAAAAGTTCCAACTTGTAGGAACTTGACTACGTCCTTGCGAAAGCGCCCGAGCTTGTCCATGGGGAGACTAGACTGCGTGGTTGCGGAATCGAGTGTGATGCCTAGAAAGACTAGTCTAGTGGTTTGTTCAGTAGTCTTGTCTAGTGACAGGGGGACGCCTAAGGTAGTAACAGTGCTACAATGCCTTTGAGACTGACAGGGTTGCAGTCGCTATGTTCGACCAACAGGAAATCATCCACATGATGTAACATCGTGGGGCACCTCGAGACATTGAGGAGGAACCAGCAGAGAGTCTCAGCAAATGTGCCAAATCTTCTCTGGCTACTCTTGACCCCAAACGTGAGACTAACAGCAAAGTAACATTCCTTTGCCCTTGACACCATGAACATGCCATAAGGAGGGACGAATGGGTAACAATTTTAAGGCGTTGGGGTTATCGGACTATCTGAGCCATGCTGCCCTACCTGCCTTCAAGATTGCTTGAATGGCATTATCCACGGTGATATAGTAAAGAGAGAATTTGGTAGATGGAATGAGGGCAATTCAGGCTCGGGTTAGTGGACGAACGAGGAGCAGACAGATTAATGACAAGATGTTTTTTATTGGAATATATGCTAGTGGCTATCCCAATTGGGTTTGTGCGCCAGGAGGCCTAGAAGGGCACATGGATTTGGCATGGGCCCGAAAGCATATGGAACAGACGTGCAATGGTCTGCAGGTGCTAAAATTACAGGCACCTCCATTAAGGTTATTGCATAATTGAGCCAAATAAACGATGGGACGACCAAGCTTATCCCTTTGGCCACGTTGATCAGGCTTACTAGCTCCCCCCAAGGAACCAGGAAAGGATGGATCGGCCTCTGAGGGGCACAGGTCGGCAGTATGAGAGGTGCAACAGCAGATTGCACAAGACAGGGGCACTAAGCCTGCAAAATATCTGAAAAAGAGTTCAGAGTCCAAGAGGCTCCAGTGAGAACGGATGTTAAACTGGGCCAAGGCTGCAACTGCTTTGCTGATACAGACTTGTGGAAGTCGTAGAACAAGAAAATCCCCATATTTGTGGCCTAAGTCAACCACTTTATGAAGGTATAAATCGAATACCTCCCGGCATTGCAGACGCTCGGAGCATGCAACGTCCCTGTAGATGCCGAAGGCTAGGACAAACTCTGGTATGGTAAGCTTTTGTTGAGTCTTGGGTCTCTGGCCTTTATTACGATGGCCAAATCACCGTAATTGTACACCCAGTTTTCTACAACGTCTTGGGAGGCTGTTAGGGATACAAGTGGTAGCCTGATGGCAGAGGAAGGCCCCACTGGTGCTGGAGGGCGGAGCTTAGACGGGACCCCCCAAGGTAAGTGACACAGGCTAACCTGAGGTGCGGAATCTAAGTATCCACCGGTTTTCGCCAGGGCCTCTAGTGGTGAGGATGGACTTTGCTGCGTGTGGATACCAGGTCGCAGTCCTCAGGGTCGCCCCACCAAGGGAGAAACCGGTCAAGATCCGAAGGCAGATAAGCAGACAAGACAGCGAAGACACAGTGCTTCTGAGCTGTTTAAATAAGGCAGCCTGTTTGCCAATTACTGCAATCAGTCTGCTCTAGGTTAACCCTTTGGATTGCAGAATCATGACAGCACATCAGTGTGCTCAGGAAGCATTCCTAACATTGCCCCCCCTTAACCACTTAAGCCCCGGAAGATTTTACCCCCATTCCGACCAGGGGGTATTTTGCGATTCGGCACTGCGTGAATTTAACGCACAATTGCGCGGTCGTGCGACGCTGTACCTAAACGAATTTTACGTCCTTTTTTTCCCACAAACAGAGCTTTCTTTTGGTGGTATTTGATCACCTGTGCGATTTTTTGATCACGCGCTATAAACAAAAAAAGAGCGTCAATTTTGCAAAAATAGCAATATTTTTCACATTTTTTTATATGAAATTCCCCCCAAAAAAAATGTAAAAATCAAAATTTTTAAAAATTTTCGGCCAATTTATTTTATGCTACCTATGTTTGGTAAAAAAAATCGCAAAAAGCGTATTTTGATTGGTTTGCGCAAAAGTTATCGCGTTTACTAACAAAGGGAAAGATTTTTGTCATTTTTGTTGTTTTTTTTTTTAACGCGTAATGGCGGCGATCTGCGATTTTTTTTGCGGTACTGCGACATTGCGGCGGACAGATCGGACCCTTGACTGACATTTTTGACACTTTTGGGGTTACCAGTGACATTTCTACAGTAATCAGTGCTATACATATGCACTGTTACTGTAAAAATACACTGGTAGTGAAGGGGTTAACTTTATTTGGAAGGGAGGGGCTGTGTGTGTCCCTAGGGGCGTGGTTTCTACTGTGATTGGCTGTGGCTCTAGCTGTAAGGACACTGATCAACGGATCTACATACCAGATCCGTTTTATCAGTGTCTTTGCAGCGAGGAGAATGACAGGCAGTTTGTTTACACAGGCTGCCTGACATTCTCCTTCTCCCCCGACGATCGCCGAGTGACCGGCGGACATCGGGTCCGCTGGTCACACGCGCGGGGGGGTCCGTGACCACGCGGGAGCGGGAGCGCGCCCCGGGGGGCGCGCGCTCGCTCCCAAGACCCTCACAAGCAAACAACGTAGCCCTACGTTAGTTTGCCTGTGAGGGGCTGACCGCCGACGTAGATAGTCGTGCGGCGGTCGGCAAGTGGTTAAAGGCAACCTCCGGGTGCCCAACAAACTGCTTTTCTGAGGATGGGCAAGAAAAAACGCCTGGATCAGGTCTCCAGCATGAATGTTACTCTCAGGTTCCCATGAATTCTCTTCTGGCCCATAACCCTTCCATTTAATAAGGAACTGATGCTGGTTACCTCTTTTCCGGCAATCAAGTACAGCCTCAACTTCGTACTCCATGTCGCCATCCACCATCACTGGTTCCGGAGGTCCAGGGCTTCTGCCGGGGAAGGCGTCGGGAACTACGGGTTTTAAAAGAGTGACATGGAACACAGGATGGATCCGTAGGGTATCAGGTAAGGATAACTCATAGGACACGGCATTGAGTCTTCTTTTAACGGGGAATGGGCCGATAAACCTGGGAGCCAACTTCTTGGATGGGCATGCCAAGCGGAGGTTAGCTGTGGATAAAAAGACCTGGTCACCTGGTTGGAGAATCAGTTCTCCCCTCTTTTTCCCATCAAAGATTCTTTTGGATGCTATCTGAGCCTTGGCCAAGGTGTCCTGCAGAAGTTTGTTGTTACTCGTGAAGAAGCCAATGGTGACCTGAACTGCAGGCACTCCGGAATCAGATGGGAAGTCGGGCAGAAAGGAAGGATGAAACCCATAATTGGCAAAGAAGGGAGATTGGCCGGTGACAGAATGTCGTGAATTATTAAAGGCAAATTCCGCAAATGGTAGTAATGCTACCCAGTCGTCCTGGACGAAGGTGGTAAAGCACCGGAGATATTGTTCCAGGGTCTGGTTCGTTCTCTCTGTTTGCCCGTTCGTCTGCGGGTGGTAAGCTGAAGACATAGATAATTCAATTTTTAGTAGCTTACACAAGGCCCTCCAAAAGCGTGACGTGAACTGTACCCCTCTGTCCGAGATAATGTTCTTGGGTACCCCGTGGAGTCGCACGATCTCCCTAATAAAGACTTCAGCAGTTTCTTTCGCAGAGGGGGTACCTTTGAGGGGTAGAAAGTGGGCCATCGTAGTAAGCCGGTCTACAACCACAAAAATGGCGGAGCACCCGGCCGAAGGTGGAAGTTCCACGATAAAGTCCATGGCGATAGTTTGCCAGGGCCGGTCAGGGATGGGGAGTGGTCTGAGGAGACCCCACGCCTTACTTCTGGTGGTTTTACTCCTGGAGCAAGAAACACAGGAAGACACATAACTTCTGCAGTCTTTTTCCATTTCAGGCCACCAGAAGGTGCGTTGCATGAGGTCAAGGGTCCTATGAACGCCAAAATGGCCAGCCAGAGGGTGGTCATGGCAGGCAGCTAGAACCGAAACTCTGACTCCCTCTGGGACAAAGATTTTGTCCTTAGCCCACAACAAACCATCCTTGCGTGACAGGGGTATCCCAGGAGGACCGGAAATGTTGGCAGAGGCTTGCTCAAGATGGGATTTCAGGCTAGTGAGCAGGAGCAGAAAGTTTTTCTCTGACAGGATAGTGTCAGGTACCAAATCTTCTTTAGGATTATCAAACATCCGGGACAGGGCATCCGGTTTGAAATTTTCCAACCGGGGCCGATAGGTAATATGGAACGAGAATCTGGAGAAGAAGAGTGCCCATCGGGCCTGGCGGGGTCTAAGTCGTTTTGCAGATCTTAAGTATTCAAGGTTCTTATGATCGGTAAATATAAGAATCGGGTGTGATGCTCCTTCCAGTAGATATCTCCACTCTTCGAGAGCGGCTTTGATAGCCAGGAGTTCCCGGTCCCCGACATCATAATTTTTCTCCGCAGGAGAGAGTTTCCGGGAAAAGAAGGCTATTGGGTGAGTTAAGTCTTTAGTTCCCTGTCTTTGGGAGATGACTGCCCCGACCGCAACTTCCGATGCGTCTACCTCCAGGAGATAGGGTAAGGCAGGATCCGGGTGACTCAGGATAGGGGCAGAGGTAAAATGTTTTTTTAAGAACCGAGAAGGCGGACTGAGCCTCTGGGGTCCACTGGAAGCGGACATTCTTCTTAGTAAGGTGAGTAATAGGGGCTATGATGTTGGAGAACCCCTTAATGAACCTCCTATAAAAATTGGCGAAGCCAACGAAGCGCTGTACTCCCTTTTTTGTCTGATGGAGGTGGCCAGTCCAGAATGGCAGAGACCTTCTGAGGATCCATCTCTATTCCATCTGTGGAAATTATTAACCCCAGAAACGGGATACTGTTCTGCTCAAAAACGCACTTCTCGGCCTTGGCGTAGAGACCATGCTGGCGAAGGCGACCGAGGACATTTCGAACGTGCTCGCGATGCTGCTCTAGGGATGTTGAGAAGATTAGGATGTCATCCAAGTATACGATGACGAAGATATCCAACCAATCCCTGAAGATGTCGTTCACAAAGTGTTGGAACGTGGCAGGAGCATTACAAAGGCCAAATGGCATTACCAGGTATTCGAAATGTCCGAATCTAGTGCGGAAAGCAGTCTTCCATTCGTCGCCCTCCTGGATGCGCACCAAGTTGTACGCCCCACGAAGATCCAGCTTAGTAAACAAGACGGCAGATCTGAGTCTCTGAAAGAGTTCGGGGACTAGAGGAAGGGGATAACGGTTTTTAATAGTAACTTTATTTAAATCCCTATAATCAATGCATGGTCGGAGAGTGTGATCCTTCTTCTCTACGAAGAAGATACCTGCCCCTGCTGGAGAGGTAGAGGGACGGATGAACCCCTTCTTCAGACTTTCGTCTACATAGTTTTTTAAGACGTCCAGCTCACGTTCAGAAAGTGGGTAGATCCGGCCGAACGGGATTTCCGCTCCTGGGAGCAAGTTGATGGGGCAGTCATATGGACGGTGGGGGGGCAAGGTCTCTGCTCCCCGTTTGCTGAATACATCCAGGAAATCATGGTATGCTTTGGGCACCACAGAACATACATCAGGTTCAGATTCAAGACAGAACAGAGTCTTGGGGAATTCAGGTGGAGTGGGTAGACAGGAATTCTTGCAGTACAGAGATGGGAACTGGATGGTGCCTGTGATCCAATTGACTTGTGGGTTATGTGCTTGCAACCACGGTAATCCCAGGATAATGGGAAATAAGGGGGATTTGATAACATCCAAGATAATCAGTTCCTTATGGCCGGAGGAGGAGACCATAGGAAGGGGAAAAGTTTCTTGGGTCACGGGCCCGGATTTGATGTGGGAGCCATCAGCCAGGAAGATGGTGAGGTCCTGGGTCTTGAGCCGGAGAGGTACGCCATGTTGCAGGGCGAACGAGCGATCAATGAAACAACGGCAGGCTCCCGAGTCAATGATTGCTGTAACTGGGACGGGTCCTTCCTGAAGCTGTAATGACACAGGAAAGGCTAGGTGGGAGGAACTGGTAACAGTTGCCACAGAACTGGATCTTAAGGCCTGCAGGAACTTATTATATTTTGCCGGGCAGGAGCGCACATAGTGGCCAGCTTCACCGCAATACAGGCACAGGTTACCCAACTGGCGACGGCATCTCTCCTCCGGGGACAAAGCAGGCCGTATGATCCCAAGTTGTATAGGTTCGGGCGTATCTGAGGCGACTCCAGCAGGAGCGGGGTTGGTAGGAGCTGACCCAGCGGAAGAAAAGTATGCAGGAGGAGCAACTGGTAGCGTCCAGGCTGGTCTGAACTGCTGCGGAGATCGTTCTGCTCTGCGTTCCCGTAGCCGCCGGTCGATTTGAATGGACTGGGAAATAAAATCTTCCAAGGCGTCGGGGACACCTACCCGCGCCAGCTCGTCCTTCAGTCCTTCTGACAAACCGAGACGGAACTGATACCGGAGTGCTGCTTCGTTCCAGGACGTATCGGAACTGAGGCGGCGGAAGTCAGTGACGTAGTCTTCTACGGGCCATGCGACCCTGCTGAAGAACATGAAGCGCAGTTTCTGCGGTGGAGGATCGCTGCGGGTCATCATAGAGCTGTGCCATGGCCTCAAAAAATGACCGTAAGGAGTTTAAATGGGGGCTGCCCTCTTCAAGGAGTCGATGAGCCCAGGACTGGGGTTCGCCTAGGAGCAGGGAGATAACAAACCCCACCTTGGTGGTCTCCAAAGAAAAGGTTTGAGGTTGCAGGGAGAAATACAGCTGGCAGGCGTTGCGAAATGCGCGGAATTTACCGCGATCCCCGGAATATTTTTCTGGAGCAGGAACTCGAGGTTCTGGTGGCAGCATCACTACGGTAGGGCCAGAAGCAGGTCCAGAGGGTGCTGCAGCAGGAGAGGAAGCAGATAATACAGGAGGACCCCCCTGAAGTGTCGTAGAGCGCAACCGTTCCTCTAGCTGTGTGTAGCCGTTTTGAAGCGACTTTACGGCTTGAGACACGGTTGCGAGGTGTTGGCAGATCTCTTCCAACGGTGAGGCTTCTCTTGCAGGCTCCGTCATGGCTGTCTTGTACTGTTAGGGATACAAGTGGTAGCCTGATGGCAGAGGAAGGCCCCACTGGTGCTGGAGGGCGGAGCTTAGACGGGACCCCCCAAGGTAAGTGACACAGGCTAACCTGAGGTGCGGAATCTAAGTATCCACCGGTTTTCGCCAGGGCCTCTAGTGGTGAGGATGGACTTTGCTGCGTGTGGATACCAGGTCGCAGTCCTCAGGGTCGCCCCACCAAGGGAGAAACCGGTCAAGATCCGAAGGCAGATAAGCAGACAAGACAGCGAAGACACAGTGCTTCTGAGCTGTTTAAATAAGGCAGCCTGTTTGCCAATTACTGCAATCAGTCTGCTCTAGGTTAACCCTTTGGATTGCAGAATCATGACAGCACATCAGTGTGCTCAGGAAGCGTTCCTAACAGAGGCAATCAGCAAGGAAACCAGATTCATGTCCTTCCCATCTAAGATGTCCTTGCGGAGGGCTGGGGGGAACCATGTGTGCTGGGGTAATGACTGGGGAACCAGAAGGGGAGAAAATGGCGAGGCTGGGGGTCTACCCTGTCAGCTGTTTAAGAGTGAGAGCCTGTACCGGCCTAGAGGGAGGTGGGTCCATGTGGGATGGGCCAGCGTTTTCCAGTTTGGACAGTCTGTCACTGTTTGACTGTAGCGATCACAAGATGGTGTCCAGAGTCCCTTGTATGTCTGTCCTAGCCCCCCCCCCCCAGAGCTGGTACCCAGTCCAGGATCCCCAGGATGTACTGAGAGCCGTTCATAGAATTCAGCCTTCTTGCCGTAGCTGAAAAAGGGGCGCCCCTGTGACGCAAAACAGACGAAATCCTGGGGGTGGTCCAGGACCTTAAAGGGCCTGGCGTGGAATTCCCTGGGGGTACCAGTTCTAACAGGGGTGGTAGGCCTAGCGGGTGTGCTTGGGGGAGACGACCCTTCACCTACGTTGGCTGCTTGAGACATGCTGAAAAGAGAAAATAACACACAAAGGAAAACTTGGTTAGACAAACACCGTTGAGCTAAAACAGAACTGGCTAGCTAACTAGTGCCGAGGCGAAAGCTGTCTACCCCGTGACAGGTGAGGCCCTGCTAGTTGCCGAGCGGCAGGTGAGAGGCTCTATCTATGATTTGGGCGTGGGGCACGAGCCACTAGCGTGGTAGTGGGGGGTTGACCTCTCGGTGACGGTAAAAGATTTAAAACGTGTGGCCGTGACAGGTGAGGCCCTAACTATGACCCCAAGAGATGGGTTGAAAGCAAGGCACTAACTATGATTTGGCCCGAGGACGAAAATCTCTGTGTTGAGATTGGGGAGTTGGCCTCGTGGGACCAGCTACCAGGGAGACAAAGGCCAGCGCCTAGCCCTAAGTAGCCAGTTCTCTAACCCTATAAGTAGTAGTAGTACACAAGGTAGTAGCATGAGTAGTGTAGTAGTATAAATAGCAGTAATACACGCGGTAGCGATAGTATTTAGTAGTCATGTAGTGTAGCAGTATATATATATATATATATATATATATATATATATATATATAGAGCCATAGCACAGGCGGTAGTAACAGCATTAGTAGTGATGAAATAGTGTATAGCAGTAAATATGGTAGTAATAGTATCAGCAGTGGCATAGCGTGGCCATATAGTAGCGTCTACAGTAGTGACATGCGTGACGGCATGTATGGCAATAGTATTTGGCAGCACATCCGTATATGTATGGCAGTAGCGCGCCCGGTAGTAAACGATAATGTAGCAGTATATACCGCCATGGTGCACATAGTAACGGCATAGCAGTGTATCAGTACGCAGTTAGTTGTGGTAGTAACAGTATAGCAGTGTAGCTGTTAAGCAGTAGTACACAGAAATAGCAGCACGTATAGCAATAGTCCAAGTGGTATCAGCAGTAACAGTAGAGTAGCAGTAACATTGCGGCAGTACCCATAGTAAAAATAGTATTATCAGAGTAGTAATACCCATAGTAACCATAGTATTAGAGTAGCAATACCTATAGCAACAATAGTATTAGAGTAGCAATACCCATAGCAAAAATAGTATTAGCAGAGTAGCAGTACCCCTAGTAACAATAGTATTAGAGTAGCAGTACCCATAGTAAAAATAGTATTAGAGTAGCAATACCCATAGCAAAATAGCATTGGCAGAGTAGCAGTACCCCTAGTCACAATAGTATTAGAGTAGCAGTACCCATAGTAACAATAGTATTAGAGTAGCAGTGTCCATAGGCAGAGCAACAGTACACATAGTAGCCATAGTAAAATAACAGCATAGAAGTACACAGCTAGTACCAGTGGTAAAGACAGTAAGTGTAGGGAAAGGTAAGAAGCAGGGCCGTGGCCTGGTGCAGGCAAGGCAGAATCAAGCCCCCCCAGGAACCCTCGTAAGAAGCAGGGCTGTGGCCTGGTGCAGGCAAGGCAGAATCAAGCCCCCGCAGGAACCCTCACCCAGCGGTACCTGCTACCCGGCGGCCGGATGGATGGACAGGCCGCATGAGCGGATGATGCAAGTGCAGGAGGCTGGAGGCAGGCTGGAGGCAGGCCGGAGGGAAACGGCAGCGGTGGCGGCGGTGGCTGTGTGTGCGGCGTGTGTGGCGTGTGCGGCTGCTGTTCACCGCTGCGGTGCCTGGAGGACTGGAAGTTCGGCTGTCCGGGGTGACAGCGTGAGATGCGGCGGGAGGGGAGGAAAGGCACGCTAGTTCCTCCCACAAATACAGGCCTGCGGCCTATCACTTGTCATTTTAAAAGTAATTTTTACATTTTTTTCCTATTCAAAAATTTTATTTTGAGAAAAAAAGAAAGGCATTACAACTGAATATCGTCAAAGGGTATACATAGATTATGAACAATTTATAAAAATAACAACAAATAAGCTGGTAACAGTAAAATCGGTAACTGAGTGTTATAAGCAGGAACGTCATTGACATAGGAAAACCAACGTCATTGACATAGGAAAACCAGTTTTTACATTTTTATAAGGGTTGACATTGCATTGTCCAAGTCCCCCATGGGTGCTCTTTGCATGGGTTTCAATGTACATTACGAAGGCATGGTTTACTAATGTCACCATCGAGAAATCTATCCTGGGGAATGCCATGCAGCCATTGCTAGAGTTCATACATGTAGACATAAAATTACATATAAAAACATATATTTTATTTAAAAAAGGCAATTATTTATGATCCGCTAGGGTTGATTTACTAAGACTGGAGAGTGCAAAACCTGGTGCACCTCTGCATAACTTCCAGTTTTTTTTAGTCAAAGCCTAATTGAAAGATCTGAAGTTAGAAGCTGATTGGCTACCATGCACAACTGCACTAGATGTCGTACTCTCCAGTTTTACCTGCCATATGAGCAAACAGCCAGGTAATACAATTCCCAGGGGCTCTTCCCACTCACAAGTTTTTTTGATGTGGCTAGATCACCTTATTTTCCTGATGTTCACAACTGATTCTTTTGGGGGCTAAAGGCAGTACATCTTTTTGTTTTAAACAAGCATTAAAAATACACAGTTGTCTGTTTTCCTACTGAATCAGCTGGAGTTCATGGATGTCTGCTGTCTCCTAATCAGCCCACTCCTGGAGAGATAACCACTTAGCCCCTGTCCCATCTCCAGTCACCACCATCCACTGCAATAAGCATTGCTTTTAAGCCTAGTACACACAATGAGATTATCGGACGAATAACTGTTTTTTATTTTTTGGCATGCTAATCTCCAGATTGAAAATGATTATTAAAGTATTATAAAATTATCCCAAAACAGAATAAAAATTAGGAACTGATGTCATGTGTTGTAGTGTGTTAGTATTGTATTTCCGGATTAAAACTGTATTGATTAACCACTTGCCATCGCTGCACTGTCTTTTTACGTCGGCAGCGTGGCTCTCCCAGGCAAAATCACATTAATAGGCGTTATCTGCCTGGGAGGCCACTAGTGTGCCCCCGCCAGAGGCGCGCTCCCGCACCCGATCGTTAGCGGGGAAGCCAGTGTGGGTGCCAGACGGCTCCAATGGCCACCTGACACCGGCGATCTCCCCCCCTGACAGAGAAGGACGGATGGCTGATGTAAACACAGCCGTCTGTCATTCTCCCTGATATGATCACAGAGACCATACGGTCCTGCTATATAGGATCGCATGTCTCTATGATCATTTCAAAAGCCCAACCCCCCACAGTTAGAATCACTCCCCTAGGCTTACATTTAACCCCTTGATCACCCACAGTGCAAGGTGTGTTCCTGCTGAGAGCCTCAAATTATGTGCCACATCCCGATATGTAATGGAAAAAAGGGGGTTCCCCTGGGATTGGGACTTTTTAGGCACTGGTTGACAAATCTTAGACGAATAATAAAATGTAAATATTTTAATGAAAAAATGCACAAAACAGACAAAACATATGAACAAGCCAATATTGTATAAAAACAATTGCAAGCGCAAATATATGTGCAATGTAACCAGAGAAAACTCAACCAAAGGACCAGGAGATCCGACGCGTTTCAGGGTTCTTGAGACCCCTTCGTCAGGGATAACGCTGGTGTCCTATCTGTAGGTATTTGAAAAGACATAATGTATAATATTTTGGCAGACCATATCTATTTGTACAGTACATGTATGACAAATTTCTGTAGATGGTATATTACTTACATGGTTGGTTTACACAAAGGTTTAGAGCTTGCAAAATTAAAAACAGGAAGAAAGCTGCGATCCAAGTGTCACCGTATGCCTTAAGGGTTTTTTGTCTTTCTTAGGCTGTTATACAGCCATCATAAGATGGAGGTAGGGAGAGGAGAGATAAACTTTTGCTCCACTGAAGCTTCCGATTCAGAACAGCTGGAGTCCAAAGGTAGCTTAGCTTAGCGGGACATGTCAGACATGAGCCTGTCCAAATTGCTGAAAAATCATAAAAAGAAAAAGATGTAGATACCAAAAAGCACTAAAACCTTTTTCTCCTTCTTTCATGTTTTATAGAGATATATGTCCCTGGTGGAGAAAGAAAAGGGGCAGAAATATATGTCCCTGGTAGAAAAGGAAGGACTACCAGAACAATGGTGTATCTATATTTTCAAAGTCCCAATGAACACCACTATATTTGGCTGGAGCCAATTGTATTTTAAATTGTAAAAAATGCCACAAAGAAAAACCATATGAAAAAAATAAATCATTTTCTTACCAATTGAATATACATTGAATACAATATGTTCAATGTGCTTATATGGCAGTGGGCAAAGAGATACCTATCTCAAAGTAGAGAAGGATGAATACATAGTGGTGTATCATAGGAATCCGAAAATATACCATTAGTAGGAGAGATTGGTTGCTCAAATAGTACTCCATAAGGGTGAAAGAATGAGGAATAAGATTGGAATGCAGAGAAATAAGATCAGATAAGTAAAAGAAGCTTTTGAAAAGGTTACCTTTAAAACTGACAGAGGATCAGAGATCTGCATGGACATCCTTCTCCCAGCAATGGATCGCACAAATGATCCATGCTGGGAGTCGGTATTAATAGTGTCCATGCAGCTGATCCTCATAAGGCTGATGAGGGCAGATCACCGCCGCCAGCTGAGGGCTCCCTGGGCGGTGTCTGCCGAGTGACGGACACTGCGCCCGACGTATTGGGGTGCGTCATGGCGCCGGATGTGGGCGTGACCGGCACGTCATCGCCCACCGACACGGAAGTGATGTCAGCGCGTCGCACAGGAAGTGCGTTCGCTGACATTCCGGGGATGTGGCTGACACTGAGAAGTGTCAGCAGAGTATGTATCCATCTACCCGGATAGGAGGGGGCCTGTCAAAAATTGACAAGTCCCGCTTTCCGTGCCGGGCTGTGCTGGAAAGGAAGCAAGCAGAGGAGCACTGTATATCATAAATGGCTCCATGTCATGAAAAAGCTTACAAAGCGAACTGCTTATGATGGATAATATATCATTATATTATAAAGAAATGAACATGTCTGATCAATAAACAAAAGGCATTTGGTAAATGGTGAGCACAGCTGTCTGCCTGTTTTTTTACAAAGGGCGAAAAAATATATATATATACACGGGCATTGGTGTGTATAGAACATGATACAGAGGAATAGTGATAACAGAATATAAAATATAATATATAACAGGTACAAAATATGTATGACAAAGCCTAATGAGGTGGATAGGATGTGATACAAAAGATACATAGAATTGTGTTTTTACTTCTCCATCCCACCCGAATGAAAGCCTTCCAAAAAGGGCTTGAACGAGATTGCCTCGTTAAGTCCAGGGGGCTCAGTAGCTCTAAGTGAATATATCCATCGAAGCTCCAGCTGCAGGAGACGTTTGTTCCAGTCTCCGCCCCTGGGGCTAGGATGGATACGGTCTAACACTAGGAACTTAAAGCTTTAATGTGTGATAGAAATACTCTTTTGATTCCAAAAAAACGTCAATCCGATGACACTTTGAGAATAATCACAGGATATTCCCAGCAGCACCAGGATCTACGCAGTATAGTGTCCAAATATTGGCACCTTTTGGCTTTGGACCCCTTGTTGGGTCCCCATGTACCCCAGACACCCCAGTTTACTTACAGGAGGGCTCCTGCGCTTAGGGACAAATTAGTTTCGAGCGAATTCAAGCAACCACCTAAATCTGACCCGTGCAAATATAGGGGCACATACATGTGTGGATCTTGCAATTATTGCAAATTCATGCATGTGCAACGCAACATCATTCTGCCCAACGGTACAAAGTTTCAGGCAAAGCATTTTGCAAACTGCCGCACTTTTGGGGTGGTTTACCTTTTGCTTTGTAACTGTAATTGTTTTTATGTGGGCAAGACCAAATTGGAACTTTGGAGGCGCATATATAGGCATATCAGGAGCATGCAGACATGCGATCCTGAACTGCCCTTGGGACGCCACGTTGCATCAGTACATGCAGGCAATTTTCCAAAGGTTAAGTTCCTAGTGTTAGACCGTATCCATCCTAGCCCCAGGGGCGGAGACTGGAACAAACGTCTCCTGCAGCTGGAGCTTCGATGGATATATTCACTTAGAGCTACTGAGCCCCCTGGACTTAACGAGGCAATCTCGTTCAAGCCCTTTTTGGAAGGCTTTCATTCGGGTGGGATGGAGAAGTAAAAACACAATTCTATGTATCTTTTGTATCACATCCTATCCACCTCATTGGGCTTTGTCATACATATTTTGTACCTGTTATATATTATATTTTATATTCTGTTATCACTATTCCTCTGTATCATGTTCTATACACACCAATGCCCGTGTATATATATATATTTTTTCGCCCTTTGTAAAAAAACAGGCAGACAGCTGTGCTCACCATTTACCAAATGCCTTTTGTTTATTGATCAGACATGTTCATTTCTTTATAATATAATGATATATTATCCATCATAAGCAGTTCGCTTTGTAAGCTTTTTCATGACATGGAGCCATTTATGATATACAGTGCTCCTCTGCTTGCTTCCTTTCCAGCACAGCCCGGCACGGAAAGCGGGACTTGTCAATTTTTGACAGGCCCCCTCCTATCCGGGTAGATGGATACATACTCTGCTGACACTTCTCAGTGTCAGCCACATCCCCGGAATGTCAGCGAACGCACTTCCTGTGCGACGCGCTGACATCACTTCCGTGTCGGTGGGCGATGACGTGCCGGTCACGCCCACATCCGGCGCCATGACGCACCCCAATACGTCGGGCGCAGTGTCCGTCACTCGGCAGACACCGCCCAGGGAGCCCTCAGCTGGCGGCGGTGATCTGCCCTCATCAGCCTTATGAGGATCAGCTGCATGGACACTATTAATACCGACTCCCAGCATGGATCATTTGTGCGATCCATTGCTGGGAGAAGGATGTCCATGCAGATCTCTGATCCTCTGTCAGTTTTAAAGGTAACCTTTTCAAAAGCTTCTTTTACTTATCTGATCTTATTTCTCTGCATTCCAATCTTATTCCTCATTCTTTCACCCTTATGGAGTACTATTTGAGCAACCAATCTCTCCTACTAATGGTATATTTTCGGATTCCTATGATACACCACTATGTATTCATCCTTCTCTACTTTGAGATAGGTATCTCTTTGCCCACTGCCATATAAGCACATTGAACATATTGTATTCAATGTATATTCAATTGGTAAGAAAATGATTTATTTTTTTCATATGGTTTTTCTTTGTGGCATTTTTTACAATTTAAAATACAATTGGCTCCAGCCAAATATAGTGGTGTTCATTGGGACTTTGAAAATATAGATACACCATTGTTCTGGTAGTCCTTCCTTTTCTACCAGGGACATATATTTCTGCCCCTTTTCTTTCTCCACCAGGGACATATATCTCTATAAAACATGAAAGAAGGAGAAAAAGGTTTTAGTGCTTTTTGGTATCTACATCTTTTTCTTTTTATGATTTTTCAGCAATTTGGACAGGCTCATGTCTGACATGTCCCGCTAAGCTAAGCTACCTTTGGACTCCAGCTGTTCTGAATCGGAAGCTTCAGTGGAGCAAAAGTTTATCTCTCCTCTCCCTACCTCCATCTTATGATGGCTGTATAACAGCCTAAGAAAGACAAAAAACCCTTAAGGCATACGGTGACACTTGGATCGCAGCTTTCTTCCTGTTTTTAATTTTGCAAGCTCTAAACCTTTGTGTAAACCAACCATGTAAGTAATATACCATCTACAGAAATTTGTCATACATGTACTGTACAAATAGATATGGTCTGCCAAAATATTATACATTATGTCTTTTCAAATACCTACAGATAGGACACCAGCGTTATCCCTGACGAAGGGGTCTCAAGAACCCTGAAACGCGTCGGATCTCCTGGTCCTTTGGTTGAGTTTTCTCTGGTTACATTGCACATATATTTGCGCTTGCAATTGTTTTTATACAATATTGGCTTGTTCATATGTTTTGTCTGTTTTGTGCATTTTTTCATTAAAATATTTACATTTTATTATTCGTCTAAGATTTGTCAACCAGTGCCTAAAAAGTCCCAATCCCAGGGGAACCCCCTTTTTTCCTTGATCACCCACAGGGTTAACCTATTCCCTGCCAATGGCATTATTACAGTAACAGTGCATATTTTTAGCACTGATTAATGTCACTGGTACCCCCAAAAGTGGCAAAAATGTCAGTTAGGGGTCCGATATGTCCGCTGCAATGTCACAGATTACTAGTAAAAAAAAAAAAAAAAAACAATAAAAATGACATTAATCTTTCCCGTAGTTAGTAAACGCAATAACTTTTGCGCAAATCAATCAAAATCTGCTTATTGTGATTTTTTTTTTTACCAAAAATATGTAGCAGAAAACAAATTGGCCTAAAATGTTAAAACATTTTGATGTTTTTTTTTTTTTTGGGGATGTTATATAGCAGAATTAAAAATATTCGTTTTTTTTTTCAAAATGTTCGCTCTTTTTTTGTTTATAACGAAAAAAATAAAACTCGCACAGGTGATTAAATACCAACAAAAGAAAGCTCTATTTATGGGAAAAAAAGGACATTAATGTAGTTTGGGTACAGCACGACCGGGCAATTGTCCGTTAAAGTAACGCAGTGCCGAATCGCAAAATAGGGCCTGGTCACTAAGCAGCAAAATCTTCCGGTCATAAAGTGGTTAAACAAAAATCATACCATCTGTTATCGTACAAGAAAAAATTTTGTGTTTGTTCCTTCAGAAAATGTTGGATAAATGCTATGTACTAACAATCAGATTATCACACAATCACTTCGAAAGCGGTATGATTTGTACGATTTTCTGATCGTACATATGGGCAGTTAACCTCCCTGGTGGTATTCCTGAATGTGGCTCGGAGTGGAATTTCAGTGCCATTAGCGGTAACCCCGAGCAACACTAGGGGTACCGCTAGGGAGAAATCGCAGGATCCTGGAAGAGGTTACTTACATTGTCCCCAGGATCCCACAATTTATTCCGGCAGTGTACGGCGGCCGGATCTTCTGCCTGATGCTGTGTGCCCCGGCTTCCGTTCCTTGCAAGCGTCGCGCCGCGTCATAGGGGGTGGAACTGGCAGCAAATTTAAAAAGTAAAACACACAAACACACTGATATATTGTAATCCTATTGGATTACATTACTAAATAAAATAAATTGACCTTAATTTGCCCCCCAGTGCGCTAGCCTGCAGTTTTACTGTACTATATATATATATATATATATATATATATATATATATATATATATATTGTTACGATCCTCAGCGTAAAAAGGAATGAAACCGCCGTTTAGTGGATGTACCACCTTTGCAGCATGTACGAATTACCCCTGTAGCACGCCAGCATATGAATAATCATCCAAAGAGAGCCTCAAACAATCGAACGGCTTTCTGTATAATAAATCCCCCTCCAAAAATGAGACAAAGCTCCGAGTTGAGGGTAAAACAGGAACAACATTTATTGGAAGAACACAGCACACTTTTATACAGAATTTGGAACATCCTTCCCACAACATCCGCTTTCCCATTGGTCAATTGCACAATACCTGCAGTTCCCCATAAGGTCCTCTCCAGCCATGCAAATGAGGGCCTCTCCAGCCATGCAAATGAGGGCTTGAAAATGAGTCAGCAGTGATTGGTCAGATAGCTTGACCAGAAGGACTGTCATGTGCAAGGAGACAGAAGCCCCCAGGGGGTAATCAATGTACACAATGCCAGACACCGAACAATGGTTCCCTAACGAGCCCTCAATACACATTACTCTGAGTGTCAATACATCTCTTAGCACACCCGACAATAGGTGAATGGAGAGCCACCTCAGACAGTCCGTCTCCTCATTGAACTTCCTGAAATTACCATATTAGGAGTGCACTTCCTGTGCCTTACAGTTTACAGGAATAAGGTTTAGCTTCCAGGATAGAGGCAAGACTCCATTAGCCACACGGTTAAAGAAACACAAAAAGACACAAAAATGCATAACTCCCAGTCTACTGAACAGAACCCCCACATTCAACCCACCTCAGATAGCCTGGATCTGAGCGCTCAACATATTCAAACAGCGCTCAGATGCCACAAACACAGTCAAATTGCCATGGGGTCAAAGTCTTTAATCTCACGAACAGGTTCCATGGCATGGCTATCGGGTTTCCCCATACACAATACAATATAATATAAAACTGCCGAACGCTTCATCGTTCGTCTAATGAACAAAGTCAGGAGGATCCGTGAATTTGGAGCGTAGCGGCTAAAACATAGGGGAACAAAGGGGGCTGTACGGGCCGTGGAACAGCCGAACAAACAGACGAAAGGAGGCAGCAACAATATAATACAAAGTCAGATGGTTCTGTCACATATATATATATATATATATATATATATATATATACTTTAACTTATTTATAGTTATTTATTATATTATAATTTATGATTTTGTGTTTCAAACTTTATCATACCTGAGATGTTATAAAGAAGAATGCACAGTAAAAAAAATCATATGTAAATAGTTGGTTTGGGCTGCTCGTCCTTAAGAATTACATGCAAGATAATTGTACTGCTTTCAGCACCTATAATCTGAAATAATTATACCGCCAGGGAGGTTAAAGCAAACTTTGTACCTCCTTAGGTAAAATTGTTCTTATCCTTTTATAATATGTGTTGCTTAACCGGTACATATACTGCGGCGGTCAGCCCCGGCCAGGCAAAGTGACGTACCGGTACGTCACTAGCCTGTCACTTGCTTGTGAGCCAATAGCGGGTGAGCGCGGTCCCGCCCCAGCTCGTTCCCTGGGAAGTCCGTGCGTGTGACCGGCGGACCCGATGTCCGCCGGTCACTAGCGATCGTCCGCCGTGAAGGGAGAAAGGCAGGCGGCTAATGCAAACAAGCCGCCTGTCATTTTCCCCTGTGTATGAATAGTGATCATACGGTTCTTATATGTAGGACCGTTGATTACTGTTCCTACACCAGTAGCCATGTCTAATCACAGTTAGAATCATGCCCCTAGGGACACACTTAACCCCTCCTTCCCCAATAAAGTTAACCCCTTCCCTGCCAGTGTCATTTTACAGTAACAGTGCATATGTATAGCACTGATTACTGTAGTAATGTCACTGGTAACCCCAAAGGTGTCAAAAATGTCAGTCAAGGGTCCGATCTGTCCACCGCAATGTCGCAGTACTGCAAAAAAAATCGCAGATCGCCGCCATTGCGCGTTAAAAAAAAAACACCAAAAATGAAAAAAAATCTTTCCCTTAGTTAGTAAACGCAATAACTTTTGCGCAAACCAATCAAAATACGCTTTTTGCGATTTTTTTTACCAAACATATGTAGCATAAAACAAATTAGCCTAAAATGTTAAAAAATTTAGATTTTTACATTTTTTTGGGGGAATTTCATATAAAAAATGTGAAAAATATTGTTATATTTGCAAAATTTACGCTTTTTTTTGTTTATAGCGCAAAAAGTAAAAATCGCACAGGTGATCAAATACCACCAAAAGAAAGCTCTGTTTGTGGGAAAAAACGGACGTCAAATTTGTTTAGGTACAGCGTTGCACGTCCGCGCAATTGTCCGTTAAAGTCACGCAGTGCAGAATTGCAAAATAGGCCCTGGTCAGGAAGGGGGTAAAATCTTCCGGGGCTTAAATGGTTAATGCCAAATAAAAACAAAGTACTTACGAACCTAACAAATTCTGTATTGTCTTTTATTCATCTGATCTGCTATCTTTATTTCTTCATGTCATCGGAAGTGGGCTGTCTCTTCCTCATTCCTCCAGCCAGTGCCCTGATGATGTGGTGTCAGATCCTGTGCATGCTCAGAGCAATATCTGGAATAAGGACATTAAATTGATATGCTAACATGATGTTAGAGTGAGATATTATGAAATCTCATAAAGTCCCCCCGCTAAATGTGTGTGGGATGGTGGGTGTGATAAATGAGGTATTGTGTGATTTTTAGCTAAAAGGTCCACTTTAAGAACCACATTTAGTATTTGCTTTTGGCAGTACAATTTGTCAAGAAGGTTCTCGTGTTGTAAGTATACCGATGAAACCTAGATCTGGTAATTAGTTATTTTGGGTGAAATGCAACTGCCATGAGAAAAAAATTGTCTCTGCTAATGTCTTATGATGTCCTTGAGGGCAGGGACTGATGTGAATGTGCAATATAGACATGAAGCACTGCGTAAATTGATGGTGCTATATAAGTACCTGTAATAATGTCTTCCTATTCCTTAGTAATATGATGATAATTTGGCTTCAGCTCTTTCTGAGTCCCTAACCTTGAGAAAATATTAAAAAATAAGGCTAACATTGTTCTGACAGTCAGGTCTGTGGCTCAAAAGTCTTGAAACCAGACACAGCCAGGCAACTAGTATAAAAAAAAAAAGACCTATAGTGGAAACACCCATGCTTCTTTCATGATAGGGGGACCTTGAGATCAAAAGGTAGACCTTAAATGTTTAGGAAAATTGGGTAAGGTATTCACAACATTCTGCCCTGAAAAAAAAAATACATTTTAGATTAGAAATAAAATCTTGTTCCCTTAAGCTATGTCTCAAAACAATGAACTTAGAAAGGGAAAAAAAATACTGAATTATTTCTAATAATGCTTTTAATGTCAGGAAGATTGCTTTATTTGCTGCCTAAATCCAAGTTGCAGTAGCAAAACGCAAAATATATACAGTACATTTCCACTGAGAAGGCCTGCACTGTTGCAATATGTTTGAGCTGTTTGTAATTATAAATACAATTGATATTCACTGCTCACTTTAGCGGATATCACTATGGCTCTTGGATCCTATTTAACATTCAAACAGAGTCTAACATTTTCAGCACAGTGCTGTGGATTTTCAGAATGGCTTCTTGTGATTAACTGTTCTAATACAGCACAGATTACAAAAACCTAGCCTGTGGTTTATCACTCTTTTTTTTTTTTTTATTTGTAGGGCAGAGGTACTAGTGGTAAAATTAATGTTTTATGCAGCATAATCAAAAGTGATGGCAGACTCTTCCTTGAAGCTTTTATTTCAGTGTTTAAATCCACACACAAGGTCCCTGATTTATCAGAGGAGTGGTGTATAACCACCGTGTTTGTTAAAAAAAAATTGCTGGTGCTGCAAAAAAACCACAAGCGCCTATATGGAAGCCTATGTATTTTTACCTGTACAATGATAGTTTGCAACATACAGTAATGACCTACCATACAGTTGGTGTGTGTGGAATGTCTGCAATTTCTCGAAACTTGCACTCAGAATGTTAGTAAAAGCTTTGCCTATGTCAGGAGCAAGGGACTGGTTTTGAAACATGCGTGTTGCTCTCTATGACTGAAGTGGATTACATTGCTGGACAATGTGATGAATGCTGGATTTCAAAATGAGACATTAATAAAAACATATTTTTAATGTGTGACTTTTTTTTAATTAAATGGTTTTAACAAGAGGTCAGTGTTTATTTAACCACTTAAGCCCCAGAAGATTTTACCCCCTTCCTGACCAGGGCCTATTTTGCGATTCGGCACTGCGTGACTTTAACAGACAATTGCGCGGTCGTGCGACGCTGTACCTAAACGAATTTGATGTCCTTTTTTTCCCACAAACAGAGCTTTCTTTTGGTGGTATTTGATCACCTGTGCGATTTTTTGATCATGCGCTATAAACAAAAAAAGAGCATCGATTTTGCAAAAATAGCAATATTTTCACATTTTTTTATATGAAATTCCCCCAAAAAAATGTAAAAATCAAATTTTTTTAACATTTTCAGCCAACTTGTTTTATGCTACATATGTTTGGTAAAAAAAAATCGCAAAAAGCGTATTTTGATTGGTTTGCGCAAAAGTTATCGCGTTTACTAACAAAGGGAAAGATTTTTGTAATTTTTGTTGTTTTTTTTTTAAACGCGTAATGGCGGAGATCTGCGATTTTTTTGCGGTACTGCGACATTGCGGCGGACAGATCGGACCCTTGACTGACATTTTTGACACTTTTGGGGTTACCAGTGACATTTCTACAGTAATCAGTGCTATACATATGCACTGTTACTGTAAAATTACACTGGCAGTGAAGGGGTTAACTTTTTTTTTTTTTGAGAGGGAGGGGTGGTGTGTGTCCCTAAGAGCGTGATTCTAACTGTGATTGGCTGTGGCTTGAGCTGTAGAAATAGTGATCAACGGTCCTACATAGTAGAACCGTATGATCACTGTTTCTACACAGGGGAGAATGACAGGCGGCTTGTTTACACTAGCCGCCTGCCTTTCTCCCTCTGCAGCGACGATCGCCGAGTGACCGGTGGACATCGGGTCCGCCGGTCACACGTGCGGGGGGGTCCGTGACCACGCAGGAGCGCGCCTCCGGGGGCGCGCGCTCGCTCCCTAGACCCTCACAGGCTAGCGACGTAGATCTACGTTACTCTGCCTGTGAGGGGCTGACTGCCGACGTAAATCGTGCGGCAGTCGGCAAGTGGTTAAATGTAATTAATTTGAAAAAAGAGTAATAAGGGGTACTAATGTACCCCACACTAATTCCCCACCAGGCAGATATCTGGAAGCCCCTTATTATAAAACAGGCTTCCAGATTTTGGTAAGCCCCCCTTTTAAACCCTTACATCTTTTTTTGAGGGACAGGAAGTAGGGGTGAAAAAAACAACAACAATGTAGGAGCGCTAACAAAACCTCCAGCACATGAAGAGTAAATGGGTTAGAACGGGTGGGGGAGGGGAAGGGAAGAGAACATGAGGAATAGAAACTGCAAAAAAAAAAACGCAGATGAAAAAACGCAGATGAAAAAACGGAGATGAAAAAAATACCATAAATTGATGAATGACAGAGTCCTGATGGAAAATGTCCGAGGCACCGAGCTGCTCTCCACAGACAAGAGGAGTTCTGAACTAAACAAAAGAAAAAGAGAGAGAGCGCTCTAAGTGCAGACAGTCTTTATTAATAACAAGGCATAGGTGATATAAACTCACTAGAAACCAAAGTCATCGAGCTGTGTCAAGTCATGGACATCAGGAATTCCTCTGGGAGGTGCCATCCACTCGTGTGCAGCAATTCAGAAGCTTGATCGCTGATAAGAGGAGAAAAGGAAGCCGGCTACCTCCTCCAGCAGTCGGCGGTCAGCGTCTAAGGCAGCGGCTGCGATGTGCGGTGGAAGCTGGAACGCGGCCTCGTCACCAGGGAATGTATATGGTGCACAATAATGTCGTTTTAAATCACTAGCAGGTTCCCTTTCTCCTGGGCTGTGTCCAATTATCCTTTATTGTGCACCATATATATTCCCTGGAATAAACACGGCTTCACAGCACCTGAAGAAAGAGCGCGCAGGGCCGTACGTGACCCAGCGCATGCTCAGAAACGCGTCGTGCATACCGTGCATATTCCACACACCATACATTCCCTGGTGACGAGGCCGCGTTCCAGCTTCCACCGCACATCGCAGCCGCTGCCTTAGACGCTGACCGCCGACTGCTGGAGGAGGTAGCCGGATTCCTTTTCTCCTCTGATCAGCGATCAAGCTTCTGAATTGCTGCACACGAGTGGATGGCACCTCCCAGAGGAATTCCTGATGTCCATGACTTGACACAGCTCGATGACTTTGGTTTCTAGTGAGTTTATATCACCTATGCCTTGTTATTAATAAAGACTGTCTGCACTTGGAGCGCTCTCTCTCTTTTTCTTTTAGGAAGTAGGGGTGAGGCCCTTGTCCCCGTGCAATAGGGAAGATGAAATATAAGTGACATTTAAAGTGCACAAAGTGAAAGTGCTGTAATCAAAAAACAGTCAATTTCAATAATTACTTTATATCAGCTACTCATTTTTATTCATCTTCACTATTGTACTTTATAATTGCTGATTTGCATTTGTTTGCACATCATATTCACCATCACTCTTTTAGTTATCACAGATTTATTTATTGTTTTTATTATATGTGTCTTTTAGCACTATGGATGTTTGATTTATTATATCATTAACTTATTGGTGTACAACCCCTTCATCTCACTATTCACATATTTGGATTATCATCCTGTTTAAAGACATTTTAGGCCATTGGAACCTTCCCTTTTTTTCCCCATAAGCTTGACACTTGATATAGCTAGGATTTATGAATATAGTGCCGATTCATCCTCTTTATGCAAGTATTAAAGGGCGTTTATACAAGTAATACCTCACTCAGTGCTTATAATTAAAAGATATTTTTTTATTATAACAACTTCATAAAAGTATCCAAAACATTTTTTTTTTTTGTTTAATTTCTGTTTATTGAAAAATTTTCAAGAAGACAAAGAAAAACAGAACATAGACCATTCAATCCGACATGAAATACGGTAAGTAACCATGGAACAATATCAATGAGGGCATGAACATCTCAGTGTGTGCCAAGCACACTTAGTCATAAAAATTCAGAAAAAACATAATGATAACATAACATCCTGCATCATAAAACCAATGTTGGAGAGAGCCCATAGGAAAGCGAGAGGATAGCAAAAAGCAGAAAAGAAAGAGAAAGAAGAGGAAAGAGCAGCCATGAAAGAAAGGGGGATAAGAGGGGGGGAGGGAGGGGGGGTGGTAAAGTAGGCCACGGGTGACTTATGTACCATACCATAAAAACTTTATTCAGATAGGATTACATTAGAAGGCGATAAACCAATGGAGGTGTCCTCAGTGAGCAGGGCTACATAGGATGAAGTGTTTTAAAAAGAAGACCAAGGTTGCCAGGCAGAGTGAAAGCGGTCTAGTTTGTCACGAGCTATGAAAGTAAGTTCCTCTAATTGTTATGTCATATCAACTTTCCTTAGCCAATGACGTATCGTGGGAATAGTCGGTGAGCCCCAGAAGGTGGGAATGAGGGCTTTAGCCGCATTAAGCATATGAGGGATCATTGATCTTTTGTACTTAGAGAGCGGCATGGTAGTTCCATGCAGCAGGACAACCCAGGGATCTAATGGAATAGCAACTTCCGTGATTACTTGGATAAGCCTAAGGACTTCCAACCAGAACGGTTGAATTACCGAACAGTGCCACCAGATGTGTGCATGCGATGCAGTATCTCCGCATCCCCTCCAGCATAACGGGTAGATGGCCGGAGAAATAATGTGCATTTTCTGCGGAGTATAATACCAACGAGACAAAAGCTTGTAGTTGGATTCCGTCACCTTGGTGGAGAGAGAGGAAATGTGAGCCAATGCAAGAACTTTGTCCTTCCGAGCATCAGAGATTCGAGATCCAATATCCAATTCCCACTTGTGTAGAAAGTCTTGGTAGGGTTGGCCTTGCAATGAAATATGTGCCTTGTAAAACTGTGAGGTGTAGTGAAGAGGGGGGTCCCGGGGGCATAATATCGCCTCAATAGGATTCAATTCCTTGGAGTCACGCAACAGACGTAGAAGAGCAGCTATGAACCTGGTTAACTGTCTGTGTCTCCAATGATCCATGACTGTTGCAGAGCTGGAGCCCAAAATGTGGCTAAGTGGTTTCACAGTGTTGGAGTGGGTTACGTGGGATAACAAGAGAGGGGTCTTAGGAGACCAATTTTTAAATCCAGCGTCCAGTAAACCAGGCATGAAGTGGTTGTGGTTCAGCAGAGGCATTAAGAGAGAGTTGTAGTTCCAGGAAAACTTTTTATGAATGGAATCCCAGACGGACAAGGTAGAAAGGGTCAGGGGAGAAGTGTATCCAAAACATTTATAATGGTTTACATTGCTGTTCCATCATGTGTAAATATATACAGGTGATCCCCGGGTTACAAACAAGACAGGGTCTGTAGGTTTGTTCTTAAATTGAATTTGTTTGTAAGTCAGAACAGGTAAATTTTTTAAGTGTAGCTCTGGCCAAAAAAAAATAATTTTTACTTTTTTTTGATAGCATAGGGAAATGGTTAACACTCCTGTATGGTTTGTTTTGCTGTCTGTGCCCCTGTTCAGAAGATTTCACCTCACTTTCTGTCCTTATGACAATTGGATTTTGAAAATTTTGGGCTGTTGTGGAAACAAGGATTGGTGATAAAGCTTCATTGGAGACAACTTTTTCCCATGAAGAACTCTTACAGGAGGGAATTTCCCTTCCTAGGGGTAGATTTCCTTTCACCTCCTGTTGTCTGCCTCTGTTTGTAAGTAGAAGTCGTTTGTAAGTCGGATGTTTGTAAACTGGGGACCACCTCTATAAATATATATATATATATATATATATATTTTATATATATATATATATATATATATATATATATATATATATATATATATATATATATATATATATATATTGTGACAGGAAGTCAGGTAAATCTGGGAATGTAGTCACAGGAAGGAGATACATTCCCACCTGCTTTGAAAAATTCACTGATACTATAGGGTGTTGGCTGCAAAAAGAGCCAGCAGGAAGTTGAAAACCATTCAGCTGTTCAGAATGAGGAGATCAAGGCCTCTATAATTTGTCCAGAGAAAATCTATTGAGTGCTGCCTCCTGTCGCCGTGTAGGCTGGGAGAGGAGGACAGACATACGTGTACCTCCCGACGCCGTGTGGGCATGGGAGAAGGACTGCTGCCGCCTGTCGCCGTGTGGGCTGGGAGAGGGAGACAGTCGGATGTGTGCCTCCCGACAAGCTGGTGAGCATGGGAGAAGACCCCCTACAGCGATGTGAAGCTAAGGAGGGTAACCACGAGTGAAGACGTCTCAAAGGTGAGAAGACAAAGTGTTCCATGTGAAGAGTGTGAAGAGTAAAGGATCCTGTTATAAATGAACATGTGCTGTGTGAAAGAAAACAAAGGGACATGTTCAATGGACAATGTTTGTGCTGTGTGAAAAGCAAACAAATGGACATTTGAGTGTCTGCTGTAGGATCAGCAGTGTCGGCCCAACAGTAGGTTGGGAAGACTTCTTAGGTAGGTTCCAGCGTGAGAAGGTAGCCGCCCACAGAGGCAAGGATTTATTTTGTCTTTTATTTTATTTTGGCTGTTTTGACGCTTGCAATTATGTGAAGTAAATTGCATGAATAAATCAGTCTTGTTTTCAACCTCTGCTCGGCTATCTCTCTGTGAAAACGCACCCCCAAAGGGGTCACCCATACGCCTACCAATGAGTAATCCCTTACATATGGTGGAGGTATGCAGTGGGCATAAGCAGAGATCCCTGCAAGGAAGTGCAAATGTTTGATGAACTTTATCTGGTGCATGAGATTGCACAATCTATGTGTGCAGGAGAGAAGATCCTGACAGAAAAAAAAAAAAAAAAAAAAAGTGTTTTAAAGAGACAGCGGTCTCAAAATTATTTGATGAACTTTGTTGTGTCTGGTGCAAGTGACTGCACAAACTGTGTGTGCAGGAAAAGAGATCTTGCAAGAGAGAGAAAAACTACATGTGTTAAAGAGACAGTGGTCTGAAAATTTTTGCTGGACTGTGAAAAATTTGTGGAGTTATTGAAGATGGGGCGATCCAAACGCCTGAAGAATGCAAAGATAGATGAAATGAGAGACCGGATTCTATGGATGGAGGGGATGTTACCGTCTGAACCAGCCCCATCCATGCCTAAAGAGAGTCTACTAAAGAGGAAGGTTGTTGTCCCTAGCAACACTGATGAAACTGCTATGGAGACGCAGTGTGCTCAGATGAAAAGTAAACTCAAAATGGGGGAGATGCTGAAACAACGGAGCTTTGCAGCTCAACAAAAGGCTCATCAAGAGAGCATGGCAAGCTGGAAAAAAGTCTTCAGTGTTTGGAAGCTACAAAAATAGACCTGCAGGAGTCGCAGGAACAGAATGTTGCTCTGAAAGCGACATTGTCTCTCAGCGACAAAGAGAAAAGTGAAAGAGAGGCTAAATTACTGAGTACTGTGTATGAGCTCACCACTTTGAGCAATGTGGTAGATGAATTACGTGCAGACTGTGAAAGTTGGAAAGGTGAAGCCCAACGTTTCCAGCAGCAGTTAAAGGAGAAAGAAGCCTGCGTGGCAGAATTACAGTCTCATTCCCAGAAACTAGCCAATGAGGTGAAGGCTCTTATGCAGGGAAAAGGAGATTGTGAACATAAGAGGGAAAAAGTAGAGGCACAGCTTCTGGAATCGCAAGTCAAGGTGTCAGAAGGTGACCGATTGTGTGCTAAGCTGTCAGAGAAGGCAAACCGACTGCAGGTTGAGTTGGACAATGTTACAAATCAGCTTTCTCAAGCAGACAGAAAATCTAGAGAAATTGCGGAAGATTTTTCTATCTTGGAATCGCAGCTGCAAGACACGCAGGAACTCTTACAGGAGGAGAGGTGTCAAAGGCTGAGTTTTAGCACAAAGCTCAAACAAATGGAAGATGAGAAAAATGGCTTCCTGGAACAATTAAAAGAGGAGGCGGAAGCAAAGAAAAACCTATCAGAGCAAGTCGCAACATTGCAAGCTCAGATAGCGGATATGAAAAAACGCATGGAAGAAAGCGTTGGTTCATTACAGTGTGTTGAAGATGTGAAAAAGAAGTTTGATCAGATGCTTGGTGAAGAGAAGACTGTGTCTGCAAAATATGCAGAAGAACGCGCCCGTGCAGAAACGGAGGTGCGTGATAACGAGAGCAAAGCCCTGTTCTTGGCTCGCTCTTTGGAGGAAGCTCTAGAGTGTAAGGTTGAACTAGAAAGAGTTAACCAACAGCTGTGTACAGAAATGGAAGATTTGGTCAGCTCCAAGGATGATGTTGTGAAAAGCGTTCAGGAGCTAGAAAAGTCTAAGCGAGCCTTAGAACAGCAAGTAGAAGAGATGAAGATTCCGTTGCAGGAACTGGAAGAGGAATTCCAGGCAACAGAGGATCTGTCCCAAAAAGGGGATAGTGTGCCTGATGCAGTTTTTAAAAGGATCAGTGTTTTGGGGTCTGTCCTGAGTGAGCCTCAGAAATGTGATGACACGTGGCTTGAATCACCCCTTTGGAATAAACCGTTCCTTCAAAAACTTCAAGCATTGGAAAATGTATCATTAGAGCTTCAGCAAACAAAAGAGTTGTGTAAGAAATGTGATGATTTCTCAGTTCAGGCTGAAAACCTAGTGGAGAAAACTAAGGCTGTTGGTGAAAACGTGAAGCAAATGAATTTCAAGTGCCTTTCAGGGAGTGTTTCCAAAATGGAACTGGTGAAAGACGGGTGGCAGAAGTTTGATCGTGATCTTGAGATGCATTCCATGTGGAATTCAGATAGAGAAAAGGAACTAGGTGACTTTGAGCGGTCAAATAGTTCAGCAGAAAGTGCATTGAAGAAACCTGTAAAAGAATGTGTTGCAGTTCCATGCTTCTTCACTGATGCAGAGAGGAGGTCTATAATGGATACCACCCAGATCGCTGGGTTCAACTGTGTTGTTGCCTTTAACCCCTATGTTGGTGGAAGGAAAGTTGATGATGTTCTGGTTGGCTACTTCTGTGAAGAGTTTGGCAAGAAATATAAACTGAATATCAAATCAAATAGTAGGCCTTTACTGCGACTCGCTCAGGAGGGCGAAAAGTTTAAGAAGTTGATGAGTGCAAATGCTTCAGATCTGCCTATGAATATGAAATGTTTGAATGATATTGATATCTCTGGGAAAAGGAACAGGGGTCACTTTGAAGAAATGTGTGACAGCCTGTTGTCTCAATTGGAAAATCCTCTGCACAGCATCTTAGAGCAAGCAAAGCTCAAGAAGGAAGATCATTCCCTTTTACAACAAAAAGTCAATGATTGTGTACAGCTGTATGGAGAGGCAACTCAAGTCACAGAGGGATGTCAAGAGTCCCTACTTGGAACAAGCCTTAGTGAAGCAAAGGTTCTCAAAGTTTTGTGGAAAACATTTATGGATTGCAGAGAGAGGCGTCTTAAGAATGTTGAAGACATTAAGACTAGCCCAATTGAGTTGCCTATGGATCACGGTCCTCCATGGTGGATTGGACAGACGGTTATGAGGGACAAGCTGTCTGACATTTATGAGAAAGCTGTCAATGAAGATGACAGAAACGAGAAGGAGCAAAATTATGCCAAAAATGCAGTTGAAGAATGTGTATATGAGATGAGAGACAAACTGTGTGGCATTTATGAGAAATCTGTCAGTGAAGATGACAGAAACAGTTTCATCCGGAAGCTTGAGGATAATAGGAGGCTTATCAGTGAGTCAGCAGTGCCTGACACATGCGTGCCTGGAAATATGTGTCCCAACCCTAGGGTTGAAACAAGAGGGGGGGGTATGTGACAGGAAGTCAGGTAAATCTGGGAATGTAGTCACAGGAAGGAGATACATTCCCACCTGCTTTGAAAAATTCACTGATACTATAGGGTGTTGGCTGCAAAAAGAGCCAGCAGGAAGTTGAAAACCATTCAGCTGTTCAGAATGAGGAGATCAAGGCCTCTATAATTTGTCCAGAGAAAATCTATTGAGTGCTGCCTCCTGTCGCCGTGTAGGCTGGGAGAGGAGGACAGACATACGTGTACCTCCCGACGCCGTGTGGGCATGGGAGAAGGACTGCTGCCGCCTGTCGCCGTGTGGGCTGGGAGAGGGGGACAGTCGGATGTGTGCCTCCCGACAAGCTGGTGAGCATGGGAGAAGACCCCCTACAGCGATGTGAAGCTAAGGAGGGTAACCACGAGTGAAGACGTCTCAAAGGTGAGAAGACAAAGTGTTCCATGTGAAGAGTGTGAAGAGTAAAGGATCCTGTTATAAATGAACATGTGCTGTGTGAAAGAAAACAAAGGGACATGTTCAATTATAACAGGATCCTTTACTCTTCACACTCTTCACATGGAACACTTTGTCTTCTCACCTTTGAGACATCTTCACTCGTGGTTACCCTCCTTAGCTTCACATCGCTGTAGGGGGTCTTCTCCCATGCTCACCAGCTTGTCGGGAGGCACACATCCGACTGTCCCCCTCTCCCAGCCCACACGGCGACAGGCGGCAGCAGTCCTTCTCCCATGCCCACACGGCGTCGGGAGGTACACGTATGTCTGTCCTCCTCTCCCAGCCTACACGGCGACAGGAGGCAGCACTCAATAGATTTTCTCTGGACAAATTAAAGAGGCCTTGATCTCCTGATTCTGAACAGCTGAATGGTTTTCAACTTCCTGCTGGCTCTTTTTGCAGCCAACACCCTATAGTATCAGTGAATTTTTCAAAGCAGGTGGGAATGTATCTCCTTCCTGTGACTACATTCCCAGATTTACCTGACTTCCTGTCACAATATATATATATACATATACACACAGCGTGTACATAGAGACCTCTACATTCCACCCCAACAGCTTAACAGCTTATACAGTCACAAATTGAAGCATCAACGTTTACTTTGCCATCTTTGGCTGATAGTAGGAACACTCAATGTGTTTCTCGGGTTACAAGACCTGCTTCCTTTAGGGGATAGAAATATGTTATTTGAAACATAAATATTAGAGTTACTAAAATGTACAATATTACAGGGCTATTGTGTCATCCCAGATATCCATACAAGGGAATCCCAACACATACCTCATGTAAACAACAATATCTATGTAGAAACCATTTCAAATCAGTGAAACAGGATGGCATTCAAGACTAGATCATAGCTCCCATTAGCCAGGCAACAGTCTAAGAGGAAGGGAAGAAAGAAGGATAGGCAAGCACACCTCCAGTCAGCCACGCTCCCTTTAGAGCAATAATTAAAAAATGACTCAAAGCACAAAGCATGGAGTTCATCCTATGG
Organism: Pelophylax lessonae; assembly: GCF_965119305.1. Taxonomy (NCBI): domain Eukaryota; kingdom Metazoa; phylum Chordata; class Amphibia; order Anura; family Ranidae; genus Pelophylax; species Pelophylax lessonae. The sequence goes on along the minus strand of NC_138775.1, from coordinate 187,417,597 downwards.
TACATATCTCCACTTTCAGTTAAATATTTCAAATGTTGCTGGATTATATGGGCCCTAGAAAAAAAAAAATAAGGAGGGGGTTCATAGACACAAATGTATAGAACTATTTTAAACAAAGGGGAGGTTTTAGACTTATTTTTGTATTCCTTTTGCGGAGGAAAGAGACTGTGATTCCTCCTCTATGTTGTCACTTCCTATAAGTTTTATCAAATACCTAATTTAAAATCCCCAGGGCAAATGTAGAAGATATTGTGTATATAGCGTATCAAATCCCATCTATGAATATCATCCCCATACTAAGGAGGCAGCAGGAAGACTGTTTTCCAAAAATGTAATAAGTTCCCGCTTTGAATTCTCATATAGAGTACACTGACCCATCAAAATCTTTTTTCTTGTTTATGTATTTTTTTTTATCATAAAGCACTCTGGTTGAGATTGCAAGTGAATACATTGATATCTTTTATTACGCCAAAATTTTGATCATCTCTCTTCAGACAAAAACATAGACCTAGTGCTAATACCTTTTTTTCAGGTTAAGACTAGTGTTGAGCGAACACGGACTGTATTATTCGTGTTCGTACCGAATAATTGGATTTTTTGTACCCGAACACGGACACGGACACTTTACTGTATGTTCGGGTAAAAATCCGTGTTCGGTCGTTTTATTTCCGGGTTTTGCATGCTTTGGCGCTCTTTTCATGGCGGGCTTTCAACAGCCAATCAACAATCGTTTAACTGGTGTGCCTTAAGCCATCCCAGCCATGCCTGCAAATGTCTCAGTAGCTGTGATTGGCTGTCTGAAGCATGTGACCAAGTCTTTATAAGTTCGAGGCAGCCGCAGCGGCGTCATTATGCTGCTTAGATTCAGGGACAGAGCACACATCAACGTGCTGGCTGCTGATTAGGGAAAGATAGGCAGGAAAAAACCATTTGTGTCCGGATAGAATTGAGGGACAGGTCGGAGTGTTTAGGCAGGGCGAGTTGTAGGCATTTTAGGGATAGAGTCTGCTGAATTATATAGGGTCAGTGTCTTCTACAAACTACAATCGATATTGCTGTGTGGGGGGTGGGGTCTGCACTCAATCCTGATCTACGATCTCTTCTCAATCCTGTTAGGGACAGAGTCTGCTGAATTTTAGGGAAACTGTGTTCTACAAACTACAATCGATATTGCTGTGTGGTGTGGGATTGGAGATAGGCAGGTGTCAGTGATCCACATCCATTTTTCTGTGTGTGAGCTGCAGTGAACACAATCTTTTTGGGCTGCAGTGAACACAATCTTTTTGGGCTGCAGTGAACACAATCTTTTTGGGCTGCAGTGAACACAATCTTTTTGGGGTGCAGTGAACAAAATCTTTTTGGGGTGCAGTGAACAAAATCTTTTTGGGGTGCAGTGAACACAATCCTTTTTGGTGTGCAGTGAACACAATCCTTTGTGGGGTGCAGTGAACACAATCTTTTTGGGGTGCAGTGAACAAAATCCTTTTTGGGGTGCAGTGAACAACATCCTTTTTGGGGTGCAGTGAACACAATCTTTTTGGGGTGCAGTGAACAAAATCCTTTGTGGGGTGCAGTGAACACAATCTTTTTGGGGTGCAGTGAACACAATCTTTTTGGGGTGGAGTGAACAACATCCTTTTTGGGGTGCAGTGAACAAAATCCTTTTTGGGGTGCAGTGAACAAAATCATTTTTGGGGTGCAGTGAACACAATCTTTTTGGGGTGCAGTGAACACAATCTTTGTGGGGTGCAGTGAACACAATCTTTTTGGGGTGGAGTGAACAACATCCTTTTTGGGGTGCAGTGAACAACATCCTTTTTGGGGTGCAGTGAACACAATCTTTTTGGGGTGCAGTGAACACAATCTTTGTGGGGTACAGTGAACAGAATCTTTGTGGGGTGCAGTGAACACAATCTTTGGGGGGTACAGTGAACACAATCTTTGTGAGGTGCAGTGAACACAATCTTTGTGGGGTGCAGTGAACACAATCATTGTGGGGTGCAGTGAACTCAATCTTTGTGGGGTACAGTGAACACAATCTCATACTGAAGGTTTGAGGGTGCTGCCTGTTCCATACTCCCCCTACTCCTCATCTAGCCTTTTAGGGGTACAAACAATAGTAATTGGGGCCTAGTGTGGTTGTGTACGTGTGATATACATACACTTTTTTGGGATCATATTTTCTATTCCGCTATTTAATCAAAAACCTTTGGGGATCAGTTAAATTGGGGGATAGTCTGTGTTGGTACGTGTGAGAGAGATCCACCTTTCCAAGTTGTTGGGGTTCATCTCATACTTCTGAAGGTTTGAGGGTGCTGCCTGTTCCATACTCCCCCTACTCCTAGCCTTTTAGGGGTACAAACAATAGTAATTGGGGCCTAGTGTGGTTGTGTACGTGTGATATACATACACTTTTTTGGGATCATATTTTCTATTCCGCTATTTAATCAAAAACCTCTGGGGATCAGTTAAATTGGGGGATAGTCTGTGTTGGTACGTGTGAGAGAGATCCACCTTTCCAAGTTGTTGGGGTTCATCTCATACTTCTGAAGGTTTGAGGGTGCTGCCTGTTCCATACTCCCCCTACTCCTAGCCTTTTAGGGGTACAAACAATAGTAATTGGGGCCTAGTGTGGTTGTGTACGTGTGATATACATACACTTTTTTGGGATCATATTTTCTATTCCGCTATTTAATCAAAAACCTCTGGGGATCAGTTAAATTGGGGGATAGTCTGTGTTGGTACGTGTGAGAGAGATCCACCTTTCCAAGTTGTTGGGGTTCATCTCATACTTCTGAAGGTTTGAGGGTGCTGCCTGTTCCATACTCCCCCTACTCCTAGCCTTTTAGGGGTACAAACAATAGTAATTGGGGCCTAGTGTGGTTGTGTACGTGTGATATACATACACTTTTTTGGGATCATATTTTCTATTCCGCTATTTAATCAAAAACCTTTGGGGATCAGTTAAATTGGGGGATAGTCTGTGTTGGTACGTGTGAGAGAGATCCACCTTTCCAAGTTGTTGAGGTTCATCTCATACTTCTGAAGGTTTGAGGGTGCTGCCTGTTCCATACTCCCCCTACTCCTAGCCTTTTAGGGGTACAAACAATAGTAATTGGGGCCTAGTGTGGTTGTGTACGTGTGATATACATACACTTTTTTGGGATCATATTTTCTATTCCGCTATTTAATCAAAAACCTTTGGGGATCAGTTAAATTGGGGGATAGTCTGTGTTGGTACGTGTGAGAGAGATCCACCTTTCCAAGTTGTTGGGGTTCATCTCATACTTCTGAAGGTTTGAGGGTGCTGCCTGTTCCATACTCCCCCTACTCCTAGCCTTTTAGGGGTACAAACAATAGTAATTGGGGCCTAGTGTGGTTGTGTACGTGTGATATACATACACTTTTTTGGGATCATATTTTCTATTCCGCTATTTAATCAAAAACCTCTGGGGATCAGTTAAATTGGGGGATAGTCTGTGTTGGTACGTGTGAGAGAGATCCACCTTTCCAAGTTGTTGGGGTTCATCTCATACTTCTGAAGGTTTGAGGGTGCTGCCTGTTCCATACCCCCCCTACTCCTCATCTAGCCTTTTAGGGGTACAAACAATAGTAATTGGGGCCTAGTGTGGTTGTGTACGTGCGAGATACATACACTTTTTTTGATCATATTTCCTATTCCGCTATTCAATAAAAACCTTTGAGGATCAATTGAATTGCGGGATAGTCTGTGTCGGTACGTGTGAGAGAGATCCACCTTTCCAAGTTGTTGGGGTTCATCTCATACTTCTGAAGGTTTGAGGGTGCTGCCTGTTCCATACTCCCCCTACTCCTAGCCTTTTAGGGGTACAAACAATAGTAATTGGGGCCTAGTGTGGTTGTGTACGTGTGATATACATACACTTTTTTGGGATCATATTTTCTATTCCGCTATTTAATCAAAAACCTCTGGGGATCAGTTAAATTGGGGGATAGTCTGTGTTGGTACGTGTGAGAGAGATCCACCTTTCCAAGTTGTTGGGGTTCATCTCATACTTCTGAAGGTTTGAGGGTGCTGCCTGTTCCATACTCCCCCTACTCCTAGCCTTTTAGGGGTACAAACAATAGTAATTGGGGCCTAGTGTGGTTGTGTACGTGTGATATACATACACTTTTTTGGGATCATATTTTCTATTCCGCTATTTAATCAAAAACCTTTGGGGATCAGTTAAATTGGGGGATAGTCTGTGTTGGTACGTGTGAGAGAGATCCACCTTTCCAAGTTGTTGGGGTTCATCTCATACTTCTGAAGGTTTGAGGGTGCTGCCTGTTCCATACTCCCCCTACTCCTAGCCTTTTAGGGGTACAAACAATAGTAATTGGGGCCTAGTGTGGTTGTGTACGTGTGATATACATACACTTTTTTGGGATCATATTTTCTATTCCGCTATTTAATCAAAAACCTCTGGGGATCAGTTAAATTGGGGGATAGTCTGTGTTGGTACGTGTGAGAGAGATCCACCTTTCCAAGTTGTTGGGGTTCATCTCATACTTCTGAAGGTTTGAGGGTGCTGCCTGTTCCATACCCCCCCTACTCCTCATCTAGCCTTTTAGGGGTACAAACAATAGTAATTGGGGCCTAGTGTGGTTGTGTACGTGCGAGATACATACACTTTTTTTGATCATATTTCCTATTCCGCTATTCAATAAAAACCTTTGAGGATCAATTGAATTGCGGGATAGTCTGTGTCGGTACGTGTGAGAGAGATCCACCTTTCCAAGTTGTTGGGGTTCATCTCATACTTCTGAAGGTTTGAGGGTGCTGCCTGTTCCATACCCCCCCTACTCCTCATCTAGCCTTTTAGGGGTACAAACAATAGTAATTGGGGCCTAGTGTGGTTGTGTACGTGCGAGATACATACACTTTTTTTGATCATATTTCCTATTCCGCTATTCAATAAAAACCTTTGAGGATCAATTGAATTGCGGGATAGTCTGTGTCGGTACGTGTGAGAGAGATCCACCTTTCCAAGTTGTTGGGGTTCATCTCATACTTCTGAAGGTTTGAGGGTGCTGCCTGTTCCATACCCCCCCTACTCCTCATCTAGCCTTTTAGGGGTACAAACAATAGTAATTGGGGCCTAGTGTGGTTGTGTACGTGCGAGATACATACACTTTTTTTGATCATATTTCCTATTCCGCTATTCAATAAAAACCTTTGAGGATCAATTGAATTGCGGGATAGTCTGTGTCGGTACGTGTGAGAGAGATCCACCTTTCCAAGTTGTTGGGGTTCATCTCATACTTCTGAAGGTTTGAGGGTGCTGCCTGTTCCATACCCCCCCTACTCCTCATCTAGCCTTTTAGGGGTACAAACAATAGTAATTGGGGCCTAGTGTGGTTGTGTACGTGCGAGATACATACACTTTTTTTGATCATATTTCCTATTCCGCTATTCAATAAAAACCTTTGAGGATCAATTGAATTGCGGGATAGTCTGTGTCGGTACGTGTGAGAGAGATCCACCTTTCCAAGTTGTTGGGGTTCATCTCATACTTCTGAAGGTTTGAGGGTGCTGCCTGTTCCATACCCCCCCTACTCCTCATCTAGCCTTTTAGGGGTACAAACAATAGTAATTGGGGCCTAGTGTGGTTGTGTACGTGCGAGATACATACACTTTTTTTGATCATATTTCCTATTCCGCTATTCAATAAAAACCTTTGAGGATCAATTGAATTGCGGGATAGTCTGTGTCGGTACGTGTGAGAGAGATCCACCTTTCCAAGTTGTTGGGGTTCATCTCATACTTCTGAAGGTTTGAGGGTGCTGCCTGTTCCATACTCCCCCTACTCCTCATCTAGCCTTTTAGGGGTACAAACAATAGTAATTGGGGCCTAGTGTGGTTGTGTACGTGTGATATACATACACTTTTTTTGGATCATATTTTCTATTCCGCTATTTAATTTAACTGGGCCTCCATGCGAGACCTGTGTGCCTTGTTGCGCTGTTTTGAGTACTCCACCAACATGGCCAGTGGCAATGACGCCGTTCTCAGCTTAACTATCCCACTTCTATGCCTCCTTGAAAAAACAATTCGGGCGATGATGGAAGAGGATGTGGCACAGGATGAGGAGGAGGAGGAGGATGAAGAGGTAACATTTCCAAGGCTTTCAGGGCAGTCATTCGCAAGGGGCTCCGAGGGTGGGTTCCTGCACACGCAAACGCCAGGGACGCAATTGTCCAGCAGGGGCACAGTTCTGGAGGATGAGGAGGATGAGGAGGAGGAGGAGCTGGAGGAGGAGATGGAACCATGTTCACAGCAGGGTGGCACCCAGGCCAGCTCATGGCCATCACTGGTGCGTGGCTGGGGGGATACAGAGGACACGGACCATACACCTCCCACAGAGGACAGCCTTTCGTTGCCTCTGGGCAGCCTGGCACACATGAGCGATTACATGCTGCAGTGTCTCCACAACGACCGCCGAGTTGCCCACATTCTAACTTGTGCTGATTACTGGGTGGCCACGCTGCTGGATCCCCGTTACAAGGACAACGTACCGTCCTTAATTCACTCACTGGAGCGCGATCGCAAGATGCGCGAGTACAAGCGCACGCTGGTAGACGCCATGCTGCTGGCATTCCCATCTGACAGCGGGGCCACAGTGGAAGCACAAGGCAGAGGAGGAGGAGGAGGAGGTCGCCAACGCAACCAGGGCACCGCCAGCACCTCAGAAGGCAGGGTTAGCATGGCCGAAATGTGGAAAAGCTTTGTCAGCACGCCACAACAAACAGCAGCACCAGCAGCTCAGATGGAACGTCTTAGCAGGAGGCAGCATTTTACCAACATGGTGGAGCAGTATGTGTGCACACGCCTACATCTAGTGAATGACGGGTCTGCCCCCTTCAACTTCTGGGTCTCCAAATTGGGCACATGGCCTGAGCTTGCCCTTTACGCCTTGGAGGTGCTGGCGTGCCCTGCAGCCAGTGTATTATCTGAACGGGTATTTAGCACGGCTGGGGGCGTTATAACAGACAAGCGCAGCCGCCTGTCCAGAGACAATGTGGACAAGCTCACGTTCATTAAAATGAACCAGGCATGGATCCCACGGGACTTTTCCGTACCTTATGCAGAATAGCAATGGATACCGACCTTACCCACCCATTGTTCCATTTTTGCTCTTTCTCACTCTTTTGGGGTGTACCCTCATTTAAAATTTGTGAAAAGAAGCAGTGTTGGCTACCTCGTCCTCCTCCTCAGGGCCAGATTAATGTAGGGGCTATTGGAGCTGCAGCTCCAGGCCCCTACCTTTTATATAGGCCCCGGGTTGGCCATATTCACTGTTACCGCTCTTCTGTCACTTGTAAACACAGAAGTCTGGCTTCTATGCTCGCTTCCCCAGGCAGCACCCTCAGAACCTCCCCACACAGCGTGAAGGCCGGACAAGGAGGGACAGTTGGCGATGCATGGATGTGTTTATGGGCTTCAGAGACAGCATCCCATGTTGAATTAGGCATGCATGGCTGCACCCTTCCTCCTCTGGGTGCATGGCAAGGCACGGCCCTAAGGCCCTTCAAAATCCTCAGCACCAAGCCCATGATGCTGTTAATCCGGCCCTGGTCCTCCTCCACCGCCGCTTCCACCTACACCGCCCATAGGTGTGCGCAGCCTATTGCATTAAGGTGTGCACCCCAAAGTTGAAATACACATGCATGTGTTTGCCAGCAGGGAGAGTAATGTATCGGGGCCATGTACCTGTAGGCAAGGAGAAATAGAGCAGAGCAGGTCCCAGGGAGATCTTTCCCATCTCCTCACTGGCAATGCTATGTGCCCTAGGTGATTAGGGTGTGCCCAGGCACACCCAGCACACCCTGTGCGCACGCCTATGTCACCGCCACATCCACCACCACCTTAACCTCCCTCCTACTCCATATGGGCCTCGTCCTTCAGAGATGAAGAAGAACATTGTTTTATTTTTCTGGTTTTTTTTGTTGTTTTAAGTTATTTCCCTATCCACATTTGTTTGCAGAGCACTTGCCATGCTCTTAATTACGTTTTGCTGCCATTTGCAGCACTCTAGCCCTTTCCTTTGGTGTTTTAGAGCCATTTTAGTGCCTTAAAGTTCGGGTCCCCATTGACTTCAATGGGGTTCGGCGTCCGGGAAAAGTTCGGTAAAAGTCCGGGACACGGACCCGGACTTTTTTTTAAAGTTCGGCCGAACCCGTCGAACACGGACATCTAGGTGTTCGCTCAACCCTAGTTAAGACAACTGGTATTGCGATCTGTTTAGGATTTCTAATGTATTTTGCTAGGAAAGATCTTTTTGACTTATTGATCTCTGCTGATTGGAGCTTTTCTCATAGTGTCTGTGTGATTTGCCGCTAAAAAAGATGACCTTTGGGTTTTAGGCATAGCCCCTTATTCCTCTTTGTTCTCACATTCAAGCAGGAAGTGATACCATATGGAAGAAACCTTTTTTGTTTATGATGCACCGCTATAGACATTTTCAATAGTAGATCTTTTTTGGTGGCAAGTTTGGAACCTAACATAGACATATGGCTAAGTAGATTTGTCAGCTTTATCATATGCCATGCCTGCTATATGCACAATTGCACAAAATGCAGAATATAATATTTTGACTATACCTTATGGTCTCTTTTTGAGACAATGGTTGACCTAATACAAGGGTTCTTCAAAAAGTTTTTGCACTTTTTTAAATATAAAAAGTGCAGAAACTTTTTGAAGACCCCTTGTATATGTGGTTCATAATGGTTCTATACAATTATATCTATAAACCACTTTTTTTTTCTGGGGTACATACACTGATCAGCCATACCATTATGACCACCCACCATAACCCATCTATGCATGGACTCCACTAGAACTCTGAAGGTATGCTGTGGTATTTGGTGCCCCGGGCATCAGTTGTAGATCCTTTATGTCCTGGAAGTTTAAAAAGTGGGTGTCTCCATGGATCAAATTTGTTTTACCAGCACATCCCAAAGATACTTGATTGGACTGAGATTTGGGGAATTTGGTGACCAAGTCAACACCCTTAACTCCTTGTGTTCCATAAACCAATATTAAATTCATCAGACCAGGCTACCTTTTTCCATTGCTCCATGGTCCAGTTCTGATGCTCACAGGCCCATTTTAGGCACTTTCGGCTGTGGACACAGGTCAGCATGATCAGCTTGTGGCTACATATCCCCATAGGCAACAAACTGCAATGTGCTGTGTGTTCTGACACCCTTGTATTGGAACAGGCATTAATGTTTTTAGCAGTTTGAGCTAGAGTAGCTCTTCTTTTGGATTGGACTACACAGGCCAGCCTTCACTCTCCATGTGCATCAATGAGCCTTGGCCACCCATGACTGTCACTGATTCACTGGTTTTCCTTTTTTGTACCACTTTTGGTAGGTCCTAAAAATGTAGACTGAGAACATCCTACAAGAGCTGCGGTTTTGGAGTTGTTCTGACCCAGTCATCTCGCCCTTGGCCCTTGTTAAAGGCTCTCAAATCCTTATGCTTGCCCTTTTTTGTACTATCAACACATCAACTTCAGGGACTCTCTTGCTTCCTACATCCCACCCACTTTCAATTCAGTCATTGTAATTGTTCAGTAATTGTGATGTAATCTGTTTCTCACTTTACTTGTCTGTGGTCATAATGTTATGGTTGATCAGTGTTTAATCCAGCAACAGTTAAAATATTTATTTAGAAGTGGGGATATGAACCAAAGAAGGAACAACATACACTATATTACCAAAAGGATTGGGAGGGACGCCTGCCTTTACACGCCCATGAACGTTAATGGCATCCCAGTCTAAGTGTGTAGGGTTCAATATTAAGTTGGCCCACCCTTTGCAGCTATAACAGATTTAACTCTTCTGGGAATGCTGTCCACAAGGTTTAGGAAGGTGTCTATGGAAATGTTTGACCATTCTTCCAGAAGCGCAGGCACTGATATTGGAGAGAAGGCCTGGCTTGTGGTCTGTCCTCCAATTCATCCCAAAGGTGTTCTACTGGGATGAGGTCAGGACTCTGTGCAGGCCAGTTAAGTTTCTTCACCCCAAACTTACTCACCCATGTCTTTATGGACCTTGCTTTGTGCATTGGTGTGCAGTCATGTTGGAACAGGAAGGGCCAACCTCAAACTGTTGGGAGCATTAAATTATCCAAAATGTCTTGGTATACTGACGCCTTAAGAGTTCTCTTTAATGGAACTAAAAAGCCAAGCCCAACCCTTGAAAAAAACCCACACCATAATTCCCCATCTATCAAATGATTTGGATTAGTGCACAAAGCAAGGTCTATAAAGACATGGATGAGCAAGTTTTGGGTGGAGGAACTTGACTGGCCTGCACAGAGTCCTGACTTCAACCCGACAGAACACCTTTGGGATGAATTAGAGAGCAGACTGCGAAACAGGCCTTGCTCATACATCAGTGCCTGACCCCACAAGTGTGTTTCTGGAAGAATGGTCAAACATTCCCATATACACACTCCTAAACATTGTGAACAGCCCTCCCAGAATAGTTGAAGCTGTTATAGCTTCAAAGGGTGGGCTAACTCAATACTGAATCCCAAGGACTAAGACTCTGGAATGCCATTAACCTTCCTAGCGGTATTCCCGATTGAGGCTCGGGGTTAAATCTCAGTGCCAAAAGTGGTAACCCCGAGCCACACTCGGGGTACCGCTAGGAAAATCGCTGGATCCTGGTAGAGGGGTTACTTACCTTGTCACCGGGATCCAGTGATGTATCCCGGCGGTGTGTGGCGCCGGATCTTCCTTCCGATCCTCTGTGTGCCCCGGCTTCCGTCTCCTGCGACGTGACGTGAGCAGGTGGGTGGAACCGGTGGCAAATTCAGATGTAAAACACACCAAACACACTGATACATTGCAAAATAAAATAAATTCACATTAGTTTGCCCCCCAGTGCCCTTTCCTGCAGTTTTACTGTACTTTTTATGTATATATATATATATATATAACAGTATATACAGTATCCAGCAAATGTACACTGTTATACAAGCTGTACGCACTATTTACATTGTAGCAAAGTGTAATTTCTTCAGTTTTGTCACTTGAAAATATATAATAAAATATTTAAAAAATGTGAGGGGTGTACTCACTTTTGTGAGATACTGTATATATTTATGATTTATACAAATATCTTTCAAAGTGTAGTGTACTTTCTACTATTTTGTACTTACTGTATATATTATTGTGTTTATACTCGTTTTTAATGTTATTACTCCTGTACACCCACAATATATCCACCTTCTGGAATCTGATTTTACAGATGACAGAAGCAGTACAACATACTAAATACACAGCCCACTTTAGGAGCCAGCACCAAAACTGTGTTAATGGGCTTCTCAGATGTTAGTGGAAGAGAGGGAGAACGAGAGAAATAAACCATCTTTTACCCTATTATAGTTCTAGAACTTATTCCTTCCACATATACCCCCAAATCCAACCCATAATAACTCCCCAATTGCACTGGCAAGGTTAACCACTTTACCACTAGAGGATTTTGCTGTCTTGCGTCTGGGCCACTTTTTGCGATTCGGCTCTGTGCGACTTTAACTGACAATTGCACGGTTGTGCGATGCCGTACCCAAACGAAATTTACGTCCTTTTTTTCCCACAAACAGAGCTTTCTTTTGGTGGTATTTGATCACCTGCGCGATTTTTACTTTTTGCGCTATAAACAAAAAAAATAGCGTTTATTTTGAAAAAATAACAATATTTTTAACATTTTTTTATATGAAATTCCCCCCCCCCCCCCAAAAAATGTAAAAATTAAATTTTTTTAAAATTTTGGCCAATTTGTTTTATGCTACCTATGTTTGGTAAAAAAAATCACAATAAGCATATTTTGATTGGTTTGCGCAAAAGTTATTGCGTTTACTAACAAAGGGAAAGATTTCTGTCATTTTTGGTGGGTTTTTTTTAACGCGTAATGGCGGCGGTCTGCGATTTTTTTGCGGGACTGCGACATTGCGGCAGATCGGACCCTTGACTGACATTTTTGACACTTTTGGGGGTACCAGTGACATTACTGCAGTAATCAGTGCTATATAGATGCACTGTTACTATAATAATGACACTGGCAGGGAAGGGGTTAATTTTATTGGAGAGGGAGGGGTTAATGTATGCCTGGTGCTTACTAACGTGTGTGGGGGGAGGTGACTGTGTGACACAAGGACAGATCGAGGGTTCAACTATGCTGAACCCTGCAATCTGACCCTGCCTGTCACTTAGGAGATTCGCCCGCTTGTGTTTACACTGGCGGGCGGATCTCCACACTTGATTCCCCGACGATCGGGGAAGAGCGGCGGCGATCGCCGCTGCTCCTCCCCTGGCCCGACTCCCGCTGTGACTGAATACAGCGGGAGCGAGCCTCCGGCGGCGCGCGCGGCCGAGAAAGGGGAGTGTCTGGCGACGTAGGTCTACGTCGCCAGACGATAACGAACCACTTTGCCGCAGTAGGCTCAACGTGAGCAGACGGCAAGTGGTTAAAAAATGTCTGTCCCTGCTAATAAAGCTAATTTGAAGAAAAACACAGAAGGAGAAAGGAAGAAAGACAGGCAAGAAAAAAGAAACAGAAAGACAGGGAAACAGAAATGGGGACAGAGAAGGAGGAGAGAAAGACAGTTAGACAGACAGGGAGAACAATTGGTAGAGAGAGAGAGACAGAAAGAATCAAAGAGAAAAAGACTAGGGGAAATAGAAAAGAAAGCCAGGGAGCGAGAGATACATGTAGATAGAGTCCTAGAAAGAGAGATAGAAACAGAGAGAGAAAAATAAAGAGAGAGTGAAAGAGACATAGAGAAACATAGAAGAAACAGAAAGAGATTTTTGCAGTCACAAAAGACATATACATCAAATGACTTCAACATTGCTTGTGAAAATACTTTTGAGGTGAGTCAAATTCTAACATGAATGTTTACAATCAATACATAAGTGTAAAGCAGTCTGCAATCAACACTTCCCTCACCTGGTGTCCAGTCTGGTGCAGCTATCTTTTATTTTTTATTTAAAATCTTTTATTAAGGCAAAGGTGAAATCCACAAGTCATCATAAGTATAATAGATCACATCCGTAGCAAAATAAAGATCCAAAACGGATCCATAACAAACCACTGAAAATTACAGTATAAAAGTATAAGATATAAAGGTGTCCATCATATAAGCAAGAAAAGGAACAAAACAAAGAAAAAAGAAATGTAACAAAGAGACAAGGCACTTTTACGGCAGGAAGAAAAGTACAAGTCATTATCGTTCAGTCTCAGCATCTCAAAGTACATTCAGACCAAAGAAATTCTGCAATCATTAAACTCTTATAAATAGCTAAGGTTATTGGATTCATGTAGTCCATTGATTTTAGGAAGGCTGAGGTAGGCGATATAAAAAGCAAGGATCCCATCTGGCATCAAATTGGGTTTTAGAATCATAAATTGTGTGACATATCTGTTTTATAAGCATAATGGCATTCATTCTAGAAACTATCTGAGTAAAAGGCACTGTCATAGATTTCCAATAAAATGCAGTAGTCCAGTGCATTGCTACACAGGGTATGGAGCAAACTCTAGAGAGAGGGGGAAAGATCTAAGAAGAAGGAGAATAGTAAGCATTGAGAATGAGTCAGAGTGACTTCTTTTCAAGCCAACTGAGAGCAGAGATTGAAGATTTCCTGCCAAATCAGAGCTATTTTTTGCACTCTCAGAAGGTATAAAGGTAAGTGCTTGGTTGATGACTACCCCAGTTGATGACTACCCCAGAAGCAGTGTGGAGGGACTTGTGGATAAATAATGGAAAGTTTAGGTAGAGTATAGCACAACCTAGTGAATACATTGAGGGCTTTATCACAGATAGCCAAGGATATGGTACATTTTCTGAGATTAGTCCACATAGAGCCCCACTCCTGTTCTGTAAATTGTTTATCAAGCTCCTTCTCTCAAGCAGTCATATAAGAAAGGCGGGGGACTCTTGAGAAAGAGAGGCATAAAGAACCAAAATCAATCCCCTGCGGCAAGATCGTTTATGGCAAATTCCTTTAAAAGTAGTGTGGGAATTTGGAGTGGAAAATGCATACTGGATGACACAAAGGTGCTGTATTTGCAAATGAAAAAACTCTGATTGTGGTATTGATTGTGCATTTTTTTGAAGATGGATGAAACAGGTAAAAAGGGGAACCTTCTGGGAATGCTAAAAATTGGTAAAAGCATGGGATTTCCACCAATAAAGATCCTGAGGTCTAGGAAATCCAGTGGAAAATCTTGGGTTGCCCTAAAAGGGTGACCAATGAGATACCTTTGTGCTGAGCTGGTAATTTTCTCTGTAACAGAGCTAAAGCATGAGTGATTGGGCTACTATGAGGTTAGGTTTAGAGAGATCCTTCACATAGGCCTCACCGGACCACAAAAATCCCAGAAGAAAGTAAGGTGCAATGGAGTTATTCAAATTAAGCCAAGGGACCTTGGATTTAGAAATGTTCTATTGAGCCAATTGTGCCAGCCAAGAAGCCAGGTAATAAGACCAGATCTGTGGTAACCCCAAACCTCTCTTCTTTTGAGAACCTCTCTCTGCTTTTGAGAATGGTATAAAATTGATCTAGAGCAGTGATGGTGAACCTTGGCACCCCATATGTTTTGGAACTACATTTCCCATGATGCTCATGCACTCTGCAGTGTAGTTGAGCATCATGGGAAATGTAGTTCCAAAACATCTGGGGTGCCAAGGTTCACCATCACTGATCTAGAGTATCTAGGGGGTTTGCAGCTCTCTTTTCCTTAGTCACCACCTAGGAATATTGTTATTTATTGCATAGGCTATGTATGGCATAACAAGCAATATTGATCCTGGCAGCCTTTCAAGGAAAGTACAACAGCTCACCTCCAGGCTCAGCCAAGCAGAGAAAGTAGAATTTTAGGAGAGTGATTATGGTCTTCACAACTGCCAAAGTTCCCTGCAAGGCCCAGTTATAGAAGTGTTCATCTCTGTTTGGCGTCACCAACCATTGGACATTGAAGAAATGGTGCCGCTTGTAACTTCTGAAGTAAACTTTCTCTCCTTGGGCACCGAGAAAGCCACAGTGTGCAGTCAGTGACACCAATGGTTAGCAACCTAGTGAGATCCACACGTTGGGCAACTTTTATCCTTGATTGTTTTATGTTCTCTCACTTGTCATTATCTAATTGAATCTCATTGTTTTGTCTGCAACCTTGCACATTTTGCCTGAATACTATTAATGTTTTAAATTGTTATTTTTAAAAGTATTCTTTTTTTTTTTTTTTTTTTGTTAGTCTGCCCTGAGTTGTCACAGTCTCTCAGTGGTCTCTGGGCAGGGGAGCACCTTTCTGCAGACATGGCACCAATGCATGCTTATAAGAACGCTGGTTGCCTTCCTGGTAAGGGCATCATTCTATTTTTTTCACATTTTGTGAGTCAAGTTGACATTACTGCACGATAGATTCTTACAATTACATATGCTTAATTTACAGTATCACTGGAGGATAGTGTCCGCCTGCTGCAGAGAAGCCTAAAGGAGAATATATGTTAATGATGATGTGTTTTATTTTCTAAATGTTTGTAATATAGTCATATTGGGTAATGTATTTCTTTATCAGTGTGCAGAAGATGTTTTCCCCCTTTTTTACATGTGATCACATTCCTTCTGTTCTCAGCTGCATAAGAGCTGGGGGGAGGAGAAGCAGCAGCACACTGATTATCACATTACATTTGTTGTGCAGTGGAGGTGTGTCAGGACAAGTCTAAACATTGGTGGAGAGCAGCCTGAGTTCCAAGCACAGCTAGAGAACTGACCACAGGGGGCTCTCCTGCTTAGTGTGATCAGTTTTTTTATAGAAAGCAGAGGAACTGGCAGAAACACCAGGGATTTCACACAAAGGAAGTGAAATAAAAAGAACAGGATACTTTTTCATACAAGTACATGGTATAGCAGGCACATACGTATCAGGAATATAAAATGTTTGGGTAACAAACACTTTAAAGTATATTTCCAATATGTATTTATTTATTTATTTATTATAATCATAATGTATTATTGATACATTTCTGAAAGCTAAAGTTAAAACCCCTGTCTGTTTTTTTTTGTTTGTTTCCTGAAGCTTTGTTTCAGAGTTTTAGAGCCCATTCAGACTGGTGCGATCCGACTTCCAGGGGCGACCTGTGAAGTCGCGGTGCACAGCGTGCACCGCAACTTCGGCGCGACTTGCAGACTTTATATAATTGAAGACAATGCAAGTCGCCTCCAGGTCGCCCCAAAGTAGTACAGGACCCTTTTTCTAAGTCGGAGCGACTTGTGTCACTCCTATTAGAACGGGTCCTGTGCTAATCAATGGCGAGCGAGCGACCGCAACTTGTCAGGCGACTTGGTCCCCTGACAAGTCGTGCTAGTGTGAATGGACCCTTAGCCTCACTTCTTGTCCATGACATTGGTTGCAACAAACAGTAAAAGAAGATAAGTTTCCATCAGAAACACACTTTTTTTGTTTAGGTAGAGGGGAAGGCCAGAACCCCTGCCAGATTTGTAGTGCTGTCTGTTTGACCCACATCCTGTCTGTTGAAATCATTGTCAGCAGATCAGGACGTGATGGGAAGCCTTGGTTTAACTAAACCCATGATAGCGTTAGGAAGCACATTAGAGTTAGAATCCTTCTCCTTTCTACTCCAAATATATCTGCCTCTTGTTTTATGATGTGTTGCAATAAAATAATATATTTTACCAAAGTGTTTTTCAAGCCTTGGGTGTACAGATCCAAATGACTGTAGCCCAAGACCTCTGAGAGACTGGACATCAAAAGCACCTGCACAAGACCCTGACCCTGCACCCTTGACCAAAAGTTTCTGCCCCAATCTTCCCAAAACCCTTTTATCTCCCAGAAACATTCCCTGCCTGAACCTCCTTTCAACCACCTTTCCCAAACCCATCCCTGGTCAAATATCCCTACCAGCATCCTCACTATCCTGTCCCAAATAACTTTTCTAATTTTACCCCACTTCCAAACTCCTTTCAATCCTTCCCATCATTTACTACCTGACACAACCTATTACTAGCTTCCCTCCCTCTCATTTGCCTAAAACCCCTCCAAAATAGTCCACCTTCCTCCTTCTGGTTTGGCCCTACTCCTCCCTTTCAAAATCACCACCATCCATCTTTCTCCTTGGCCCTCACTCAATGTCTCCTCCCCCCTTTATTCCCACAATTGTCCACCCTCCTCCTTTTCCTTTTCACCCAATCTTCAACCCTCCTCACCCCCCTTCCATCATTGGTTCATCCTTTTTCCTCTCCTTTGACACCCACTAAATTGACCCAACATATTTGTCCTCTATCTCAGTCACTGCTATTGAATCCTCCTCTGGTCCACCCACTTCCGCCACCACTGCCTCTGTATCCCATTCACAACTCCCCCCCCCCCCTCTCCTACTATTTTTTTTTATTCTTTTTATTTGTTGTTAATGTGTCCACTATTTTGGTGTAAATAAACCTATTAACACATTTACCTATGATGTGTATGTTGTCTCTGTAGTAAATGAGCAGAATTTTTAGCCATCTTTCACATGATTGCTTTTTATTTATAGAGTTATTGTTTTCAAGATGCTCAGTTGTCAGTTATTACAAATTCTCTCCAGTTGTATTCTTAAGCATTGTTTAAAAAAAAAAAAATCAAACATTTGCAAAGAGCTGAGCAGGGCCACTGACATTGGTTGTCTACCAACTTGTTGGAACATTTCCCACTGGATCAGATATTTTTTTTCCAAACCCATGTCTTTAATACCTGTAGACATGTCCTTGATTCACTTTACAATTGTATAATCCAGCATCAGGACCTTTGCAATGTATTTTTGCGGTTTGTGAGACTAGCTTTTTGTTGACAATTGCTGTGCATGCTGCAAATATGACTGTTTGGGCAATCATGTGTGCTTTTAGCTTTAGCTACTATCTCAGCCACTAGATTGCCAGCCTTCAGTGATTTTTCTGACACCTTTGCACACTTCATCGTCACTTGCTCTTGTCAGTTGTGTTGACTTTTTAAAGAATAAAATATTCTGCGCTCTTGCTAGCTAATGATGGATGATTTGTTGTCAGGTGTCTTTTCAGTTTGCTCACAATCAGCACATAGGGAGAGGGTATTATGGATCCCTGGTAAAAATTAAACCATACAACAAGTAGCTGTCATCATGCTGTCTTTTCTTTATCTAGCTGCTAGCCTCTACTTACCTCATTGCTGAGCAACCACTGGATGATGAAGTTGGGGGCTCAGTTTCAGACCTATCTGATTATGGAGCCTTTCTTTTTAAAAGCTAGTATGTGTAATTAACATAACACTTTTGGAATGAATTGCATGATAATTAAATAAACATTGTTGTAAGCAATTTACATGTAGCATAGTAATATGCTTACCTCAGCATTGATGTTGTCACATGTGGAGGGATATGTGAGAAACATTTCATGATAAGTTGCGTAATTGTAACTTTTTTTGGAACTTGAATACATTTTATTGTTCCAGCATTGTACACATTTTGTTCTTGATGGAACTCTGGGTGAGAACAGCTACTGTAGACTTAGGCACATGTGTATCATGAATAAAAGTATAACTGAAGACCCAATATTCTTTTCTAGATTTGAAAAAAGTAATGAGGTTTGCATTGCTGTCTACGTTCCCACATTCAGGGATATTCATTCTGTCCTAACCACCAATGACAGTGAGGGTAAATCCAAAATTTGGATTTGCCACCAAAACAGGAATTGAGGTGAAATTTTCCAATGGAGACACTTGTTCTTGTAATAACTATCTAAGAGGGGATTTCATTCATTTTGTCAGGATATCCTTTCACATCCTGTTAAGTCTACAGGAGAGGAAGAAAAGTTGAATTTCCCAAATGAGACACAGATGTCAAAATCCAAAACAAAGCAAAACAATGGCAGGACTTTTAACCTACTCTATCCAAATGAAAATAAATGGCTTTAGATATACTTAAATATTGTTTTCACTCTATAGTGGTCAGGGTCTACCCATCCAAATGCTGCCAAGAAGTACTTGTTGTAGTACTTGTTGAAGTTTGCTGTCTCTGCTAGCTACT
Organism: Pelophylax lessonae; assembly: GCF_965119305.1. Lineage (NCBI taxonomy): Eukaryota > Metazoa > Chordata > Amphibia > Anura > Ranidae > Pelophylax > Pelophylax lessonae. Next base: position 187,398,504 of record NC_138775.1, on the reverse strand, counting down.
GCAGAGCTGCTGATCAAATATAACCCTCTTAAAATGTAACCACTCTTCAAGAAATACAGACCTGAAGAAGGGGGAGGCATTTTCCCCCAAAACGCATTGGCTCTACTTGTTTACATTTATCTCCAATAAATAACTATAAAATTCATTAAGTGAGACCTTGCTCTTTTTGGACATCAGATGCTCCTCTCCAATCACCCAAAATGAAGAACTTGTGTCATTCTTGTCCACAAAATAAAAGAAGTAAAAAGTGTCTGAAACCTTATTAATAGGGTTGAGCGAACCCGGACTGTATTGTTCGGGATCGTACCGGATTTTTGGGTATTCGGTACCCAGACCCGAACCAGAACATTTCACTGTATGTTCGGGTACTGTCTGTTGTTCGGTAACGTTATTTGATGTTTTGGCGCGGTTTTAATGGCGCGGTTTCAACAGGTGCAAGGCAGCCAATCAGCAAGCGTGTAACTAGTGTGCCCTAGAAGCCATCACAGCCATGCCAGTGCAGCATGTGACCCAGAGTCTATATAAGCTGGAGTCACATAGCGCCGTGCGTCACTCTGCTCGAACTATACTAGGGAGAGGTTCCTGATACTTTTGCTGAGGGAGAGATAGGAGATTACTGTAGGGTCAGGCTGGAGATTTCTTTGAGGGAAAGCATAGGAACAATCTTCTTTAATCATACAGCGCTCTACATTGATTTGATTGTGTGGGGGTGCAGTGCACAATCTTTTTGCCCGGAGGGAGAGATTGGAGATTACTGTAGGGTCAGACTGGAGATTGCTTTGAGGGAAAGCATAGATAGGAATAATCTTCTTTAATCAGACAGTGATCTACATTGATTTGATTGTGTGGGGGTGCAGTGCACAATCTTTTTGCCCGGCGGGAGAGATAGGAGATTACTGTAGGGTCAGGCTGGAGATTGCTTTGAGAAAAAGCATAGGAACAATGTTCTTTAATCAGACAGTAATCTGCATTGATTGTATTGTGTGGGGGTGCAGTGCTCGATCTTTATGCCCTGACCTGAGCCCAGTGAGGAGGAGAAAGGAGAGAAAAAAAACTTTTAACTGTCTGTTAGGTGCACATTTAATGCAAGCTCAGTGCATATGTGTCTGCTTAATCTGTATTTTAAAAAATGTTTCCTTCATATTTAACTTTGACATACAGTCTTTAGACAGACACTGCTTTTCTAACCTGCTCTTCAGAAAGCACCAATGTAAGGGGAAAATAATTATTTTTCATTATTTAGGGAAGAAAAATTATTTTTAAGTTTTTCATTCAAATGGGTTTTTTTTTTATTCAATAGCGGAATAGAACAACCACAGTATCCAACCTGTTAGGTGTGCATTTAAAAAAGAAAAAAAAATTTTTGCTGCATATTTTACTTTGACATACAGTCTTTAGACAGACAATGCTTTTCTAACCTGGTCTTCAAAAAGCACCAATGTAAGGGGAAAATAATTATTTTTCAGTATTTAGGGAAAAAAAAATATTTTTCAGTTTTTCATTCAAATGTTTTTTTTTTTTTAATTCAGTAGTGGATCAGAACAACAACAGTATCCAACCTGTTAGGCGTGCGGTGTGTAGGGCCATTTCCTGCAACCTCAGTGCATATGTGTCTGCTTAATCTGCATTTAAAAAAGAAAAAAACTTTTTTCCTTCATATTTTACTGTGACTTACAGCGTTTAGACAGACACTGCATATCAAATCTGCTATTCAACAAGCACCAATTAAGGAGACAATTATTTTTCAGCTTTTCATTCATATGTTACAGTGCGATACACCCATTGCATACTGTTGTGTTGCGCATTGCAATAAAAACTAATTTAGGGGGAACAAAAAAGTTAATTGCGGCCCTGTGTGCATATGGTACAGTGAGATACACTGTTGTATTCTGCTTTGCAATACAAGCCCATTTAGGGAAAAAATATTACATTGCGGCCTAGTCTGCATATGTTACAGCGCAACAAGGCACACAGGTCTTGCATGAAGGCCCAGTCACTGGTGGTGAAGTGGTGCTGTTCTGCAGAGCGACTCATGCGTGCGTGCTGCTGCTGAAACTCCACTATGGCCTGCTGCTGCTCGCACAGTCTGGCCAGCATGTGCAAGGTGGAGTTCCACCTTGTGAACACGTCACATATGAGGCGGTGAGCGGGAAGGCCGAAGTTACGCTGCAGCGCTGACAGGCGAGCAGCAGCAGGGTGAGAACGCCGAAAGTGCGCACAGACGGCCCACACTTTCTGCAGCAGCTCTGACATATCGGGGTAATTTCTAAGGAACCTCTGCACCACCAAATTCAGCACATGCGCCAGGCAAGGGATGTGTGTCAAACCGGTTAGGCCCAGAGCTGCTACGAGATTTCACCCATTATCGCACACCACCAGGCCGGGCTTGAGGCTCACTGTCACCAAACACTCATCGGTCTGCTGTTCCATGCTCCTCCACAACTCCTGCGCGGTGTGTGGTTTTTCCCCCAAACAGGCAAGTTTTAAAACTGCCTGCTGTCGTTTACCCCTGGCTGTGCTGAAGTTGGTGGTGAAGGTGTTACGTTGACCGGATGAGGAGGCGGTAGAGGATGAGGAAGCGGAGTAGGAGGAGTTAGGAACAGGAGGCAAACTGAAGCGCCCTGCAATCCTCGGTGGTGGAAGGACATACGCCAAACTGCTATCCACCTCCGGCCCAGCCGCCACAGCATTTACCCAGTGTGCTGTTAGGGAGATATAACGTCCCTGACCGTGCTTACTGGTCCACGTATCCATAGTTAGCTGGACCTTGCCACAGATGGCGTTGCGCAGTGCACACCTGATTTTTGTCACCCACTTGGTTGTGCAGGGAAGGGATGGCTTGCCTGAAAAAGTAGTGGCGGCTGGGCACGACGTACTGTGGGACAGCCACCGCCATAAGGCTTTTAAAACTCTGCGTCTCCACCAGCCGGAATGACAGCATTTCAAAGGCCAGGAATTTTGAAATGCTGGTATTCAGGGCAAGGGATCGAGGGTGGGTAGGGGGGGTACTTCCTCTTCTGCTCCAGTGTTTGGGAGATAGAAAGCTGAACGCTTCCACGGGACATTGTGGAGATGGTTGTTGGTGAACCAGGTGGTGGTGTTGCTGGCAGATCCTTTGTTTGCGGGGTGGCAGGTGCCACTGTCACTACAGAGGTGGATGAAGAGGCCGAGACTGCAGCAGAAGAGGAAGCAGGAGAAGCCAGAGACCTTTCTTGGTTTTTGAGGTGTCTACTCCACTGTAGCTCCTGCTTTGCACTTAGATGCCTGGTCATGCAGGTTGTGCTCAGGTTGAGAAGGTTTATGCCTCGCTTCAGGCTCTGATTGCACAGCGTGCAAACCACTCGTATCCTGTCATCATCACATTGTCTGAAGAACTGCCACGCTGGGGAACTCTTTTGAGCTGGCTTTGGTGTGCTCGGTCCGTTGCTGCGTTGGGCAGTAGCAGGTGTAGTGTCTAGGGCACGGCCGCTCCGCTTTTGCACCCTGCTCCCTCTTCTGCTGTGCTAGTGGCTCTTCTTCCAAACTACTCAGGTCACCTGCATAACATTCATTCCATGTGGGGTCAAGGACCTCATCGTCCTCCACATCATCTTCCATGCAGTCTTCACCCCTGCAACCCTTGTTGGTCTCCACAATTCGGAATTCCACAGCAGTTGGCACCTGTGTTTCATCATCCGAGACGTGCTGCGATGGTCCTCCCATGTACTCATCTTGAGACATAAGTGGTTGGGCATCGGTGCACTCAATCTCTTCCACTTCTGGAGCAGGGCTAGGTGGATGGCCCTGGGAAAACATGCTAACAGAGTCATCAAAAAGAATAAGAGACTGCTGCATGACTTGGGGCTCAGACTGCTTGGCTGATTTGCAAGGGGGTGAGGTGAAAGATTGATGGACATCAGCTGCAGGTGCCAACTCTGACCTTTCAGCATAAGATTGGGTGGGAGACAATGTGAAGGAACTGGAGGCACTGTCAGCAACCCAATCTACTATCTCCTGTTCTTGTTCTGGCCTCAACATTTGTAGAGGCGCATTAGGCCCTGCCAAATACTGCTGTAAGGTTCTGTCACCTACTCGCAGCTGAGAAAGGTGTTTCACTTGTGCGTGTAGCTGGCACAGGTAGACCATGTCCTCTCCTTGCAACAGGAGCTCCACCAGCAGCACCACGACCCAGCACTAACATGGTGGAGCAGTATGTGTGCACACCCCTAGACGTACTGAATGACGGGTGTGGACAAGCTCACGTTCATTAAAATGAACCAGGCATGGATCCCACAGGACTTGTCCGTACCTTGTGCAAAATAGACATATATAACGGCCTTACCCAGCCATTGTTGTATTTGATCTTTCTAACTCTTTTAGGGTGTACCCTAATTTAAAAATAAATAAAATTAAAAACAAAAACCAGTGTTGGCTACCTCGTCCTCCTCCACCGTCGCTTCCACCGAGACTGCCACATCCACCGCCACCTCAACCTCCTACTCCATATGGGCCTTGTCCTCCTCCTACATCATTCAAGATGAATATTTTTTATTTTTCTGTTTTTTATGTTATTTTTAGTTATTTCCCTATCCACATTTGTTTGCAGAGCACTTGCCATGCTCTTAATATGAGTTTGCTGCCATTTTCAGCCCTCTAGCCCTTTCCATGTTTGTTTCAGAGGCATTTTAGTGCTCAAAAGTTTGGGTCTCCATTGACTTCAATGGGGTTCAGGATCGGGGCAAAGTTCGGGTTAAGTCCGGTTCACGAACCCGGACTTTTTTTTCAAGTTTGGTTGAACCCGCCGAACCCGGACATCCAGGTGTTTGCTCAACTCTACTTATTAAGCATTACTTTTTTTTTTTTTTTTTAGATTTCTTGATGTAATTACTGGGTCTCCATGCAATGCAGGCAGATCATAACTAGTTTATGGGTCCAGCAAAGTGATGTACCTAGCTTCCAGAAAATAATACACTACCCTGCTCATGATAAAATATTTTTGCTATATAAAGTAAGAAATCCTGGCAATCTGGACAGTAAAAAAGTTTCTGTATATGTATGGCAATGTTGAATCACTCAAGAATATAGAAGCTGATATATGTGTGAGATTTCACTTGACCTAAATTGTTTAGAAATAAAAACAACAAGTCCTATGAAAATCCCACAATTGTTTAATGTTAGTCCAGATTGACATAAGTCCTTATGTCATGTGATAAGTTTGGGTGCTGCAATTAATTGTATCCTGAAGGTAGTTCCATATTTCTTCTACATCACTAAAATACATCAATACACATACTGGCATCATCATAATTCCCCAGCACAGTTTAGCACCTCAAGTGAATGCCTCAAACAAATGTCTGTGTGCCAGGGCATGTGATCACTATTTCATTATGCTTTCAGCTAGCACTCTGTTGGACTCAGGTCTGTCAATTTTTTTTCAGACTGAAAAGTATTGTGCCTTGCTAGTTACATAGCTATTTATCTTCTGCTTGAAAGCAACCAGTCTGCATGGAAAGTGAGTTTTAAAATATGGACCGCTATTATCTAACTGGGGGATTTTTGGAAGCGAAAGGCACACTTCAAACTATCATCATTAGTAGAGCTCCCTATGCTGAGGCGCTATGTCAGATTGCAGTCAGTAATCTAGAGTTTCAAAATACAGGAGCATATCCGTGAGGTAGTTTAATCCTGGTGGATACGTTTAAGTAGATCAGCTCCATTATAATTTTTTTTTTACATGCACAAACATTGCGGTTGATTTACTAACTGGAGAATGAAAAATCTGGTGCAGCTGCTGTGCATGGTAGCCAATCAGCTTATGACTTCAGCTTGTTTAATAAAGCTTGGAAAAAAAAACTGGAAGCTGATTCGTTTCTATGCAGTGCTGCACCAGATTTTGCACTCTCCAGTTTTAGTAAATCAATCCCATTGTGTGTTCAGTAACCAATTACAAAATAACTTATTTTTCTTTTTATCATTGCATTTAATTATGGTGCATCCTTAACATCACTTATATTTTTGGTTAGAAGCCATTCACTGCAGACTTAAACCAAAGTATTCTAAAGGTAGTAAAATCATGATCCATGGTCTCTAAAATGGTGTCAAGTGAAGGAAAATGTTCTAGTGACAACTTAAATAGCAAGTCTGTGCAACAATTGCCTTCGGTAAGATACTAATGCCATCCCTCAAATGATTTAGCTGTGCTAAAGTTAGAAGGTTTACTCAATTTTCCTTAATCTGATTTCTGTGTAATCCACTACATCCACAAAAAATACAGTAGAGGTCACCAGAGGTTTAATCTGCTTCTTACATCAGATGCTCTATATGTTGGAAGCATCAAAGTTTTTACAGTGTGTTTTCCGGCATCAGAAGTTGACATGTTCCACCAACACCAGCATAATGACAAACATGGTGATTTTGACTAGTGCAGTACTAATTTGTGTGGATAATAAGAATGGAGCAGGCAGGCTATGCTCCCTGTATGCATATTAGGATATTATTTCACATTTATTATGACTCGCTAATAAAATCACATTTGTAAAACATATACAGTAATCTGAATAAATCTAATCTTTGTTAATTTTAGGTCTAAAAGTGGAAGCACTATGCTAGAGTTTTGGAATCCAAAAAATAAAATTTTATTCCTAAAATACAATATATTAAGTGCAAAATCCACCACGTTTCGGGGCCATAGAACTCCTCTTTTATCAGGGTTACACATAATATAAAAATGCATTTAGACTAAATTAAAAAGGTTAAAAAAGTTTCAATCAGAGTGCATGGCTCTCATGCAGTGCATGGCAGAGGGCGGCTGGAGCGGACGCAAGCCTAAACCACTCCATACACTCCCAACACCTCCAGCCTCCACTAGCAGCCCTCTTACCTCACTTGCTCCAGCAGTGTTGAGGGCGGCGGGTGTACACCACGGACACCTGCTCCATGTCCACCTGGTTGAGGGCGAAGACATATGGCAGCCCCCGCTACCCGCCTCATGTGTCCGGGAAGGGATCCAAGATGGTGACCAGCGACAGCTCCATACATGCAGGGAAAGAGCAGCTGCAGCCACAAACACAGAGGGACAAAGTAAAGCCCCCTGGGCCAGGGGCACATAGCTTTGACTCCCCCAAAGCCAGTCCATCTTCAGGTGAGCCAGCTGATCTTCCCTATACTTCATCCAGCCTTGCCATATCCTCCTCACATGCCTCTATACTGTCTCTAGGCCATGCTTCCCACACTTCATATGCCCTGGATAGGGACATGGCAGACATCTTTCTCAGCCAAACCAGTGGCCAGGATGCAGATGCTGATAGTCCTAAAGGGTCCCCTGCTCCTTTACTTGCACCACTGCCATACTCTCCTGACACTATCATTCTTGCCTACTTTGCTGACATGTTACAGAGGGAATTAGGGAAGGCTACAACTAAATTAGTCCCTGATCTGAAGCAAGATTTTCAGGCATTGTCGCCTAGACAGAATTGGATCCAAAGTTGATGACACTGTGCACAGAGTGGCCACTATTTCATTGTGCTTTCAAAAATCGTGCCAGGCGGTATAATTTCCATATACGGGGATTGCCACAAACGGTAAAAAATATAACTTATCCTCTGATGCAATGTGCTGTACCAGTAATTCATGAAATTCATATGGAGATCGACTGCATTCACAGGGCCCTAGTTCCCCTGAAACCTGATGCCCCCCCCCCCCCCCCCCAGGGATATGATTGTGAAACCCCATTTCTTCAGGGTCAAAGAAGTGGTCATACGGTATGCCAGGGAATATCCCGATCTGCAAGTCGAAGGCTATAAAATACAGATTTTTGCAGACATTTCACAAGTTACTATTTAAAAACAGAGAGAGTTTAAACCCTTGCTTTCTTTTCTGGTTCAACGTGAGATTTGTTACCGATAGAACTATAATTTCCAATTACAATTTTCCTATAACAGCAGGCCATATGCCTTCTCTACTTTTGCTGAGGGTGAAAAAATGCTGCTGAAATTGGGATTCATCTCTCATAGCCCATCATCTCAAAACCAATCAAGATCCTACTCTGCTTTCACCTCTTTTGTCTTTCCCATCATCAAAAAAAGCTGCAACTCCACACTGAGTTACCTGAGAACTTCTTGAACAATGCCAGTTATTTCTCTTATATGGTGGTGGCTTCTCAGTGGTCCTCTTACAGGACATTAGCAGCTACCTATGTTTTGTTAAAGTCTTCTATGCACCTTGAACCTGGTGTTTTTACACACTAGGTTACCTTCGTCTTTTTGGTTTAAGATTTACCTGTTTTTTTTTTTTTTTAGTTATTTACCATGTACCTGCTAACTGTTGGTTTAAAATAAATGTTTTTCCCCCCCTTTTTTTTTTTCCTGGCTGCTCAAGGGCTCATAGGAGGGCATTTTATTTTACTTCCTATCTAATATTTGTGCCGGGAGGAGGCTATGCACTCCCAGAACTTGGGTTCTGGACTATGTGGTCACATTATCTGCTGTTTTCATTTGTTAAATTTAATTTTCCATGTCACACTCTTTGATACTGGGCATCCTTCAGCCCATGTATCTTTTGCTCTTTCTTCTTCTTACTCATCTTTCTGTTTTTAACCTTTTTTCCTTTCTGAGGGTCAGTTGGAATTTCTCTTGGATTTCCAAGATTCCTAAATGCTGGTGTTGGTGGGTAAGTTTGTCTGTCTACAGCTATTTTTATCCTTTGTCATGTCCAAGTTAACTAACTCCACTGGAACCATATGACTAGTTTCCCATAATGTTCAGGGGTTGGGCTCACCCTCTAAACATTTTATAGTATTTAACTACCATAGATTGCTGGGTGCTGATATTGTAGCTCTTCAGGAAACGCACTTTACTTCTTTTTTCACTCCCTGCTATATACATAAAGACTACCCCATTTGTTATTTTTCTAATGCTACAGAGAAAAAAAACGAGGGGTGGCGCTCTGTTTGTCACGACTGCTTTCATTTACCGAAATCAAAATACTAAAAGACAAAGAAGGGCGATACTTATTGGTGAAGGAACACTTGGGAGAGAACTTGGTAAGATTTTTGCTAATATGAACCAGGTGGCCTTTCTCCATTCCTTACTTCGATCTTTAGTAGTAGTAGGAGCTCGAGGGGGATGTCATCTTGGGCGGTGACTCTAACCTGGTGCTGAATCATATATTAGATAAGTCTCACATATCTCGACTGCAGTCCCCCCCATAAACAAAGCTGAAAATTTGCTCAACTGTTACATCATCACAATCTTATTGATGCTTGAAGGAAGGCCAATCCTACTATTCCCACTTTTCTAGAGCCCACAATCGCAATTCACGCATCGATCATGTATTTATGCTCTCTGGGCTGTTACCCAAATTGCTCTCGGCTAAGATAGTCTTGAGGCCCTGGTCTGACCATAACCCTGTAGTTTTGTTGTTCTTTAATTTGACAATTAAGTTTGCTAAGACTCATTGGTGATTAAACGCATCTATACTCAGTAACAAATCTTACTGCTTAGATATCATTACCTACTTGAAAGCTGACTTTGATATTAATAAGGCAGAGGACACAACTCCTGCCATCAATTGGGCAGCACACAAAGCTTCTGTTCAGTTGTTGTCCAGACTTAGGGAAGCTATCAATGAGGTGATCACTGCCAAAACTCAGGAATATGAAGCCCTAGCTACCCAACACAAGTGTTCCCCATACCCTGATTTGTTGAACGAACTCGAACAGGCCTGCACGGAACTTAATATTTGCCTTACTACAAGGGTAGAGAAATATTTACAATGGACCAATTATAAATTCTTTACCTGGCGTGATCGACCGCGTTCATTGTTAACACATAAACCTACCCCTAAACACACACACACAGCTCTTCCGAAAATTAGACTCTAAGGAGGCAACCTCTCTCAAAATCCCCAAAAAATTCTTCAAGATTTTCTGGAATTCTATACCAAACTATACAACCCACCCCAGGGCCCTATTTCTTCTTCCATTAGTAGCTTCCTGAATACCTTATCTCTACCGTTTCTCACAGAGTCTCATAGGGACCTATGGACCAACCCATTACATATGAAGAAATTCACACCACTATTAAGACGCTGCATAAATCGCCTGGTCCTGACGGTCCTAATAATTATTATAAAACATTTTCTGAACAAATGGCTCCTCATATGGCTCTCTATTTTATTCCTTGCGAGATGGTTGAGATGTTCCTTTTGATGAAAATAGGCCTAACATTAGCGTCATACCCAAGCCGAATAAAGACTCCACTGACATCCTTAACTATAGCCTATTTCATTGATTAATTGTGACCTAAAAATTCTAACAAAACTTCTAGCTTTACGTCTAGGTACATTTCTAGCGCAATATATCCAAAAAGACCAATCTTTATAAATGAAGGCAAAACGATATATCAGATCGATCAGTCTATAGCATTGTTTTCCATGGTAAGTTCCAAGTGGGATACTCCTTTATCTAGGGAATTTTTACTTCTTTCACCGGACCTTCGTAAGGCCTTTGATAGCTTAATTGGGGACTACTTATTTACTACTTTAGAGGCCTTTGGATTTGGCTCTACTTTTATTTCACTATTGAAAATGCTTTATAGCAATCCATGAGCCCAGGTTTCCATTAGGGGCTATAGGTCATTATCGTTTCCTTGCAGGTCCCCCACCCCCTATCTCTTTTTCCAGTGACATAACTATTAACAGTATCACAAATCAAAATGGCTCGATGGGATATTGAGCAGTCAGTCCCCAGTGGATTGGACATATATTCCTTGACCCTTTTGATAATAATTTGTATCTTACTGTATTGTTTTGTTATCTCTACTGGTAATCCTACCGAGAGTGTTTAATGTTGAGATCTCCCTGTTTAATATGAGGAGGTTTTATGTCTATGAATATTTTGAGGGAAAAATATTCCTGTATTTGTGTTTGGTTTAACATCTGTTTGCACTATTGTTCAAAAGATTGTGCCTTATACAACATGGTGTTATTACTTCAATAAAAATATTGAAATATAAAAAAGTCTCAGTAATATATATTTAGGAGAAAATCTAATCGTACCACATACACTTGTATGCATTGGTTTGACACATTATAGGTGTCTACTTGCACATAGATAAAAATATATAGGATAGATTTACAATAAGGCTATTTCATAATTAATCTATAAATTTAAACAATGATTATTATGTGTATGCACGTGTATATGAGAAAAAATGTATATACGTAAATAAGAGAAAGTATATGCATACAGCAAACATGATGCAAGAAGTTCATAAACATTATACAATTTTATATCACCTCTAATTGTAGGGATTATATGTACCATGATTTATAGTAAAAAAAAAATACAAATATAAATAAATACATATAAGACATTTGTACTTTACAGTATTTATCACCATACAGAGTCCATACTATCTTTCTAAAAGGTACGTTTTTCCCATCATAGAATGACTACCGGTGTCACCTAGTTGGTCTTGGTGCTCAACCCATAGACATTCTTTGTTGGCCACATCTGGCCTTTCAGGACACATACAGTGGGTACGGAAAGTATTCAGACCCCCTTAAATTTTTCACTCTTTGTTATATTGCAGCCATTTGCTAAAATCATTTAGGTTCATTCTTCTTCCTCATGAATGTACACATAGCACCCCATACTGACAGAAAAACACAGAATTGTTGAAATTGTTGCAGATTTATTAAAAAAGAAAAACTGAAATATCACATGGTCCTAAGTATTCAGACCCTTTGCTGTGACACTCATATATTTAACTCAGGTGCTTTCCATTTCTTCTGATCATCCTTGAGATGGTTCTACACCTTCATTTGAGTCCAGCTGTGTTTGATTATACTGATTGGACTTGATTAGGAAAGCCACACACCTGTCTATATAAGACCTTCCAGATCACAATGCATGTCAGAGCAAATGAGAATCATGAGGTCAAAGGAACTGCCTGAAGAGCTCAGAGACAGAATTGTGGCAAGGCACAGATCTGGCCAAGGTTACAAAAAGATTTCTGCTGCACTTAAGGTTCCTAAGAGCACAGTGGCCTCCATAATCCTCAAATGGAAGACGTTTGGGACGACCAGAACCCTTCCTAGAGCTGGCCGTCTGGCCAAACTGCGCTATCGGGGGAGAAGAGCCTTGGTGAGAGAGGTAAAGAAGAACCCAAAGATCACTGTGGCTGAGCTCCAGGGATGCAGTCAGGAGATGGGAGAAAGTTGTAGAAAGTCAACCATCACTGCAGCCCTCCACCAGTAGGGGCTTTATGGCAGAGTGGCCCGACGGAAGCCTCTCCTCAGTGTAAGACACATGAAAGCCCGCATGGAGTTTGCTAAAAAACACCTGAAGGACTCCAAGATGGTGAGAAATAAGATTCTCTGGTCTGATGAGACCAAAATAGAACTTTTTGGCCTTAATTCTAAGCGGTATGTGTGGAGAAAACCAGGCACTGCTCATCACCTGTCCAATACAGTCCCAACAGTGAAGCATGGTGGTGGCAGCATCATGCTGTGGGGGTGTTTTTCAGCTGCAGGGACAGGACGACTGGTTGCAATCGAGGGAAAGATGAATGCGGCCAAGTACAGGGATATCCTAGACAAAAACCTTCTCCAGAGTGCTCTGGACCTCAGACTGGGCCGAAGGTTTACCTTCCAACAAGACAATGACCATAAGCACACAGCTAAAATAACGAAGGAGTGGCTTCACAACAACTCCATGACTGTTCTTGAGCATGAGAGGGTGAGGACACACATTCCCTGAGCTCCTGAGCCCCTCCGTGAAAACCGCCAGGTGTTCGCATTGTCTGCCGGCTAATTGTTTGCTAATTATTGCCTGACTAGCTAACGTGCACAGCAGATCACAGCAGAGAGCGAGCCGAGGATAGTGCCGAAGATATTACCGGATAAACAAGCAGGACCGAGCAGAGCTACATTGCACTCGAGGTACCGCCACACAAGCCGGGGTTTGCACTGAGCAGAGGTACCGCCGCATAGAGCGGGGCTATACTGAGCCGAGGTACCGCCGCTCCGCATTGCATAGTACCGAGCAAAGACTGCATAGACTGTAAAGACAGCACTGCACTGAGCTGAATACCATCCGGATTACCGGACTATCGGGCTACTAAGCTGTGCAGCTGTGCAGCTCTATACCGAGTCGCTAAGCCATCAGAGCGGAGGAGCGGAGGATTGCCGGGATTGGCGGGCAGATTTCCTGACTAGACCTGACTAGACCTCTAGCCCTTCTACTCCTGGGCTGCCTGAGTGGGGTTGAGTTGAGTCATTGGAGTGGTGCTGTATCGAGCTGTAGAGCTGTAGAGCTGTAGAGCTGTAGAGCTGCCAAACCTGTTAAAATCCTGTTAAAATCCTAAGCCACCAGCCGACTGTACAGCGGGCTCAGTGCTCAGTGGGTCAGCAAGCTCAGTATCAAAGCAGTGACAAAATAGAGACTAAGCGGTGACTGAGACTTTATTTAAGAACTGCCAGGTGGTCTGACCGCTCAATTTATCTGCTAGCCTGCTTGTTAGTTGCTGTGCATTGCTGTGCATCGCTGTGCATCGTGAGGTGGGATAGCTTTGAAGCAGCAAGTCGCTGGATCACAGTAAATTGAACCGAATCCCGTCGTCAAGTCGCCAAGCTACTAAGTCGCAGAATTGTATTGAGAACTGCCGTATGGATTGATCGCTGACCTGTGAATCTGCTAGCAGCTGTGCCGCTGAGCCATCGAGATTTTTGGGTTTGGGGTTCTTTGTGCCCCCTGACCTTGCACATTTACTTTAGAGCAATCCGGGCAGCTTGTACATCAGAGCCGCAGGGCCTGTGGGTGCGGATCTGGTTGCTGTGCCGCTTGTCAGCTATGGGGAGAAGGACCTTGAGAACAACACAACCCCAAAAGAAGCCGACCACTGGCTCTATAAAAAAGTACCTGGCAGTGGAGACCGAGGAGTTGCTGGAAGCAGGGGGTTCGGACCATATGCCGGGTGCTCGCTCCGGCCCCCCCCATAGCCCGTCAGCTTCCCATAGATCTCCAGCCTCCTCTTGGTGCTCGGACGGGACGGATGTCTCCCCGAGCCGATCCACAGTAGCTGCGCTAGTAAGCGGTCTGCCCACAAAGGCGGATTTAGCCTCTATGTTGAGGGGTTTGGAAAAGTCAATTAAAAACGAAGTATCCTTGGTCCGAGAGAACTTGAATCAGGTACTAACCCGGGTTGAGGAGTCCGAGCATAGATTAGATTCACATGCTGCTGCAATCCAAGAACTCCAAAATATCTCTAAACGTCAAGCATTAGCACATAGGATGGCTCTGTATAAAATTGAGGACCAGGAAAATCGGAGCAGGCGTAATAATATCCGAATCCGAGGTCTGCCTGAAGCCATCAAGGATCCAGATCTGCTCCCGACGATAAGTGGGGTTTTCAACAAGCTGCTCGGCCTTCCTGTTGACAAGTTAATGAGGATTGATAGAGCCCATAGGGCCTTTCGCCCCCGCAGCCTGCAGACAGAGACCCCAAGAGATATCATATGCAGGATTCATCACTACCCTGAGAAGGAGCGTATAATGCTAAGAGCCCGGGAAGTCCAAAACCTGGACTTTGATGGGGCACCCCTTTCGCTTTATCCTGACTTGGCTAGGGAGACCTTGGAGCGCCGCAGGGTACTAAAGCCCCTCACAGAAAAGCTGAGAGCGACCGCTATAACATATCGATGGGGTTTCCCTTCCTGTCTAATCGCATCTAGAGAAGGTCGCACTGCAACTTTGCGATTCCCCGAAGATCTGGAGGGCTTTTGCATGGCGCTTAATATACCAATACCTGACCTTCCGGGTTGGCAAGATGAAGCCTTCCAGGCTCCAGCCTCATCTGTTGATGGTGCCTGGCAGAAGATGTCTAAATCGCAGAAACCACGGAAATCTCCCTCTGATAAGCCTACTTGATTATAAGTTGAATATTGGCAAGCCTTCCTGGATAACCCCATCTGTAGAGGCCATCTGGCAGAAGACGCCTAATCTATAGAATCCACGGAAAATCTCCCTCTGATAAACCCACTTGAATACGACTTGAATATTAACAATTACAATATTGCACTTTTTTTTTTTTTTTTTTTTTTGTGGGCTATCTTGTAGATACAGAGAGAGAAAAAGTGATAATTTGATAAATTCTTTTTTTTTTCAGCCACCTGGCGAGGTCCCGCGGAGGGGCCCCGGATTTCTTCAGGGTTTTTATCTCTGATTGGTTTTGTCTTGATCTCCCTCTCGTTGCTCACCCCCCCCCCAATTTTTGAGCGGAGCTCGGCTTTCCCTCACCCGTGTTTCCCGCCAGGTAGCGGGTCTCCAGGTGGGACCGCGGCTGAGAGATCGCCGTTTTTCCGCTCTTTGGTGAGTGTTCCTCACCAACATATTGTCGCGATGGCGACAACCTTTTTTCCTCGATCTTTTTTTTTTTTCTTTTTTTTTTTTTTTTTTTTTTATTTTTTTGTTTTTCTTCTCTTATCTTTCCAATTGTTCCTTTCCCCCCCCCCCTTGGTGTACACCAGTCTAGGTGTGGATATTAGTATATATCCGGTTTAGATCTCAATGTCGAAGGTGACATACCTATCCTATAATGTAAGGGGGCTTCATACTCCAGCTAAACGGCATTGCTTATATAGAGAACTGAATGCGCTGAAAGGAGAAGTAGTGTTCCTGCAGGAGACCCATATCACCCACACTTCAAATCTTAAATTGACCACCCCCACGTACCCTACTTGGTACTATAGCCTTTCGGATATTCGTAACTCCAAGGGAGTCGCCATAGGGTTCCGTAAAGGCTCACCCTTTAAACTCACACAAATGGTAGCTGATAAATTCGGGCGTTATTTGTTTCTGAAGGGTACCCTGGGCGGCACTGTTGTCTCTTTTGCAAATATTTATGCTCCTAATCAAGATCAAGTGTCTTATTTAACGACCACCCTGCGCAGGTTCCAGGAATTTGCTGACGGAATATTAGTGGTGGCAGGCGATTTCAACGTCCCTATGGACCCCTTGCTGGATACCTCCTCGGGTAAGTCTTATATCTCATATAAACGGTTAAACTATTTGCGTACACAATTGCATGAGTTTCAATTAATAGATGCTTGGCGTGTTTTCCATCCTTCAGATAGGGATTACTCGTACTTCTCCAAAACACATAACTTCTATTCAAGACTTGACTATTTCTTGGTGGACCACTTCCACCTCGAACTAGTTGACTCTGTCACTATTGCTTCATCTTCTATTTCGGATCATTCCCCTATTTGTTTGACCTTGAAGCTTCCTTCTCTCCATTATAAAAAATCCACATGGAAGTTAAATGATTCCCTAATTGTGAGCCCTGTGGACAAACAAAATATAGGTAAAGAACTAGATAACTTTTTTGTGGATAATTCCTTGCCGGAGGTCAATACTGCTGTTCGCTGGGAGGCCCATAAGGCCTATATTAGAGGTAAACTAATAGAATTAGGAGCAAGGAAGAAGAAAGAGCGCGTATCATCTCAAAGAACTCTTGTTGCTGAAATACAGGTTCTCAAACGCTCTCATAAGGCCTCCCTTGCTATTTCTACCTTACAGTTACTGACTGAAAAACGGGAGGAGCTTAAGGCCCTATTTCATTCACAAAACAAGGCCACATATCGCAAGGTGTCCCAAAGGATATACGAATGGGGTGATAAACCTGGCCGACACCTTGCACGGTCCTTGCAACAACAAAAAGTAGCCTCTTATATTCCTAAAATCAAGCGACATGATGACTCCCTGGCGCACGACTCCACCTCCATCGCGGCCGAATTTCACAAATTCTATTTAAATCTCTATTCTGTTCCGAAAGCCATCTCGGATCCAGAAAAGCGTAGATCATTGATGTCAGAATATCTTGCTAGTGCCAATCTCCCTTCTATCCCACCAGAGAAAGTTAATTCTCTGGAGGATGAAATTTCGGTGGAAGAACTTCGAATTGCTTTAATCTCTACCCCAATGGGGAAGGCCCCGGGCCCTGATGGCCTCTCGGCCTTTTACTATAAACAATATACCGAAACCTTGCTCCCTCACCTGGCCTCCTATGCTAATTCTATTCTGGCAGACTCTTCTTTGCGCCCGGAGACTTTGCATGCATATGTTACATTAATCCCGAAAGAGGGTAAAGACCCCTCTTTATGTTCTAGTTATCGTCCCATTTCTTTGTTAAATGTTGATGTTAAACTATATGCCAAGGTAATCGCCAACAGATTGCTCCCCTTTTTACCCGCTAGTATCGCTAACAGTCAAACGGGTTTCATCCCTGGTCGTGAGGTGAGGGACAATGTGTCACGCACAATTTCACTTTTATCTTTTGTTCGCCAGCACTCCCAGCCCACCCTGTTGCTTTCCACGGATGCTGAAAAAGCGTTCGACAGGGTGGACTGGGAGTTCCTGATGGCGACACTACAGGCGTTTGGTCTAGGCCCCCGCCTGTGTCGTTTGATTAATGCGTTATATAAATCCCCTACTGCTCAGATTAAGGTTAATGGTATCCTCAGCGAATCAATTAAGCTCTCTAATGGGACCAGACAGGGCTGCCCGCTCTCCCCTATACTTTTTGTTTTATCTTTGGAACCTTTTCTGGCTAGAATTCAAGCAAACCCCTCGATTCATGGTATCACGGTCGGGTCTATGCAACACAAATACGCGGCTTATGCGGACGATGTTCTTTTTTTTGTACAACAACCTATGATATCCCTGCCTAATCTTCTTTCTGAATTTGATAGATATAGTGCTCTGTCTAACTTCAAAATCAATCTAACGAAGTCGGAAATCCTAAACGTTACAATTGCCCCGTCAATGGCACATGACATTAGCCCAGCTTTCCCCTTTATATGGCAACCCTACTCTTTTAAATACTTAGGGGTACACATTACTGCCCAGGTGGAGGATCTAGCACGAGCAAATTATATTCCCTTACTTAACACAATTAGAGCTAACTTTGCGAATTGGCATCATCTAGCCACCTCTTGGATAGGGAGGGTGAATGTTGTCAAGATGAATGTGCTGCCCAGGGTGCTCTTCATGTTTCAAATGCTCCCGTTTAATATACCCGTCAATTTGGTGAGGACTTTGAACTCTCTGGTTAGAGCATACGTGTGGCGCCGATCACACCCTCGGCTTGCGCTCTCGCTATTATCGCGGGACAAAAGCCGGGGGGGGTTGGCGGTGCCGGACTTTGGGAGATATCTGAACGCCGTCTCCCTGGTTCGGATAGCCGACTGGAAATTTCATACAGAGGAAAAGCTCTGGGTTCAGCTGGAGCACAAGCTGGCAAATACATCATTATATCCTCAACTTTGGATACCTCCAGAGACTAGAAATTTTGCTGACACTATCTCGCCTTTAACCAGTTCGGTTTTTCGCGTCTGGGATCGGCTACATAGGCTCCATAAAATTCCATATAATTCACCGCTTATGCCGATTTTAGGCCATAGCCTCTTCCCGCCTGGTCATAAAGACCACTCTTTCTCCCAGTGGCTACCACAGGCCAACGCCACGCTGTTGCATCATATAACGGGGATGGAAGGAATACTCCCATTCTCTAAAATATGCCAGGCATCACCAAAGACATTTATGGATTGCTGGAAATACCACCAACTTCAGCAATTCGTGAAAAAACTGCCTCACCCCTTACGCAACATACACTCCCTGAATCCGATTGAACAAATTCTAGTACGCCCTGAATCAGGTAAAGGTTTATTATCTAAGTTTTATAAGTCATTGGACGCACTAGGCCCTAATTCCACCCCACACTTTATGAAACAGTGGCAACTAGACTTTAAGTGCACTTTTTCGCCGACACAGGAGGAAGTTATTCTTCAATTGTCTCATAGCTCAGGAACATCGGCGCGGACAACAGAAGCCAATTATACGTTTCTCACTAGATGGCACTACTCCCCCGCCAAGCTACAGAGGATGACACCATCTCTCTCGGCTGTTTGCTGGAGAGGTTGTGGGCATAGAGCTACGCACGCACATATATGGTGGTTCTGCCCAGCAATTCGACCCTTCTGGACTAGCGTATTGTCTTTAATTGAAAAAATTCAGGGTTTACCTATTGCTAGGGATCCGTTGTCTGTCTTATTCCATGACACTAAACTACCTCCGGCCCAGTATCGAAAGTCTATTACCCCTTACCTTTTAAATGCAGCCAAAGCATTAATCCCAAAATACTGGAAACAGTCTACAGTTCCCTCGATACCTCAATGGTTGCGGGCAGTTGACCGTATCTACTATCTGGAAGACATGACATTGGATCTTCGAGGTCAGGCACCCCTGGCACGTAAGATTTGGTCATGTTGGTTAACATTCACCCACACTAACATATACGCCTCATATATGGCAGAGGCCTCTCTAGGCTAGAACGCCTAGACTGGTGAAACACCAAAACACCAAGGGACCCCCCCACTTTCCCTTTTTTTTTTTTTCTCTTTCTCTCTTCCTTCCTTTCCTTCCCCTCTCTACTGGAGAGCCCCCGCTTAAACAACTGGACTAAAATATCTAACAATCCCAGAAATATTGATTTTTGTAGGTAAATTATATTCGTATGTTTTTTTTTTTTCTTTTTTGCATTGGTTCTAGTTATGACAAGCAGGGATTGCTTAACTGTATAAAATTTGGGGAGACTCCCCCTTTGTTCTTTTCTACTTCATGTTTGTATAACTCGTATAGAATTCAATAAAAAAATATATTAAAAAAAAAAAAAAACTCCATGACTGTTCTTGAATGGCCCAGCCAGAGCCCTGACTTAAACCCAATTGAGCATCTCTGGAGAGACCTAAAAATGGCTGTCCACCAATGTTTACCATCCAACCTGACAGAACTGGAGAGGATCTGCAAGGAGGAATGGCAGAGGATCCCCAAATCCAGGTGTCAAAGACTTGTTGCATCTTTCCCAAAAAGACTCCTGGCTGTATTAGATCAAAAGGGGGCTTCTACTAAATACTGAGCAAAGGGTCTGAATACTTAGGACCATGTGATATTTCAGTTTTTCTTTTTTAATAAATCTGCAACAATGTCAACAATTCTGTGTTTTTCTGTCAGTATGGGGTGCTATGTGTACATTCATGAGGAAGAAGAATGAACCTAAATGATTTTAGCAAATGGCTGCAATATAATAAAGAGTGAAAAATTTAAGGGGGTCTGAATACTTTCCGTACCCACTGTATAAAAATGAATGTACAGTGCCTTGCGAAAGTATTCGGATGGAGCCAAATACAGGACCATTCTGGAAGAAAATCTGATGGAGTCTGCAAAAGACCTGAGACTGGGACGGAGATTTGTCTTCCAACAAGACAATGATCCCAAACATAAAGCAAAATCTACAATGGAATGGTTCACAAATAAACATATCCAGGTGTTAGAATGGCCAAGTCAAAGTCCAGACCTGAATTTAATCGAGAATCTGTGGAAAGAACTGAAAACTGCTGTTCACAAACGCTCTCCATCCAACCTCACTGAGCTCGAGCTGTATTGCAAGGAGGAATGGGCAAAAATTTCAGTCTCTCGATGTGCAAAACTGATAGAGACATACCCCAAGCGACTTACAGCTGTAATCGCAGCAAAAGGTGGCGCTACAAAGTATTAAGGGGGCTGA
The DNA here is from genome assembly GCF_965119305.1 of Pelophylax lessonae. Taxonomy (NCBI): domain Eukaryota; kingdom Metazoa; phylum Chordata; class Amphibia; order Anura; family Ranidae; genus Pelophylax; species Pelophylax lessonae. The sequence continues at coordinate 187,377,901 of NC_138775.1, read as the reverse complement.
ATAATTTTGCACGCCCAATTTTTCAGTTTTTTATTTGTTAACAAAGTTTGAAATATCCAATAAATTTCGTTCCACTTCATGATTGTGTCCCACTTGTTGTTGATTCTTCACAAAAAAATTACAGTTTTATATCTTTATGTTTGACGCCTGAAAAGTGGCAAAAGGTTGCAAAGTTCAAGGGGGCTGAATACTTTCGCAAGGCACTGTATGTAGTTATAACAAGTGACCCCCTACATGCCCATACTTATTCGGGCACTTGAATTTGCCCAGCTGAGGGAATGTTGCAGGTAATGTTCTATTTTGGTTTATTATATTTCATTGTTCATTGCAAATTTGTAATGTACATTTCCTGTCTCACTTCAGGTTTTACATCTCAACTGTTCGTCATCCTGAAGAATTGTGTTCAAGTACAGCGCCACATTATTAAAAAACCTAAATGATTAAAAGAACACAGTCCATGAAGTCCGTCTAAAAATGACGCTGAGGTGCAGAAATAAATGCAGATAAATTCCAACACCGTTTTTGCAGACACAATCCTGACGATCACCACGTGCATAAAATAAGGTAATCTCCTTACCAGAAATTTAGACCCCCTGTTAAGGAAGGTCCACCAAGCATGAGGTATAGAAACGGTCATCAGTGAAGGGTCCACTCCAAATCAGCAACCAATCCACGACGGAATATTCATAAAGGACAGTATGTCTTTGTGAACTTCATAAACCCCAAATGTTGGACATTGATGTTCCTCCAAAAAAACAAGTGGGGCTCACATGGTAAAGTGCGTACAATTTATTAAATAAAACAAAGGTGAAAGACTCACATGTCAGCTGCGTGATACAGGCATGTAATAAAAGTTTGCTGCGGCTACAAGCGTATCTGCATGGGGGCTGGCGTGTCTGACGCGTTTCGTCCTTCCATCAGACTTTGTCAAAGGCAAAGCCCCCATGTGCAGCACGCTCTTTTATTGTCCCCCTAATGGAAAATGTGATCGCGCACTTCCGCTTCCGGTACGCGATAATGCACTTCCGGTTGCGGCGTGCGCGATGACGCACTTCCGGTTTAATGCAGACAGCGCGGTGAAGCACTTCCGCCCTCTCTGAAGGCTGACTGGAATGCCTGGGAAGAGCATCGCATCGGGCTCATCGTTACCACAAGGGGCAGACTAAAAATAACGCACCCGAAGCATACTACATCGATCCCCAAGCATGCCACCACTCCTTCCACAATGAATTATTATATTCTCATGCAAATTTCTTTAAATAGTAATAAAACATTAAAAACATTAAGATACTTCTTATAATGTATGTTGAGGCACAAAAAACATATATAAAATTATGTAAAAAAAAAACCCAATGCTATATGAGAGTTACAAATAGATGCACAACTCAAAATACATGTTGCATGTTAGAAATCACAAAAAAATTTGATATAATTTCTCACAATCAACAACATATATTAAACGTAAATGGTCATCTGAAACCCACCACTCCAGAAAAATAAATTGATTAGGATAAACCCTTCTAGATGGATAAATATTCAGAATGTCCAAGAAGATAAAGGACATTAAGGGAGGATCCCTCTGTCAGAGTTAATCGCAAGTGGAGTGGGACGTCCACATGCCACTCAACTGTTGTTTATGAAACAGTTGACATCCCAGTCCACGTTGAGACCATGGGGGGTATAGCACTTGAGGTCAAATATCCATCTTGTCTCCACGCGCAAGATCTCTCTTCTCACATTACTACCCCTCCAGTGAGCAGTAAACCTATCAATAGCGATTATTCTAGTGCCAACTGATTTTTTATGGTGGCATTCTGAATAATGCCTAGAGACGCTGTGTTTTGGGAAGCCACGGCGAATGTTGCCCAGATCCTCGTTCACCCTAACCCGCATAGCTCTGGTGGTCCTGCCCACATATTGATACTCCCACGGGCATTCCAACATGTAAACCACATTTTCTGTGGAGCATGTAATGAATTTGTCTATGGGGTAACTCTTTTGTGTTGTCCTAGAGCAAAAGGAGGTGACTTTCCTGTCTTTAATGGTATTGGCCCTACAGACAACGCATCTCCTACAGGGGAAAACCCCTTTATCTCTGGAAAAAGGTGAGTGGTTCTCAGAGGTTGATCAACGATATTGGGCGCTACCCTAAGTCTCAGGGGAGGAGCCCCTCTGTAGACCACAGTAGCATGCTCTCCAATAGCCGGGGGCCAGAACCCTTTCGTTCCTTAACACCTTCCAGTGTCGAGAAAATATTATTTTTATATCCCGGAACTGTTGAGTGTACGAGGTCACAAAAGATGTTGCGAATCCAGCATTAGTTTCTTTCTCCCTCATGGGTTCCTGCAACATACTAGCTCTGTCAATACAGGCCACTTCCTGAATCACCCGGTCCAATTCAGAGTCAGAATATCCTTTATCCAGGAACTTGTTCTTCAAAATTTGTGACTGTTGTAAGTAGTCATCCAGAAGAGTACAGTTCCTTCGAACTCTGATGAACTGGCTTTTTGGCACCGATTTAAGCCACGAAGGGTGGTGAAAACTATCAGTGCCGATGAAACCATTGCGATCAGTGGTCTTAAAGTATGTAGTAGTTACTAATGCATTGTTCCTAAAAGAGATATTGAGAAAGTGAATATTGGAATCGCTTGCTTCATGCTGCAATTGAATCCCAAAATTATTCTCATTCAGCTCCTCAAAAAAACGGGATAAAGACTCAACGGTGCCATTCCATATTAGAATGACATAGTCTATGTATCTTTTCCACAACACTAACTCATCCCTCTGTTCTTTCAAAACAAAATCCTCCTCCCACTTTGCCATGAACAAGTTCGCCATGCTGGGTGCGAACTTAGCTCCCATGGCGACGCCCTTGGTTTGGAGGTAATAGGAACCTCCAAACCAAAAATAGTTGTGCACCATGGCAAAGGAGAGGAGTTCAAGGATTCAGTCCCTTTGCACCGGGATGAGTAGTGGATCTCTCTGCAGGAAAGAAGATACCGCTCTATACCCATGGTCATGAGAGATGATGGTGTAGAGGGAGGTACCACCTCATTCAGAAGTCTCAGAACCTGGGTTGAGTCTCTCAAGAAGGTAGGAGTGGACACCACCAATGGCTGTAGGTAGCCGTCAATGTACTTACCTACCCTTGAGGTTACTGAGTCTATCCCACTAATGATGGGACGACCAGGTGGGTGGGAAGGGTTTTTATGAACATTATGTCAAATTTTTTTGTGATTTCTAACATAGTGCAACATGTATTTTGAGTTGTGCATCTATTTGTAACTCTCATATAGCATTGAGGTTTTTTTTTTATATATGTTTTTTGTGCCTCAACATACATTATAAGAAGTATCTTAATGTTTTTAATGTTTTATTACTATTTAAAGAAATTTGCATGAGAATGTAATAATTCATTGTGGAAGGAGTGGTGGCATGCTTGGGGATCGATGTAGTATGCTTCGGGTGTGTTATTTTTAGTCTGCCCCTTGTGGTAACGATGTGCCCGATGCGATGCTCTTCCCAGCTCTGTGTTGTAGTCATGAAGGAGTGGAAGAGGACTCCAGTGGCAACCTGTGAAGCTCTAGTCAACTCCATGCCCAAGGGGGTTGAGGCAGTACTGAAAAATATTGTTGACCATACAAAATATTGACACTTTGGGCCCAATTTGGACATTTTGACTTAGGGGCGTATTTACTTTTGTTGACAGCAGTTTAGACATTAATGGGTGTGTATTGAGTTATTTTGAGGGGACAGCAAATTTACACTGTTATACAAGCTGTACACTCACTACTTTACAATTTCGCAAAGTGTCATTCCTTCAGTGTTGTCACATGAAAAGATATATTAAAATATTTACAAAAATGTGAGGGGTGTACTCACTTTGTTGAGATAGTGTGTGTGTATATTTATATATACTGTATATATATATATATATATATATATATATATATATATATATATATATACACACTAACACCCATGTGAGTTTGAACTTTGGGGTGCACACCCTAATGCAATAGGCTGTGCCCCCTCTTTGAAGTTCCAGAGCCATTGGAAACAGGAAACCAGTAGCCACACACAGGCGGAAAGACTTACCTCTGGATTTTGGAATAGATGGGAGTGGCACTTGCATACTTTAACAATAAAAAGCAGTTATACATGGACTAAATTTCTACACAATTTTACCATACCATGAGTAGGGATGATCGAACTTTTCAAAAGTTCGGTTCGACCAGAACACCAGAACTTCCAGAAAGTTCAGCCTGGATTTCAGAACCCCATTGAAATCAATGGGACCCCGAACTTCGGTAATCAAAAAAAAACAATTTTGAAGCCCTAAAACCCAATAAATGCCCCTAAAAAGTGCCTAGGGTTCTGGGTCATGCCCCAGAGACTATTAATCACACAAAATAAAGTTCTTAAAAATTGTCATTTTTGATAGAGAGCCAATTATTGAAAAAATTATTGAAAAAAAATGAGATTTCTTTGGATTTAGTGACTGGGGGGTCTAAAAAGTGTACCTGTGAAGTTTCAGCTCTGTAGCATGTCCAGAACCAGAAAAAAAAGATCGTTTCTCTTAGGTCACTTATAGAACAGGGATATGGCTACGCTATTTTCACACCTTGCCGGTTTTGTAGCAAGTGTTTTTTTGAGCATTTTTTGGGGGTTATTGGAGGCAGGCATAACATCAGAACTTCTGTGTAGGGGTATATATATACACACACACTTATATGTATATATACACATACACATATAGGTGTGAAAGTAGCAGAACACTATGTTTGCGCTAATGAAATAATTAACACCCATATGGCTTCTCTACTTTCACACCAATATATGTGTATGTGTAGATATACATATAAGTGTGTGTGTATATATACCCTATACAGAAGTTCAGATGTTTTGCCTGCCTCCAAAGACCCACAAAAAATGCCCAAAAAAAACGCCTGCAATAACACACCTGGGCGTTTTTTTTTGGCGCAGGCATTTTTTTTGGGTCTTTGGAGGCAGGCAAAACATCTGAACTTCTGTATAGGGGTATATATACACACACACTTATATGTATTATACACATACACATATATAGGTGTTGTAGGAGCGGAGCCATAGAGCCATATGCATGTTAATTATTTCATTAGCGCAAGCATAGTGTTCTGCTATTTTCACACCTATATATGTGTAGGTGTGTATATATACAGACATGTGTGTGTGTATATATACCCCTATACACAAGTTCAGATGTCATGCCTGACTCCCAAGACCCCAAAAAAATGCCCAAAAAAATGCCTGCAATAACACACCTGGGCATTTTTTTTTTTTGGCGCAGGCGTTTTTTTGGGCATTTTTTTGGGGTCTTTGGAGGCAGGCAAAACATCTGAACTTCTGTATAGGGGTATATATACACACACACACTTATATGTATTTATACACATACACATATATAGGTGTGATAGGAGCGGAGCCATATGCCTGTTAATTATTTCATTAGCGCAAGCATAGTGTTCTGCTATTTTCACACCTATATATATGTAGGTGTATATATACATACATGTGTGTGTATATATACCCCTATACACAAGTTCAGATGTCATGCCTGACTCCAAACATGTCCTCAAAAAATCCCTATAAATGCCTGCAGCAAAAAGCAGGCTGACCGGTGAGAAGCCATATCGCTGTTCTATAAGTCACCTAAGAGAAACGATCTTTTCTCTATAGCGGTCACTGAAATGGAAGGGTTTGGTCACCCTGCCATAGCAGTCAGTGTCAGTTTACCCTACACTACACTACGGTCACCCTGGCACTTAACATTTTCCCTACAGAAACTAGATTTTTGAAGCTAACTATAGTGGAAAATAGCACCCTAACTACACTAGATATCCCTTTCCTCACACTAATAATTGCTAAATGACACTTTTGAAGCAGAAGTAACAGAACTGCTTCCACTATCTTCCCTGTATTAAAATGGTAGAGATTTGGCGGGGCTATCTTATATACTGGGGGCGTATTCACTAATTATTGGCCTCTGGACCCCCTAGTCACTCCAATCACATTCCTAGCATTCTCCTGCCCCCTCATTTGGCTTTTACTAATGGTTCTGGTCCAATCACGGGCTTTTAAAGCCCATTTCCTGTCCCATTGCATTTTGGTCGGTTCTGGTTGCCGAATTCTGAACTTTTTTAGCAAAAAGTTCTAAATTCGGCCGAACCTCGAACACCCAATGTTCGGATCAAACCTTTGGTCGACCCGAACCGTTCGATCATCCCTAACCATGAGGAGAGCAAACCTGTAGGTGAAACATGCAAGTTGCCAAAACAACTATCCACTAGTGAAAATTTTAAATACTGAAACAAATGATTTTCCAACAAGTTGGATATTTTTTCTCCACAGAATATAATAATTGCTATCTTGTATAATGGAGCTTTAATTTCTTACCTGAGGTAGTTGTAATATTTGAATATCCACAGGTGGCACAGATCAATCAAGAAATTGGCTGTAAATGTCATTTGGTGTAAATTTGACATTATAGAGAATCTTTCAGGGAAAAAAGAAAAACTGTTGCAGATGTAGACTTCAGGTAGTTTGAGGTACCGGCATATACCTGGAGCAGCTTCTAAAGTCCTACAGTCATGGCTAAATAAAAATGGACCTTTCTGACAGATATAGCTCTTTCACTTTCTGATAGTGTTATTGCTTGGCCACTTCTTCCTATCTCCTAAAAATTCCTTTTGGCTAATGAGGCAGTCATTTGTAGTGATGTACAAACTACAGTAGAGTGTCTTGGGGTAGGAGATAGTGGCAAGCTTAAACAATACTCATAAGTGTTAGAGCTTTGTCTTTGAGAATGGCCCACTATTCATTTCTTCACAGATTCCAATTTATAGAACAGGTATACCAAATACCTTTTTTGTTTCTCTGAATTTAGTAAGTAAAATTCAAAAAAAGCTTGCAGCACCAAAATTCTAATTTTGATTGACTTGATAAGATGAAGGAAATACAAAGTGGAGGAAAAGAAAAGGCAGACAGATTGTATTTACATCCGGTAAAGAAGAGCATTCTTAGGATCTATCTAGTTTTGTGCATGTTTCTTGTTCATCCCTGCAGGAGAATGGGGGCTGTGAGCATTAATCTTTAGGGATGCTAAGGAACCTTAGATCCTCAGAATGTTGAACTATCAGAATAGTTGAGGATTTGGAAAACTTTCTGCGGGCAGATGAAAAAAGAAAATAAAAGAAGATGAAAAAAGGTTATACTTACTGTATAACATTGTATTATAGAAGCTAATATGTTATAAGTACACCTATTTTTATGGTAACCTTCAAAACCATTGTATTTTCATTTTTTTTTTTTTGCACTTGTAGAAAATGTAACCCTTCCAGCTGCATCTACTCATGATTATAAATAGATTGAGCTGCCTGACCTTTTTTACTCATAAAGTTACAGTACTTTTTATATTCCCCGACATCACATTTCCTAAAAAAGGCAGAAAAGTGAAATTTGACTGTATATAGTGTAGCTTTTATTCATTTAAAAGGTATGCTGGTATTCCTTTAAAACCATCATTGTAGAAAAGAAATGAAGATGTCACGTTGGAAGTGTAAAGGGTTTTATAGAACATTTCTTTATGGAATGAATAAAACAACCATCTTCTACATTCCCAGGAAAGGTTAGTACACAATTCATATGTCTCTGTTGTTCGTTTTTATTGTTACAATGAAAATGATTGACAATGTCTCATTTTTCTCATGCAACATAAAGCAAAGATTTCCACTCTGAAAACAACATGTAATTTAAATGTTAAGAAGATGCAGTTTTAAATGGAAATGTTATTCATTCTCTATACTTGTTTCATTTCATTTTTGCCCAGAATTTCTAATCAATTACAGCGGAGGTCCATCAAATATTACTGGACTTCTTTTCAATGTTCCCACGCGATCAATGATGATAAATTTAATGAATGTAATTTTATTTCAGAACGGAAATGGTTCAGACAGAGCAGTTGAAAGCTAGAAATTATAGCAATGACTTTACTACCTCTCTAAAAATAGATATATGTCCACCTGAACTTATTCTGTTATATACTTGCATGTTACAGTAATACACAGCTGCCAGCTGCCAATCTCCGAGCCCATCCACTGACTTCGGAGCTCTGTGGATATATATATTGTTATCAAACCTTTCCAAACAGCAAGTCCTCTGTCTTTAATTCAAATGTCCACCAGTGCTCAAGTGCTTCCAATATCAAGCCCCAGCAACTGAACAAAACACCAATGCCCCCTGGTGTATCAAAGTTTCATAAAATTCAAACTGTTCCAATGCGGCAGGAACAATACAATGTGACCCAGTATGAAAAATGTTGTATGCAGGACTCAGGTCAGCGGGGTGGCATTTCTCTTATCTATGGGTAATTCTGGGCACACCACCCACATTTTTTTATATTTTAGATTGGGGAAGGGATCTATCAGAGAAAAGAGACCTTGATGCATGGCATAAAGGTTTTTTGCAATCTTTTCTGGTGTTCTAATTATTGCCTTAACAATAGCTAATTTAAAGATTATTAGCTGCTGATACTTGGCACCAATGAGGCTGGCAAATATATTTCCCCATTGTGTTTCAGAGGGTGTGATATACCAGGTTCTATATACCATATTTGGTGGGAGTATCCTAGAATTTGCAGCTTCTGGAATGGTGTATTTGCTTTATTTGGCCAAGTCAAGGGAATGAAGGCCCCACAAATGCCCCACATCGATCTACAGAATGTCCCAAATGAGCAAATATTTAATAATTTACAATATCTGATTTTTTTATTTTATTGTGAGCTAAAATGACTATTGCCAAATTGTGGAATCAGCCCTCTGTGTCTCTTTCTCTAGCAAAAAGGAAATTGCATGGATCATGGTGCATGAAAACATTGCGAGTGTCCTCCAAGATAGTCTTAAGAAAGTTGAAAAGATTTGGGAACCATGGGCCAGATATATGCATATATCACTTACAAAGGAAAGTACAGAGGGGCGCCAGAGTGTAGTATTGATGAGAAACCAATTTATTAAAAACATAAGCCATAGGACGACTCATATTAGCAAGTCAACAGGCATGTATCAAGTGATGTGTCACTCCTGGGGGTTCACCCGGGTGGTCCTAGATGACAGGTAACATCGGGACACTGGAGCCGTGGGGATGTTGTCAGCAGTGAGCGGCCACCTGTCCCATTAACCAGTTTGGCGCCGGACTGGACATGACATCACTTAGGAAGGCTGTGTTGACGCAAAGGGGGTGGTAATGAGTGTCAAAGCTTCTGCATCTTTGCCAGACCTGATTGTCTAGCGGGAAAGTCAATCTAATATAGGGGAAAAACTGTTCTAAAGGGCCTCAGTGATTGATCTTATATAAAGGGGAACTCTAGCATTTCTCACCTATGTGAGTCCATTCAAAATACAAAATATATGCAATAATTTATTAGAAAACAAACAGATAAAATAAAAAATGAAAAGACAGTATACTCACAAAATGAATTCATGTTAAAAATCACATCACAAATTCCAGCAATTCAATCCATATTCATCAACTCATGTGACAGAAATGAAGGTCCAATGGAATGACGCGGTTCGAGGGTTTACCAGGTGGCTCTGAAGAAGAGGTAAACCCTCGAAATGCATCAGCCCATTGGACCTTCATTTCTGTCACATGAGTTGATGAAAATGGATTGAATCCTTGGACTTTTTGATGAGCTTCTTAACATGATCTAATTTTGTGAGTATAATACTTACCACTTTTTACTCAAATAAATTATTTGTCTTAGGATAATGCACTAGGTCAGTGTGCCCTGTGTTTCTTTTGTATGGTTTCAATGTTTCCGAGTCCCGACTCCTCCAGTCTTTGAAGGCAGCAAGACCTCAGGATCCATATAGAACTAGGATAGAGATATAGCTTACTCATCTGAAGCACTTTTCCAAGCGCAGGGGATATTTTGTTTGTGATTATTTGCTATGCTAAACAATAACCTGTCAATCCTGCAATGTGCACCTGAGATGTCTGTTACCATTCTGCGGGAAACCTGTCATATATCTGTTCTTAACTTACCTGTTGTATTACTAATTCACACCTATGCAGGTTGTAGTTTACATATTGAAGGTGCATTTTGCGTTTTTCAATACACGTTTTTAATCCATTGAAGTATATGAAACCAAAAACCAGAAAAAAGTCCCTGGACCTTTCCATAAAATGCACACATGTGAACATGACCCATAGGAAACCATGTTACATGGACTGTAATGGATTCCTGCAAAATGCATAACGTAGTAAAAAATGCATAGGTGTGAACCAGGCCTAAGGGTTTATTCACATGGGAGGCCAGGGGATGGTAAAAGCAAGGAGTTAAGCTGAAGTTTTACTGCCTCAGACCACCCACCTAAAGAATGACATGCAACTCCTCAGGTTGCACATATACCACAGCCATTGTTGGGTTTGGTGGGAAGCATAAATGTTGATCATTGCCAATTCAAGTGAAAAAGACTGCGAATAGGACTGCAAAACTTCAATGCCCACTAAAACAGGCAGTGAGGTGGTGGCATATATCCTCCCAGCCACCTGTCAACCACTTTCTGAAAAATTGATCAACCTCAGGTAGTTTTTAAGATAGGCAGCAAGGGCTGTCACCTATTTGAACGAGGGCTAACAGATTGTACATCTTCATGTGTCTTTGGGTATATTTATGTGACAATGAAGAATTATTTGTTCCCCTCCTCCTTCCTGTTGTACCCCTTCCCTTACCTAGTTCCATGAACTGTAACCCTTTTCTAAACCCCCGACCCCCCATCATTTTTTCTGATTTTTGTATGCTTAAAGGGTAACTCCACCCTTGTGGGTAAAAGAATTAGCCATATTGTAAAAAAAAAAAAAAAAAAAAGTCACATTGTAATTGAATGTTATTAAAAATTGCCTTTTCCTTTCAATCTGCAGCCGCTGTAATTTTCTGAAAAGGCAATGCAATATGGCTACCTGGAGGTGTTCTGTACATAGAATGTTTACTGACCACACCCCAGAAACATAATTTGCTGCTTGTGTGATTGGCTCACCAATTTTCCCAGAAGTCTGCCCTAAGATACAAGTCAGATTTTAGGCATCCCCTGCAACAAAAATATCATTTTTGGTGAGATACTCCCAATAGGAAATCATGTCTAAAGCGATGCAGGCCCAGCAGCTTTCCATATTATAGCCCTGCAGGTGCACAGCTGCCTGATAATTATGAAACCACCCCCATTAGGCTTAGTTTCCCACATGGGCACAGACAAGCATACAGGGATTTCTTCAAGATAGCAAAAGGTAGGAATCTGCAATAAAGTTTGTTAAAATCCTTGTAATGTACATACTGTGGATAACCCAGAGTGTTTTTTTCTCTCAACAAAAGTGGAGTTATGCTGTAAAATCTAAATAAAGAATTAACAATGCTTTTTATTTTAAATTTAACAGTCAAAAAGGAGCACACTAGAGAAGTTCATTGTTAAAGTTTACAAATTCTTAAATGTAATAAAGGGGAAACATAAACATGGGGACAGTAGTGGTACTTTAGCTTTGATTGTATCAATATTAAAAAAAAAAAAAAAGTAAAGGAAAATGTTGTTGAGGGTACTCCAATTTGTTTCTCACTACTAGAGCAAAGTATCTGCCATATGCATTGCTTGTTTTGTCTGCTGATGAAGCACAGCTTTATGGTATTTATTTATAAAGCTGCAGATCTGAAATTCACCAAACATTCACTGTAGGTAAATCTTTCTGTTGCCTGTGTTTCAAAGGATAGGGATGGATTCACAACCAGTAAATGTTTTATGAAAGTCACATTTACTGCTTTAAACTGTAAATATGCCACTAAGTGTTTAAATATTTTTGTAAAAAAAAAGTTATAAAGATAATCTACAAAGCCTGTGAATCTGCACTGAGTACTATCCAGCAATTTTTGATTATAACTGAATCATTCAGTAAGCTAACTGATATTTTTGTGTGCAGAATGCAAGAAAATGGCTTTTTCTTGCTTTGCAAGCAAGCTTACCATCTCAATAAAGTATCTGACAACAAATTTATGATCTGCATGGTTGGAAATAGATTTGATTACTATGATAATTAATTCCTGGGGCATCACAGCTAGACAAATCTAACTGCATACATTATAAATTGTAGCTCTGGGATGCTTTGAGAATGTTACCAGATGGCTTCAGGTCATCAAGAGAAGTTAGGCCAATGGTAGTTTATTTTGTTTAAAACCTGTATATACTATTTTCCATTGTTATATAAAGGAGAGCAGGATAATACTTATAGAAAACAGTAACCCATGATAAATATGCAGTAAGCCATTACATTATTAACCTCACATAATTAAATATAAGGAAAAGGGGAGCATGATGGGCATTCATAAAAAAAAAAATATGATGTAACTTATGTAACAAAGTGGAATTTGATGGTTTTATAGTGCTACACAATCACCCAAACACAATAGTTTAGCTTGGGTTGATATCAGGAGATTGTATCATTTACCAGAATCCTAAGTCATTTGTGATAAGGCCTTCCTGAGACAAAATCACATTTTTGAAAGAAAGCTAAGTGCCAGACTTTCCGGGGGTGTATGGTGTGTAGCAGTAGCAGAAAACATAGACAAGCAGTAAATGGCTATTATCTTTACCAGAACACGGGGCCCAATGTCACCCAGTCAGTCAACGGTGTACAAAGCCTGATGGGAAAGCTAAGAGACTAGTTCTCCATAAGGTCTGCTTTATCCTTGACTGAAGGCAGTAATGTAGCCAAAAGAAGGTGTTTATAGGCTATGGATGCACTCACTGCCTGTTGTCAATCACAAGGGAAGCAGACCTGATAGAATACTAGTGTCTCTAAATCTCCATTGGGCTCCACACTCAGCTTACAAAATCCTTGTGTTGTGTTACAGCTGCAAAGGCTCAAATGGAGCTCAGCTGCACTGAGGATTGAGTATTCACATGGACACTTCAGCCTCATTGCCCTCTGCATATATGCTTGTCCCAAATTAATGTACCTAATGCCAACAGGTAGATAAATCTGTTGAATACACTTACATTTAAGAAAAATTACTGTGTAGGTCAGCCCATGCCCCAAAAAATATTTAACAAAAACAAGGACACAGAAAAAGTAGGGGTTTGTAAGGCCAATTGGGAGAAGGAAAACCAGGATACAAACGTCTAAAAATAAATCAGTTTATTGATACATGTATAAAATATGTGTATAGATGAGGGCCAAAAGAAAAAGGTCCCCCATATATTCACCAACAGACTAAAAAACGCAGCACAGAAATACATTCCCTATAGCAGGAGAAATACATGCTTCAAGCTGATGTTGACTCAAGGAGTCTCAGATGACATTCGGTTTGAGGGTCCCAATGAGCCAACGCGTTTCGTATAAGGCTCTGTCAGGGCCAAAGAGACCGAGCAATACCGATATTTCTCACTGCGTGCAAATATAGTATTGGCAGTATGGAATACCAAGTCCCTGCAACACGATGTATGGTTATGGTGGCGGCTGTAAATATTTGTATTATTTTTAATAATTCCTCAATTCGGATGGCGTGATCCCACAATACAGTTATGGCATTAATGGAGCATATACATCTATATAATGTTTTATTTTCAAAAACGAAAGCGAGGATAAGTAGTAGTGGAGCTCATTAATTATTTAGTCTACCTAATTGACCTTAGAAGGCGCTCATCCAAATACTGTTTTAAATCCCCTTTGCTAAAGTATAGAAGATATGCCAAACGGTAGGGGGAGTATACTCAGTATTATCCCAAGAAATGTTGAGGCAGGGTGATAAATGGTTCAGATTACAGACCATTCCAAGCCATGATTCCCATTCATGACCAGCGAAGATAGCCTTCTATATTGATGGTCCTAAGTAGATCCTGCCATAAAGGTATTGTGGGATCATGCCATCAGACTGAGGAATTATTAAAAATACTATGAATATTTACAGCCGCCACCATAACCATACATCGTGTTGTAGGGACTTGGTATTCCATCCTGCCAATACTATCTTTGCACGCAGTGAGAAATATCGGTATTGCTCTGTCTCTTTGGCCCTGACAAAGCCTTATGCGAAACGTGTTGGCTCATTGGGACCCTCAAACCGAATGTCATCAGAGACTCCTTGCGTCAAAATCAGCTTGAAGCATGTATTTCTCCCGCTATAGGGAATATATTTCTGTGCTGCATTTTTTAGTCTGTTGGTGAATATATGGGGGACCTTTTTTCTTTTGGCCCTCATCTATACACATATTTTATACATGTATCAATAAACTGATTTATTTTTAGACTTTTGTATCCTGATTTTCCTTCTCCCAATTGGCCTTACAAACCCCTACTTTTTCTGTGTCCTTGTTTTTGTTACACTTACATTTGTTATGCAGAGATATGGCAGAATTCTAGAGTGTCGTAACACTCTTTATGAAATCCCCAGTATGTGTGTTGTTTTCAGGATGTAGAACCCTTTAACTCCACAGTGGTGATGACAAAATTTCAGAGGCAAGCAGAAGACACATGTAGGTAGAGAGATGGCTTCAAAACAACAGGAATTAGGGTGGTCAAAGACAAGTCATGATATAGAAACTGGCAGGCAGGCCAGGAGAATCCAATAGAAATATTTAGGATAAGATGCATCTAGGTAAGAAGAAATCAAGCCAACAGAAAAGTAAAATAAATTAGGTCAGGTAGCATGGGTTAAGAACTCTGAAACAGGCAGGTTATGACTTTGGAAATCTAACTCACAGACTGGAGTTTCTATCCAGGCAGCACTGTGCAGTATGTTTTAGGAATTTCAGTGGTAAGCTACCTGTTGCAGTCACATTTTCTCACCCGCTGATCTTTTGGGTTGAATAAGACTCAGCATAATTCATCCCACTGCCTATGAACTTAGGAAGGTAAAAAATGCCCTATGAGAGTAAATCCTTATGGTACCTTGGGTACACAGTACTGCTGTATTTAACAACATTTACACATGATTTTATTAGCACTGGAGGGACAAAAAAGCAGACCCCGTGTGTCACTTAACAAGAGAGAAAGCTGTTAAAAAACTGAGTTGGGCTTTATTATTTCTGGGTAGGAACAGGCTAAGAGCCACAGTGAGAAAAATAATTAAGTTTCCATGAGAGGTCAAATCCAATATATATATATATTTATTTTTTTTTTCCTTTCAGCACAATGCCATAGAATAGGTTGACAAATTATAATGAATGCACAATGTAATATGTGTTTGGTACAAAAGGCACAATTCTTTCCTTATTGTCCTAGGTTGAACAATACATGCAGTCATGATAAAGTGCAGTCACCCAGTGCAACCAGTAACTACTGTAGCTTCATTTCTGACTTCTATACTATAGTACAACTGATTGCCCTGCTTTCAGGACCAGATGAGAACTATGAATGCAAGCTTGTGCTATAGTTTTCTCTATGTCTGAAGCAAGAAAATATGTCAAGGGATGTCATAATTCTACATGATGAGAGCATTTAGGAAAAATATCATTTTGTTGAATAATGCTGCTATGAGATAAGCCACCGATGAGTTCATGTTGTGACGAGGCAGTTTGAAATGTCATTATTTTACAGGGAGTCTATAGTGATAATTAATTAGAAGAGGTGAAGCATGAATCTCAACTCTGGCTCCCATTTATATATAATTATTTTGCTATTTATGTTGAGGATTGGTAGTAATCTGCAGTTTCTCTAGATGATTGCATATTGTTTCATAAAAGAATGATGGTTTAAAGGCTAATTCCACTTTTTTGCTTTTAAGTTGAATACTTAAAATTGTAACATTTCTGGGACAGGTAGACACCAACAGTGATTAAAAACAGAAGTTCTAGCCCTTACCTCTGTGACCCATAATAGTGAGACTTTCTGTGGCAGAAAGTGAGGGAAAATCTCCACAATAAGAACATAGACAGCAATAAAAAGCTGATAAAAGCTCTAACTCTTTTCCATGCTAAACAAAATAAAAAGTTTCAATTGGAGTTGGACTTGGACTGGGAATGGTTCAGGAAACTATTTCCTTTTTATTCACATGCACACACTGGACTGATTATAGTAGCAAACTAAAAAGTACCTTAATAACTAAAGATAAGACAACTTAATGTAGCACTGCCCCCTAGAGGACTGCTGAATAATGACACTTTTAGATTCCCCTGGGTTACCCATAGCAACTGCTTGCAGAAATCTTAATACTTTAAGTTCTTGGCTCAGTCAATGATCAGTCTAGGGGTAGTGGTTTTTGGTTGTTTTATTTATATTGGGATAGGAGAAGGGATGAGTGGGATACTCTAAATGTTAACTATTTCACTTCAGAGGACTTCTAACTTGAGAATGCAGCAAGGCTGCTACTTCATCCTGCCACTTGAATGAAGATGAGGTAAGTGTTCCTATTTGTGTTTCTCTTCAGGGAACTCCCCCAGTACCCCCTTGTTTTGTGCTAGCTGACACCCATCAACTGACTCTACACTCTGGAGTGGTCCTCCCCTTCCTGGGCAGACCCCTGGGCAAGATCCTCTGTACTCACTATACTGTTTTTCCAGATTCTTGTAGTGCCTCAACTCCTCCAGTCAGCTCTCCTGGACCTCTGTGTTCAGCCTCACTCCAATGGCTCACCAGGCCGACTGCCTGTGACCATCACCAACTGCTGCAGAAGAGGAGGCGGCCGCCACCCTCCTTCTGGGACTTTGCTTCCCGCCAAAAGACCCCTAACTCATGTGCCCTTGGCTTTTTTTACCCTGCCCCATGATGCACCGAGACCAACTGTCTGTTTCAATCCCTGGGGCAGTACTAAAAGCCTGTGTGTCATTGGTTAGGTTTCCTCCAGCATCCTATGTGCCTCCCCATGGGATCAGCTGGGGACACTCTCTAAGACCAGATGAATCACGCACTGGGCACACTAAGCAGACCTGACTCACAGATCCTGCTCTCTGTTAAGCAGAGAACAATATAGGTTTTGCCTGATTCTCCTCTGATAGGCAGACAGAGCCAAAACTATACTCACTACCTAGCACCTGACTAGGAGGGTGCTACATAAACATTATAGTGACTAATGTCTAAAGGGGTTTCCATCATCTAGTCAGACACAAATATCCATGATTATTCACGAGGCTGTGGACAGTCCTTTGCTGCTTAATGTGTCTCTAAAACCATAGAAAGAATAGCTGATCATATTCTAGTCTCATGATCACATGTATTTCATTGTCATTTGTTATGCCATTGCATCTCATACACAGGAAATATAAGGAAGCATATACTGTACATTTAATTCCTCATGAAGGGTATATGTGACAGTTTTGCATTGAAACTCAGCTTTGCCAAAGGCAGAAATACTGAAACAGAGCAAAGGTAGGAGAATCAGACTGCCGTAGAGGTGAGTATAATCCTTCTTCTTTGCAGAAAACTTTTGACAGAAACTTTTTTTTGTGACTGACAGTGTCACGTTAATACAGCCCTAATCTTTTCCTGCCTACAACCTACAGTTCTCTCGCTGAATTAATTCACAAATATCCATATAAGAAAAGTTTTTACGATTTGTAAATACAGCTCTGCCTATGAAATATGCATGAAATACTTTGTTGTAGTATACTCAATAAAAAAAACTGGGCTTGTTAGTATTGTTTCAGATGTTCTGCTGCTCAAGAAGCTTCTTCAGTGAACATAACCCAGTATTTATAGCAACACAGGTAATTTAAGCAACACATAGATTAATCATTTTGTTTTTCATTTAACCATCTGGTTGAATGAGAAAAATAGATTCAATTTTCCCATCCACACACTCAATGTGGATGGGGGACTTCTCCCCCCTGAGGTATTGTATTCTGTCTGAGGGAAGACTTCCACACCACCAAAATACACCGAACAGCTCTGCCCACTATAACCAGTGGTGCTGATAGAGCGGGGGGAAATCTGACAGTAGAATGGTAGATCTGTAGATCGATAGTCAATTGGTAGATTTACTTTTGTACAACCAATCTGCCCATACATGGATCAAAATTCGGCTGGTCCCTGCCGAACCAGCCAAATTGTGATTCATATATGCCTGGCTTTAGTCATCCTCCTTCAACCACTATGGAATATGCCAAGGCAGATGTTGTCCAAAAACAAGATGGGAGGTGTAAATGTCTTCATATGATAGGAGATCCCCCTGGGGGTGGGTAGCTCACACCTAAAAATATGACCTACTATTTTGGGAGGCCTGCTGATACACCCTACAATCTAACCATTGAGCTGTTAAATGTTAAATTGGAATCCAGATTGTGAGCACCTGCCTACTGATACAAATAATAGCAAAGCAGAAGAAGACTTGCAACTTTCGTATCATTCAGCAGGGGGTAAAGAATCATTTATAAATGAATGTAAAATGAAAAAAAAAACGTAATGAAATTATTATTATTTTTTTTCAAATAGATGTAAAGCCTAAACTAATGATATTCAGTTTGCTAAAGCACTTGCAATTGGCATAGTTTAAAAATAAAATATTTATTTTACCCTTCTTTTATCCTTTGTTACATCTCACTTCTGTTAAACTTTTTCACCCTCTTTGCAGCTACATTCTGTCTACATGTATGCACTTTAGGAACAACATATGTATACCTCACACCAGAAAATGCCTAAACAAAGACTTTTATGGAAGGATTATCCGGTATTACTTCAGTAAAAATTGCAGTGTTAAAAACACTGAAAATCACTTTTAAAATGGCATTACAATAGAAAAATGTGTATGTTATTTAAAGATTGGGTTTTCATATTCTTTAAAGTAAATATTTCTCTTCTGTAGAAGTCAGAAGATATAAATGACTGTTAAATACTTAAAAGAGTCAATAAAGGCTACTAATATGCACTCACCGTACATTTTCTGCAGAAACATAAATTGTTTCTTCATCCATCAATAGGGATCATGAGATTAGGACTGTTAGGGAAGGGTTAAGTTTCATAAAAATCTGCAAACGCTAGCCAGGTTTGCAGCTGACCTGTCAGTGACTGCATTATTAGAAGTGTATTTATATCCTGTACTGGACCTCCATTGGGATGCCTTTTCAGTCAGTGTCCTTGGAATTATAAATTTACCTACCCTAATATGCATATCAGAAAGACTGTTTTACAGTGGGGCTAATCCTGCCACTTAAACAAGGAAATGTCATCACCTCCATTTCCCTAACAGAGGCCACAAAAATATTGCCTTAAAGATAATAACCAATTACACAAATTGCTTACAATTCTCTAAATTTCGTTTTCTACATGCTATTTGAATTTCCTAAGATGTTTTCAATTCATAATGATGATATTATTCTATTGTTAGGGTAATTAAAGAAAACTAACAAGCAACCTTCGATTTGCATATTGGGCAGTTTTTCTAAATTATTGAATTAAAAGCCTGTATGGCTGATCATCATCTTACCAATTAAATATGGTGATAAGTTTGTTTTAATAAATCTTCCATATAATATAATTCAAACAATGATATTAAAAGAAAATGAAGATGGATATAGTTTTTGTTGGTATTTTTGTATACAGACCATTTCTTCTACTCTAATTTAATGAGATAATATGGGCTATAGACAATTAGTGGCAACTAATTATAATAGAAAATCTATTAAGATACTGCAAAATAATTCATAAACTAATATAATGAGTTCATTATTCGTCAGTTCAATATGTAAAAAAATATATCTTTTCCAAATGTATATGAGAATGTTTTAAAATATCACTGTATTAAATGTATAGTTGCGCAAATTAAAAAATACCAGCAGAAATGTCAAATGCAGACAAAATAATTGTAAAGAGCTTTATTTACCGCAAGGTAGTTAAAATAACGCTTTATTTAGTTTTAGTCCCCAAAGCTCTTTTTATAATATGCAACTTTGCACATTATGGTAGACTTGCTGTTTTTTTGTGACCCACTCCATCTATGCTCTTCCTTGTCACTCTGTTGCCACTGCTCCCATCTCTGTATTCTTCTTTTGAGTCTAGAGTCTTCTGTCTTTTCAACTGGCTGACCATAAATGATGTAACTCCTGTGCATGCGCTGTTACAGATCCTGGGATTATACACTTAACTGAGCATGTACATTAGTATACAATTAAAAAAATAATAATTCTTAGCAGTCAGGGAAAGAGATTCAGCCAAAAAAAATAGTTTTGCTGTATTGACAATCTATCTATGAGGAAGGAGAGGAAATATTGCAGGTATAAAGGCACCTAAAGATGCATGCACTTACCTAGAGTATCTTCCTAAACCTTTTTTATCACTGCCAAATCTCAGGATCTTTAAACAAGCAAAGCTTTGGCCCTGCGGCTTATGCATATATTTGCAAATGTGTGCAAACAAAACCCTCTGTTTAATGTGAATTGTTAGACAGGATCAACTTGGTTGTCTTTCAGGCTAGCTGGTAAGTGTGCTGGGAAGTATTTGTTTGTTTGGGGTTAGTTATAGATTGGGGTGGTTGCCACTTTTTTGTACAGTTGGTTGAATTGGATGTGGGGATGCCTTGAGCTACCATTGTGCTTTTGCTGTGCGTGCCATGTGTCCCTGTGACTTTAACCACTTTACCACCGGAGGATTTTGCTGTCTTACGTCCAGGTCCCTTTTTGCGATTCGGCACTGTGCGATTTTAACTGACAATTGTGCGGCCATGCAATGCCGTACCCAAACGAAATTTACGTCCTTTTTTTCCCACAAACAGAGCTTCCTTTTGGTGGTATTTGATCACCTCTGCGCTTTTTATTTTTTGCGATATTAATAAAAAAATTTGAAAATTTTTAAAAAATAATATTTTTCTACTGATAGTTAAAAAATATCCAATATATTACATTTTTGGCATATATTTAGGCCAAAATGTATTTAGATACATGTCTTTGACAAAAAAGTTCTCAATGAGCGTATTGTTTGCTTTAAGACCGGAAGATTTTACCCCATTCCTGACCAGGCCATATTTTGCGATTCAGCACTGCATTAATTTAACGGACAATTGCGCGGTCGTGCGATGCTGTACCCAAATTAAATTTATGTCCTTTTTTTCCCCACAAATAGAGCTTTCTTTTGGTGGTATTTGATCACCTGTGCGATTTTTACTTTTTGCGCTATAAACAAAAAAAAATCGACAATTTTGAAAAAATAACAATATTTTTCACATGAAATTCCCCCCCAAAAAATTTAAAAATCAAACTTTTTAACATTTTAGGCCAATTTGTTTTCTGCTACATATGTTTGGTAAAAAAAATCGCAATAAGCGTATTTTGATTGGTTTGCACAAAAGTTATCGCAGCTACTAACTACAGGAAATTTATGTAATTTTTATTGTTTTTTTTTTAACTAGTAATTGCGGTGATCTGGCGGCGATCTGCGATTTTTTTTGCGGGACTGCGACATTGCAGCGGACAGATTGGACCCTTGACTGACATTTTTGACACTTTTGGGGGTACCAGTGACATTACTACAGTAATCAGTGCTATAAATATGCACTGTTACTGTAAAAATGACACTGGCAGGGAAGGGGTTAACTTTTTTTTAGTGATCAAGGGGTTAATGTATGCCTGGTGCTTACTGATGTGTGTGGGGGGAGGGGACTGAGTGACACAGGCACAGATCGCAGGTATAAGGCACAGATGCTGAATCCTGTAATCTGCCCCTGCCTGTCACTTAGGAGATCCGCCTGCTTTGTTTACACAAGCGGGCGGATTTCCACACTCGATCCCCGACGATCGGGGAAGAGAGGCGGTGATCACCGCTTCTCTTACCCTGGCCCGACTCCCACTGTGACTGAAAACAGCGGGAGCGAGCCTCCGGCGGCGCACACGTGCCGCCCACAAGGGGAGGAGTCCAGGGACGTAGGTCTACATCGCTGGATGATAACGAGCCACTTTGCCGCAGTACAGTCAACGTGACCGGTCGGCAAGTGGTTAAGGAGAGCGATTTTTACAGGGATTGTGACATTGCAGCAGACAGATCGGACACCTAACTGACATTTTTGACACTTTTGGGGGGACCAGTGACATTGCTGCATTAATCAGTGCTAAAAATATGCACTGTGACTGTACTAATGACACTGGCAGGGAAGGGGTTAACACCAGGGGCGATCAAAGGGTTAAATGTGTCCCTGGGGGTTGCTTTATATCTGTGTGGGTAATGGACTTATGGAATGAACAAAGGGACCTGTGTTCCTAAATAGGAGGAACACAGGAGCCCTGTGTTCATTGCTGACAGAACAGCGGTCTGCCATGTTTACAACAGCAGACCCTTCTGAATAAACCTTATTGCAAAATCTAGTTATAAGTTAACCCTTCTTTCTATCCATCTGCACATTCTTCCTTTTGGCCTATGACACTGCTTTTTTTTGTGATGTAGTGATGTACTGATAGGAATGTATGGGGGTTAGGCTAAGTGACAAGTTTCTTTTTGTTTCCTTCTGTGAGCCATCTTCAAGAATGAGGGAAGAAAATCCTGTCCGAGCTGGATGCCTAACCAGCCAATAGTCAAACCACCAGCACTGTTTTGTGAAAAAAAAAAAGGTGAGTGAGTCACATATTTTATACCAAGATGTACTGGGTATGTTACTGTGCTCCCAGCAGCATTCAGTAGTAATGGCCCGGCCACCGTGCACCTCACCCGGTCCAAGTAGTTAAAAAGTAAAAAGCAGCCTCAGCTTTAATTCAACCAGGCAACATCCCCAACATGTTTGCCTCACCCAGAGCTTAATCATCGATTAAGCCACATAATTAAGCCCCAGAGGGTGGGGTAAAACATGTTGGGGACATGGCCTGGATGTATCAAGCTGAGGCTACTTTTACCTGCTAACCACTCGGCCAGGAGACGTGAGGGACCAGGCTATCTCTTCCTATTTTTGCAGTATGCTTTGGGTCTGTACACCCTAGTCATTTTTTCATTCAAGGCTGAAAGAAAAAAAAACCTGACAGCTCAGAAGGAGCCGCTGTACTGTCTGACGTTACCTAGTTACCCTGTTGTTCTATTGTGTTCTTACAGTGGGACAACTTTTCTGACAGGGGGCAGCTTTTCTGACAGGGGGATAAGGGGCAGGGGGACCTTTTCGGTCTTGCCCCTTCGGCTTCTGTTAGACTGACTCCAGTACACGCAGGCAAAGTGTCAGACAATTTCGTTTGAAATGGCTGATGCCACCTGACATTTGGCCTGTGTGTTCTAGTCTTTAGTCTGCACCCTCACTAGCCAGCAACATCCAACTTATCAGACCTTGACAGCCTTAATGGGGACCCTTATGCATTTATCATATTACATTTATTTTCTGCTGCTTAAAAAAAAACACACACACATAAACCTCTCCAAATGTCCCACAAAATGTTTAGAAGACTCCTGGGGGGGGGGGGGGTAGGAATTGGGTTCTGTATGCTGTCAAAGGCATATGCTGGCAATTTTACAACTTGTTTCCTTTGTAAATGTCAGTTCTAAAAAAAAAAAACTGCTTTCAGCTGCATGGATGTTTTTAATTAATTTTCTTGCATTTGTGCATGTTCCCCGTGGTATTATCTACCCCCATATTATTATTTTTTTCAATACCTCCTTGCATAGTATCCCAAAAAATTGGCATTTTTGCTTTGACAGATTCAACTCCTATTGATTTCAATATGGTTCTGCTTCGGCATCCAAACTTCTTTCAAGTTCGGCAAACCCCTGCTGAGCCGAACACAGATCTGTTCAGCTTATCACTCGTCAGCATACTCAGTGTAGTGTTCCAGCTTAACATTTCCAGGGACCCCTTACTTGCATTCCAGGGTGCACTAAACATTTTGTCTCTATAACACACTACGTATGGAACAGTATACATTATATATGTCCATAGGGGTATCTTGGGAAAATTTGAGATGCAAAGATTGTGACCCCTGGGAGGTCCACTCCAGACTTAATACCCCTTCCCTTTCCCTTGGATTGTACCCTATGTGAGTCATAGTCTTCTCTATCTCATGATCTTTATTGGTCCTAGTGTTTATTGTCTTAGCGTAATAAAGAATTGTGTTCAATTATTTTGATTTGACACAGGAACAGGGGTTGAGGAATAAACTTTCAATGGAAATCTCTGTTCTAGTGAAAATTGACTAAGAAAAATACTGTACAGTATATCCTCTTTTTGGAGACATCTCCTTTTACTTCATACTGTGTTCCCAGGAAAGAAAGTAAAGGGAACGCTTTTAAGAGTTACACAGAAAAAAAATGACAGGGATTTTTAACATTCCCTAAAATGTTTGACTTTAAATTCATTTGAATGTCTAGTGATAAGAATTCCCTTTAATGCAGTTGCCCTAGATGCATGTCACAATAGGGTAACTTTTGTGAGAAGGACATAAAACCTCATTAAAAAAAAAAGAACTTCAAGATCTCAACATTTTGGATATATTTGAACATTTTAGATGTGCTTTACAGTGTGCAAATTTGTACTATATATGAATAAGTGATTTAACAGGTAAAAAACACCCATCCACCACTGTGCCAAAGAAAAATATATAAAAAAGGTCAATGTGACACATAAATAAAAAAAGGTTTGTAGCCGCCACTTTCAATAAACAACAAAGAATTATTTTAACCTTATCACTTAAAAGCGTGTGAACAGCAGCACTCGAGTGTATGTTAAATGAAAATTAAATACTACTGCTTATTAGAAACATAGCAATCATACATAGTGAATGTAAACATCAAGATATAAAAACATAAGTAAAATCAAATAAAACAATCACCACAGTGATAATGAAATGCACATATATTCAAAGACAAAAGTCCATATATGAAGTGCAAGAAATGTCAAAGTGTACAAGAGAAATCCTCCAAAGAATGATAAGTTCTTCACACCACACGGTTAGTGCATCAAAACACCTCTCCCCATAAGATGTGCACTCACTGGAGTTATTTGCCTCCAACTTGCGTGTTTGGCAGATAAGAAATTACCCCCTCAGCCTAGTCTAGACATTAGGAAGGTTGCTGTCAGGGCACAAACACCAGGAGAAGGGCTCTAGGACCCAGCAGTGCTATCAGCAACTTAGCAGGAGAAGGACTTTAGGACCCAGCAGCACTACCAGCAATTTACCTGGGCCTATATAAGGAAGCCTGCCAGTGATTTTAGTTGCTGGTTGATCTTCGGCTTCTCCAGTGTGTTATCCTTGTGATATTCCAGTTCCTGTTTCCTGTTACCGACCCGGCTTGTCCTTGACATGTCTCCTGATTGCTTTCTGTGTTCGACCTCGGCTATCCACCTGACTACGCTTGCTCTGACATCCACCTGGCTCCTGATCTTGGCTATCTACCTGACTACGCTTGCTCTGATATCCACCTGGCTCCTGATCTTGGCTATGCACCTGACCACGTTCCAGTTTTAGCATTATCCAAGTCCTGCAAACACCTCACGGGTGCCACCTGTCTGCTGATTCCACTCCAGCTGTACTCTGGATCCTTCTGCACACAGTCCAGCAGGCGACCCGTGCTACTTTGGGCCTGACCTCTCCTGTTCTCATCCTCAGGGGGGTCTGGAACTTAGCCGCAAGGGAAGCCCTCTCTCTCCATTGGCCTCCAGCACCAGGTACGTGAAAGTTGCCAAGCGGTAAGCCAATCCCTGGATGAAGTTGTAATGACGAAACGCACCTGGGTGTGGCTGTAAGCAACTGGAAGTGAAGTTCAGGAGTATTGGAAGTATAGTTCCGGTGAGGTTTCCAGTCTGGTGAGACATTGCCTGCTGGCTTATGACAGCTGCTGTAATGCTCTGGGATATGTATATCCAATGCTCGTTTTAATGTTGAAATTGCAAGTGCAATGTTTGAAGATTAGTGATGGACGAACATCGGCCGGGGCGGTTCGCGAATGCCAGCCGCAAATTTTCTCAAAAGTCCGCGAACCGCGAGTTCACGGCGGGCCCCTTTAACTTTAATGGGAGGCGAACTTTAAAAACATTTAGGTCCTATTTGCAGCCACAAAAGACGTACTAGCTGTGCACAAATAGTCCCAGCACATGGACAATGTCATAACAGAAGTATTGCAATTGAAAAAGTTGCCCTAATTTTTTTTTTTTACAGCAAAATATATATATATTTTTTTCATAAAACAGCCAGAACTGACAGCAGCCGGTAAATACATTGTCTAATACATATAGGGTCCATTCACACATCTGTAAAATGGGTCCGCATCCATTCCACAATTTGGCTGAACCTTTACAGACCCATTGTTTTTCATTTCCAGTCTGAAAAATTAGGCATTCACAGGATAAAGAAGTAAGTGTCGGCCATTCCAGGCCCCAAAAATTAGCCCACGTGCATTTACCTGACAGCTAAGAACGTAGTTTTCTGTGGCTGAAGGTACATTAGACATTCACATGAAACAGAAGTAAGTGTCGGCCATAAAAGGCCCCAAAAATTAGCCCACATGGGTTTAACTGACAGCAAAGAACTTTGTTTTTGATGGCTAGAGGTACAGTAGGTGTTCACAGGATACATAAGTAAGTGTCTGCCTGTATAGGCTCCAAAAATTAGCTCACATGGTTTGAACTGACAGAAAAGAACTTCGTTTTTGATGGCTAGAGGTACGGTAGGCGTTCACAGTACACAGAACGGTAAGTGTCGGCCTGTATAGGCTCCAAAAATTAGCTCTCATGGGTTGAACTGACAGCAAAGAACTTCATTTTTGATGGCTAGAGGTATGATAGGCGTTCACAGTACACAGAACAGTAAGTGTCGGCCTGTATAGGCTCCAAAAATTAGCTCACATGGTTTGAACTGACAGCAAAGAACTTCGTTTTTGATGGCTAGAGGTACGGTAGGCATTCACAGTACACAGAACGGTAAGTGTCGGCCTGTATAGGCTCCAAAAATTAGCTCACATGGGTGGAACTTACAGCAAAGAACTTTGTTTTTGAGGGCTAGAGGTACGGTAGGCATTCTCAGGATACAGAAGTAAGTGTCGGCCTGTATAGGCTCCAAAAATTAGCTCACATCGTTTGAACTGACAGCAAAGAACTTTGTTTTTAATCACTAGAGGTACGGTAGGCGTTCACAGTACACAGAACGGTAAGTGTCGGCCTGTATAGGCTCCAAAAATTAGCTCACATGGTTTGAACTGACAGCAAAGAACTTCGTTTTTGATAGCTAGAGGTACGGTAGGCATTCACAGTACACAGAACGGTAAGTGTTGGCCTGTATAGGCTCCAAAAATTAGCTCACATGGTTTGAACTGACAGCAAAGAACTTCGTTTTTGATGGCTAGAGGTACGGTAGGTGTTCACAGTACACAGAACGGTAAGTGTTGGTGTCACGACACTGCCGCGTACTCACCTGCGTCTTGGCGCCTGCGGCGTTCTCGCAACAGAGTCTCGGTGCTTGGCGGCCGCAGAGACACCCTCTCCGGGTCTGCGGTGGCTCCTTCTCCTCCCCTCACCTCTGAGGACTGCAGCGGTACACTGTCATGGCAAGATGGCAGCCGCCATGCGGTTACAGTGTTTTACACAGAGGGAGAGAGGAGAGTTGAAGATCTGGTAAGATCAGGTTCTATGAAGCAAACCAAGATGGCGCTGGGTCTCTGACCTCCCTTTATAGCCCCTGGCAGCCCCACCTACTGGTGGGAGGTGGCGGGTCATGGGATCCTGGCTCCCTATATAAACCAAGCACACCTTCCAGTCAGTGCTTGGTTATTTTCCTTGCTCCTGTGTGTCTGCTAATTGCTTTGTCTGTGTTCCTGGTTCCTGATCCTTTCTCCCGCAGGTTGATACTCCTTGATGACCTGCCAGACCTGACAGCAGAGTTGTCGACCTTACCTCCTCCTCTTCATTAAAGGCCTCCGTGCCACCACAGACCCTACGGGGCCCTGTTCCCACTTCCAGGGACTCCTGAGGGTCGTGATTGTAAGGGAGTGCTGTTCAACTGCAACTGGGTTCCCTCTCCACTTCAAGACCCCAGGTGGGTTGTGACAGTCGGCCTGTATAGGCTCCAAAAATTAGCTCACATGGGTTGAACTGACAGCAAAGAACTTCATTTTTGATGGCTAGAGGTATGGTAGGCGTTCACAGTACACAGAACAGTAAGTGTCGACCTGTATAGGCTCCAAAAATTAGCTCACATGGTTTGAACTGACAGCAAAGAACTTCATTTTTGATGGTTAGAGGTACGGTAGACGTCCACAGTACACAGAACAGTAAGTGTCGGCCTGTATAGGCTCCAAAAATTAGCTCACATGGGTTGAACTGACAGCAAAGAACTTCTTTTTTGATGGCTAGAGGTACGGTAGGCGTTCATAGGATACAGAAGTAAGTGTCGGCCTGTATAGGCTCCAAAAATTAGCTCACATGGTTTGAACTTACAGCAAAGAACTTCGCTTTTGATGGCTTGAGGTACGGTAGGCATTCACAGTACACAGAACGGTAAGTGTCGGCCTGTATAGGCTCCATAAATTAGCTCACATGGGTTGAACTAACAGCAAAGAACTTCGTTTTTGATGGCTAGAGGTACGGTAGGCGTTCACAGTACACAGAACGGTAAGTGTCGGCCTGTATAGGCTCCAAAATTTAGCTCACATGGTTTGAACTGACAGCAAAAAACTTCGTTTTTGATGGCTAGAGGTACGGTAGGCGTTCACAGTACACAGAACGGTAAGTGTTGGCCTGTATAGGCTCCAAAAATTAGCTCACATGGTTTGAACTGACAGCAAAGAACTTTGTTTGTGATAGCTAGAGGTACGGTAGGCGTTCACAGTACACAGAACGGTAAGTGTCGGCCTGTATAGGCTCCAAAAATTAGCTCACATGGGTGGAACTTACAGCAAAGAACTTCGTTTTTGAGGGCTAGAGGTACGGTAGGCATTCTCAGGATACAGAAGTAAGTGTCGACCTGTATAGGCTCCAAAAATTAGCTCACATCGTTTGAACTGACAGCAAAGAACTTTGTTTTTAATCACTAGAGGTACGGTAGGCGTTCACAGTACACAGAACGGTAAGTGTCGGCCTGTATAGGCTCCAAAAATTAGCTCACATGGTTTGAACTGACAGCAAAGAACTTCGTTTTGATAGCTAGAGGTACGGTAGGCATTCACAGTACACAGAACGGTAAGTGTTGGCCTGTATAGGCTCCAAAAATTAGCTCACATGGTTTGAACTGACAGCAAAGAACTTCGTTTTTGATGGCTAGAGGTACGGTAGGTGTTCACAGTACACAGAACGGTAAGTGTCGGTGTCACGACACTGCCGCGTACTCACCTGCGTCTTGGCGCCTGCGGCGTTCTCGCAACAGAGTCTCGGTGCTTGGCGGCCGCAGAGACACCCTCTCCGGGTCTGCGGTGGCTCCTTCTCCTCCCCTCACCTCTGAGGACTGCAGCGGTACACTGTCATGGCAAGATGGCAGCCGCCATGCGGTTACAGTGTTTTACACAGAGGGAGAGAGGAGAGTTGAAGATCTGGTAAGATCAGGTTCTATGAAGCAAACCAAGATGGCGCTGGGTCTCTGACCTCCCTTTATAGCCCCTGGCAGCCCCACCTACTGGTGGGAGGTGGCGGGTCATGGGATCCTGGCTCCCTATATAAACCAAGCACACCTTCCAGTCAGTGCTTGGTTATTTTCCTTGCTCCTGTGTGTCTGCTAATTGCTTTGTCTGTGTTCCTGGTTCCTGATCCTTTCTCCCGCAGGTTGATACTCCTTGATGACCTGCCAGACCTGACAGCAGAGTTGTCGACCTTACCTCCTCCTCTTCATTAAAGGCCTCCGTGCCACCACAGACCCTACGGGGCCCTGTTCCCACTTCCAGGGACTCCTGAGGGTCGTGATTGTAAGGGAGTGCTGTTCAACTGCAACTGGGTTCCCTCTCCACTTCAAGACCCCAGGTGGGTTGTGACAGTCGGCCTGTATAGGCTCCAAAAATTAGCTCACATGGGTTGAACTGACAGCAAAGAACTTCATTTTTGATGGGTAGAGGTATGGTAGGCGTTCACAGTACACAGAACAGTAAGTGTCGACCTGTATAGGCTCCAAAAATTAGCTCACATGGTTTGAACTGACAGCAAAGAACTTCATTTTTGATGGCTAGAGGTACGGTAGACGTCCACAGTACACAGAACAGTAAGTGTCGGCCTGTATAGGCTCCAAAAATTAGCTCACATGGGTTGAACTGACAGCAAAGAACTTCGTTTTTGATGGCTAGAGGTACGGTAGGCGTTCATAGGATACAGAAGTAAGTGTCGGCCTGTATAGGCTCCAAAAATTAGCTCACATGGTTTGAACTTACAGCAAAGAACTTCGTTTTTGATGGCTTGAGGTACGGTAGGCATTCACAGTACACAGAACGGTAAGTGTCGGCCTGTATAGGCTCCATAAATTAGCTCACATGGGTTGAACTGACAGCAAAGAACTTCGTTTTTGATGGCTAGAGGTACGGTAGGCGTTCACAGTACACAGAACGGTAAGTGTCGGCCTGTATAGGCTCCAAAATTTAGCTCACATGGTTTGAACTGACAGCAAAAAACTTCGTTTTTGATGGCTAGAGGTACGGTAGGCGTTCACAGTACACAGAACGGTAAGTGTTGACCTGTATAGGCTCCAAAAATTAGCTCACATGGTGTGAACTGACAGCAAAGAACTTTGTTTGTGATAGCTAGAGGTACGGTAGGCGTTCACAGTACACAGAACGGTAAGTGTCGGCCTGTATAGGCTCCAAAAATTAGCTCACATGTTTTGAACTGACAGCAAAGAACTTAGTTTTTGATGGCTAGAGGTACGGTAGGCGTTCACAATACACAGAACGGTAAGTGTCGGCCTGTATAGGCTCCAAAAATTAGCTCACATGGTTTGAACTGACAGCAAAGAACTTAGTATTTGGGGGCTGGAGGTACATTAGGCATTCACAGAAAAAATAATTGTCGGCCCTGAAAGGCCCCAAAAATTTGCCATTCAATGGACATGAAATGCCTTTTATGCCGCTGTATGTAGCGAAGCCAAGGACCAGGAATTGTTGTGGGTGGATGGGGGTCTGGCGGATATTTGTGGCCTGGCATGAGGAATTTAGATGAAACCTGGTCTACTGGTCACATGTGTTGAATTCCTCAGAGATGCATGAATTCCTCAGAGATGCATGCCTCATTCATTTTTATAAATGTGAGATAGTCTACACTGTCATGAGCTAGGCGAGTGTGCTTATCGGTCACGATCCCCCCTGCTCTGCTTAATGTCCTTTCGGACAGGACACTGGACGGCGGGCAAGCCAATATTTCCATTGCAAATTGTGCAAGTTCTGGCCAGAGGTCAAGCCTGCCCACCCAGTAGTCCAGGGGTTCATCACTCCTCAGAGCATCCACATCGGCCGTTAACCCGATGTAGTCGGACACCTTTTCAGACCTTTATGCGTTCCCTCATGCTGGATCCGGAGTACAGCTGTCGATGGTTTTCCTGAAAGAAGGATCTCATATCTGAAGTGACCAAGACATCTTCCAACCGCCCTCTTCTTGCAGGCGCTGTTGAATTGATACCGGTAACTGTCTCTCTGTGACTGGAAATTCCTCTGCCAGCGCATGGAAAAGCAGAATGCAGCATTTCCCGCAGCAAGGCCTGGAAGTGCTGCATTCTGACCGCCCTCTGTGATTGTTGTAACATTTCTGCCATTTTGTGTTTGTACCGGGGGTCTGAGTACATTGCCACCCAGTACTGGTCCTTGGCCTTTATTCGTTTTATACGGGGGTCCCCCTTAAAACATTGCAGCATGTAGGCCCCCATTCCCACTAAGCTGAAAGCGGTATAGTGGCCTGCTTCCAGCTCATCATCCAGGATAATGTCATCCTCGTTCTCCTCCCCCTATCCACGGATAACACCAGGGATGCCAGAAAGGTTTAAAGCATGCTCTTCTTGCTCCTCCTCTTATTCCTCTTCAGACTCCTGCTGTTGATTTGTCTCAGATGGAGTAGCACCCCCTGGGAATTCATCCAACATTGCGACTTCCTGATCTTCCTGCTCCTGCTCCTCGATGGCTTGATCAATGACACGATGTAATGCATGCTCCAGAAAGAAGGCGTAAGGTATGATGTCACTTATGGCGCCCTGGCCATGACTGACCAGTTTGGTGATCTCATCGAATGGCCGCAGAAGTCTGCATGCATCCCGCATGAGCAGCCACTGGCGAGGTGAAAAAAACCCAAGCTCCCCAGAACCTGTCCTGCCGCAGAGTTTGAACAGGTAGTCATTAACTGCACGTTTCTGCTGGAGCAGCCTATCGAACATATGCAATGTTGAGTTCCATCGCGTCGGGCAGTCACAAATAAGACGCCTGAGGGGCAGGTTGTGTCGCCGCTGAATCTCAGCAAGGCGAGCCATGGCTGTGTAAGATCTTCGGAAATGGCCTGAGATTTTCCTGGCCTGCCGCAAGACGTCCTGGACCCCAGGGTATTTGCCAACGAATCTCTGCACCACCAAGTTCAGGACGTGTGCCATGCATGGCACGTGTGTTATTTTGCCCTGTTTCAGCGCGCTCAGTAGATTGGCACCGTTGTCTCACACCACTTTACCAACTGACAAATTCAGCGGTCTCAGCCACTGATCTGCCTGTAATGGATCCTATAGTCTCTATGAGAGAGATCCGTGCATCTTCTCCCGAAATCCTAGTGAAAATGCCATCAAGAAGTGAAAATAGCTCCCCAATCCCCCAAACATGAGTCCAGACTTCATGATGGGATAAAACAAACTCTTTATTAAACTCACACACACTCAATTTATATACAGCATGGACACATCCCCCTGCTCATCAAATTACTACACACAGGTCAGGGGTTGAATGATTACATTATAACATGGAGATGAAATTGTATACAAGAACCAAACTAATTATCTAGCCCTCTGAACAGAAGCAATGGGAGTTCATTAACATTTCTAAGGAATAACGACCATAAACAGCATTCTTAACAGATGACAATGGTTCAAACAACCTGAGCCAATTGACTTGCAGACGGCCGTACTCAAGCTCATGAAATACAATACCCATTACCAGACAGAGGGGTAAATCAGCATATTCAATGATGTCTGAAAGACAGGTGGTTGAACTGATGACATTAGTATCTGTACACATCTTAGCATGGCTTTGATTATTTAGTAGTTACAGACTTTATAGCAACAGGCCACAGGTCACACAGAGCAACTTGGAGAGACATTGTTGAAAACTATCACTCTCCCTTACAGGCAAAACTCAGATTTTGTCACATAGCTCCCCCTTAGTTCCATGGGATGGCATACCTGCCTAGACCCTAACGGGTCGGCTTGGGGATGTCCGGGTAGTAGAATCTATTTCTCTAGTTCTGTCTGCCGGGATAACCCATCAGCATTGGCGTTCTGCTTCCCTGGCCGATATTGTATGGTGAAGTTGTAGGGCTGCAGTGCCAAGCTCCATCTCAAAAGTCTGGGGTTATCTCTGGCTACTCAGTTGGGCCAAATAAGTGGGTTATGGTCCATCATTACTGTAAAGGAATGTCCATACAAATACGGCTGCAGTTTCTTGAGTGTCCAACACTAGGGCCAAACACTTTTCAATGGTGGCATAACTGACCTCCCTGGGTAGAAGTTTTCTGCTCAGATATGCCACCAGAGGCTCCATGCCATCCTCCCCAACCTGGCTTAAACAGCTCCCAGTCCAAACATTGAGGCATCTAGGTATCTGGAGAGGGTGAGGCATTCATAGCTCGTTCCTGCTGTCTGGTGGTGACTGGGAGTGCTCCTTCCAAAGTCCGGGTTATAAATTGTGAGGTTAAACACCCCAAGTCATTCCCCAACAAGACCTCAGCTGGTAAATCTGGCATGATGCCCACTTCTACTGACTTAGCCCCGGTGCCCCAATCAATATGCACCCTGGCGGCGGGTAACTTGTGGATGGCTCCCCCTGCCACTCTTACTGCCACAGCACGCCCAGTGTGCTGTGAGGGTTTAACCCTGTGCGGTTGTACCAGGGTTATGGTGGCTCCAGTGTCTCTCAGTCCCCTGGCTTCTTGTCCATTTAGTCTCACCGTCTGTCTGTGGTGAGCCCTGTTGTCCTCAGCTGCTTGCACTGGGTTAGCCTCGTGAAGGGTAACCAATTGCTCCTCAGTGGGTTCAAACCTGGGTACAACTGGGGAAACCTCTGCGGGATAGTGGGATACCATTGTCTGTGCTGAAGGGGGTGACCCTGGACGGATCCATGAAGCTTGGTTCCTGCTCTGGGTACAGTCTTGTTGATAGTGCCCAAACTGCTTGCACCTGTGGTACTGTACCCCACTGTGGGACCGGTATCTGGGTGTCTGCCTGTGGGTGTGGTAGTAGTGAACTGCCGCTTGCGCTGGGGAAGGTGGCCCTGTTCGAATCCATGAAGCGTGGTTCCGTTTCTGAGTGCAGTCTCTCTGATAGTGCCCAAATTTCTTGCACAAATGGCACTGCACTCCATTGTGCCTATGATATCGATTTGGGGATTAGTCCTGATTGTTGTGGTGCTGGTGCTTGAGGATAGTACTGGGGACATAATCCTGATGATCCTCTGTGAAGGTCGACCCGCCTGCTCTCATAAAATTCGTCCGCCAGCCTGGCTGCCTCCTCCACTGTCTGAGGTTTCCTGTCTTTGACCCAGTTTCTGACATCTGCTGGAGTGTAGTCGAAGAATTGCTCCAGCAATAGCAACTGTATGGCATCCGCTAATGTAGTCGCCTGGCATCCCTGCATCCAATTGCTGGCGGCGCGGTGCATGCGGAAGGCCCACTATGTATATGACTCTTTGCCCTGTCTCCTGAGGGCCCGGAATTTTCTTCTGTGTGCCTATGGTGTAACAGAATAACGGGCCAATAAAATTTCTTTTACTTTGTCATAATTCTGAATGTCCTCATCAGGCACTGCTCTAAAGGCTTCTGCTGCTCTGCCTGATAACTTGCTGCTCAATATCGCAGCCCAGTTAGCTCTTTCCAGATCCTCTAATACACACTGTCTCTCAAAGTCTTGCAAATAATTATCAATATCCATCTCACCCTCTGTGAAGCTTTTAAATGCCGCATAGTTGATCTTACGCGGCCTTCCTATTGTAGATCCAGGTAGCGACAACATATCCCCTTGTGGTGATCTGGCTCTGGCCTCCCGAGCTTCCCGGATACTCTGTGCTTCCGTAGCTTGTGCCATGATTTGCACCACAATTTCTTGTGAGGGGTTAGGTCCCAACATACTTAGTCTCCATCTTACATCCCTTTGGAACTCTGTTTCCTCTGTGTTTGCCATTTGCAGGTTGCTGGTTCGGTCGCTCTCCGGTAGTTTGGCAATTATCGTGGCTTTTGGCTTGTTGCTCGCCCCTAAGCCTCGAGTTCCAGCAGTTCCTTAAGCGTCGTTCGTTTCAGCCGTTTGTATATCTGTACCATTTTCCACCTCTTTCAGTTCAGGATATCCATTCAGGAGAAAAATTCCACTGCTTGCCACCAGTGTAACGGATCCTATAGTCTCTATGAGAGAGATCCGTGCATCTTCTCCTGAAATCCTAGTGAAAATACCTTCAAGAAGTGAAAATAGCTCCCCAATCCCCCAAACATGAGTCCAGACTTCATGATGGGATAAAACAAACTCTTTATTAAACTCACACACACTCAATTTATATACAGCATGGACACATCCCCCTCCTCATCAAATTACTACACACAGGTCAGGGGTTGAATGATTACGTTATAACATGGAGATGAAATTGTATACAAGAACCAAACTAATTATCTAGCCCTCTGAACAGAAGCAATGGGAGTTCATTAACATTTCTAAGGAATAACGACCACAAGCAGCATTCTTAACAGATGACAATGGTTCAATCAACCTGAGCCAATTGACTTGCAGACGGCCGTACTCAAGCTCATGAAATACAATACCCATTACCAGACAGAGGGGTAAATCAGCATATTCAATGATGTCTGAAAGACAGGTGGTTGAACTGATGACATTAGTATCTGTACACATCTTAGCATGGCTTTGATTATTTAGTAGTTACAGACTTTATGGCAACAGGCCACAGGTCTCACAGAGCAACTTGGAGAGACATTGTTGAAACTATCACTCTCCCTTACAGGCAAAACTCAGATTTTGTCACACTGCCTGTGAACGCAAAGCTAAAAGGAGTACAGGACCAGTGTGGCTCTTGGCTTCCAGGCACAACAGACACAGCACAGCATGGCAACGTCTCACCTGGCATGTGGAATAGGTTCTGGGGATCTTGGGCGGCGCAGGAGAAGAGACGGTAGCAGCGGAAGAGGAGGAGTCAGCCGAGGAGGAGAAGGAGGATGGAGGAGGAGGAGAAGAAGAGGCAGGCCTGCTTGCAATCCGTGGCGGTACAACTAAATCTACACGGGTGCCACGGGTTACATGCTTAATGGCCGTCAGAAGGCTCACCCAGTGGGCAGTAAAAGTGATATACCTTCCCTGCCTGTGTTTGCTAGACCATGTGTCTTTGGTCAGATGTATCTTGGCACCAACACTGTGTGCCAGAGATATATTCACTTGCCGCTTAACATGGTCATACAGCTCTAGAATGCCCTTTTGAGAGAAATATTTCCTGCCTGGGACCTTCCATTGTGGTGTTCCAATGGCCAAAAATTTACGAAAGGCCTCCGAGTCCACCAATTGATATGGCAGTAGTTGACGGGCTATCAGTTCCTGACAAGCCAGCAGTCAAACGTTGGGCAAGAGGGTTATCCGCATCATCATTTTTTTCCGCTTCAACATTTGGACCACAGAAGCCTGCCTTTTTCCAGAACAACATGACGACGGCATCATGGAAGGTGGAGTGGAGGGCAAATGTGAGGAGAGAGGAGAAGGAGAAGCAGAAGGAGAAGGGGCTGGATGGTGAGAGCCTGGAGTGTGGCTTTGTGGGTTCTGACGGTGTTGCTGTGTTGCTCCCACTGGGCTCGGTGATGGGAGTTCGGGTGCCTTCTTAAGGCGGTTGTCCCTAGGTGAGTGTTGGGCTTACCGCGACTTATGCGTTGACTGCAAAGGCTGCAGATGGCAACACTGTTTTCAGCAACGGACACATTAAAAAAAGCCCACACTGCGGAGCCATGTGCCGGCGTCCTGGGAGCGACGGATGTGACTGTACATGGTTGATGGCTCGCTCCTGATACATTTGCAGTCTGCTTTCTACCTCTTGTGCAATGCAAAATCTGCCTGCCTCTCCTCCCTATCTGCCAGTGCGTCTCTCCCTCTGAACTCCCTTGCTCTTCCTCTCTTGTGGACACCCACATGACGTCCATAGATTTGTCATCATCCACGTCACCTTCCCCAGAATCCCCACCACTAACATTCGAGATCTCGGAGTAGGCAGTAACAGCAGGGACCAACCTCCTTGGGCTGATCTGGGTACTGTCGTCAGACTGCTGAGTGGCGGCTGTTACTACCTCCTCTTCCTGATTCAATGCCAACAATGGCTGCGCATCGCAAACGTCTTGTGATGGATCGGAAAATAATTCCGATGACTCAAGTGGAGGGTATGTGGTGGTGTCTTTGGGGTAGCACACAGCAGAGCGTGAAGAGGGTGCAGATAGAGAGGATGAGGAGGGTGCAGAAGAGGAAGGCTGAGTGACCCACTCAACCAAGTCTGGTGCGTCCTTTGTCGTAATTGCACGCGGCTTTTGAAACTTCACAGTTAGGCTCCGGCCTTCTGCTCCTGCCCTACCCCTACCACCCCTGCGTACGTCTCTGCCTCTTCCTCTGCCTGTCATGTTTTTTAATTACCCTGTGACAAAAGTCTCTAGAGAATCGCAGTATATCTGGAAAAAGGTAGATAACACCACACTTCAATCTGTGTGGTATTGGCCAGTAACTGTTGTCACTGTGTGTAGCACAGTCAACACAGCAAGAGAGGCCACATTTTTGCAGGACTAAAATACACTCTTAGAAAAGTATACTGTTAAATAACACACGGCTTCAATATGTGCTATTGGGGGGCCACTGGTTTATCACACCAGTTGTTGAAAAAATTGGCCAGTGAGTTTGGCACTGTGTGTATCAGACTTCACACAGCAAAAGAGGCAATATTGTTGCAGGACACAAATACACTTGTAAAAGTATACTCAGATAACACCCCACTTCAATATGTGCTATTGGGGGGCCACTGGTCTATCACACCAGTTCTACAAATAATTGGCCAGGGAGTTTGCCACTGTGTGTAGTGTTGCTGCAGAAACGCTCAGTCTCACCACCACACCTGTCACAATGCTGCACAGTGCACAATAATACTACTAATCCACTATAATATTGCTTTCTACAAAGTATATTATACTGTGGATTAAACCGCTTCCCCCCCCCCTTTTTAGTGCACTGCACTGCACAGCAATAACAAAAAATTTGCAGCCCTTTAAATGACTTTTGTGGACATTGACAGAGCGATTTGTGTGTGACTGCAGCCAATCGCTTACTGCCCCTAAAGTAACCACTTTATACCTCTCCCTATAGTAAAGAGGCTGTAATAGCCCCTAGAATGACATTGGAGCACTTTAAATGACTTTTGTGGACGTTGACAGAGCGATTTTTGTGTGACTGCAGCCAATCTCTAACTGCCCCTAAAGCAACCACTTTATACCTCTCCCTATAGTAAAGAGACTGTAATAGACCCTAAAACGACATTGGAGCACTTTAAATGACTTTTGTGGACATTGATAGAGCGATTTGTGTGTGACTGCAGCCGATCTCTAACTGCCCCTAAAGCAACCACTGGATACCTCTCCCTAAGCTCAAAAGATACTAGACCTATACCGAAATACCAGCCCTGAAAAGAAGTTTTGTGGACATTGACAGAGCGATTTGTGTGTGACTGCAGCCAATCTCTAACTGCCCCTAAAGCAACCACTGGATACCTCTCCCTAAGCTCAAAAGATACTAGACCTATACCGAAATATCAGCCCTGAAAAGGACTTTTGTGGATCTTCCCAGCGCTATATGTGTCTAGCAAACTCTCCCTGATGAGCACAGCAGACTTCTCCCTACACTGGTAAAAAACGGAATGTGAAATGGCCGCCAGATCGGGTCTATTTATAGGATAGGGGGACTGTCCATGTGCTGGAATGTTTCAATTGGCTGTCTCGTTCCACCTGACGGCTGTGTCACGGGTCAAAGTTCTCCCCAATGTAAACAAATATGGCTGCCGCGAACAACGCCATGTGTCCGCAAATTTGGCGGGTAGCGAACAAGCAAAATTTGCCGCGAACTGCAAGGCCATCTCTATTGAAGATTTTAATAAATTGATTACGAGTTTTTGGGACATATTACACTACTGGAGCTTTCCTTTGTCTCCCCTTTTTATGAGCGAGTTCTATGTAAAACTGCAACAAGTGGAGAGCGTTGTGCTGGAGACCTTAAAACTGTTGGTGTAATTGCTTATCTGCCAAACACGCAAGTTTGAGGCAAATAGCTCCGGTGAGTGCACATCTTATGGGGAGAGGTATTTTGGTGCACTAACGGTGTGGTGTGAAGAACCCATCACTCTTTGGAGGATTTCTCTTGTACACTTTGACATTTCTTGCACTTCATATATGGACTTTTGTTACACATGTATATGTGCATATAATTTATAAGGAGTTTTGG
The DNA here is from genome assembly GCF_965119305.1 of Pelophylax lessonae. Taxonomy (NCBI): domain Eukaryota; kingdom Metazoa; phylum Chordata; class Amphibia; order Anura; family Ranidae; genus Pelophylax; species Pelophylax lessonae. The sequence continues at coordinate 187,338,338 of NC_138775.1, read as the reverse complement.
TGTCTCAAACCAAAAAAGATGGGACTTTATGGGCTGGTCAAGAAATAATAGAGTATATAAAAAAGTATATCACAATTTATTACATAGGTCATAATACAATAAAGAAAAATGAGTGCAAATGGGTTATAGACCCATGTGTATAGTGAAGGATAAGATGGAAGAGGTGACAAAGTGAATGGTGAACATAGATATAATTCTCTGTCTGTTCCGGCTCATATGTGAGACTCTGGAATGTGTTGAGAGAGAGTGTATATCTCTAATTTCCAACGCGTTTCGGCATTCTATATGTTGCCTTTATCAAGGAAAGAGGGTTGGTCACCATATCTGGAAAATATATGGTAAAAATAATAAGTTGTTTGCATTATATGTGAATATTTCCAGTAAATAGGAAAAAGAGGAGTATATCAACATACTTGTGACATTGGCGTCAGGTCCCAGACCTTGTTATCTGTTCTCTCAAAATATTGCACACAGGATTTGGGGGAATCACTGTCTCTATGGTGAGAAGGAGTTTAGGTGAATTTGTTGAAATATTGGAATGGTTTGTGTAGAAATTTGTTAACTGACTTACAATTTGAGATCGTTGCTCTTGTTGAAGGGGAGAAGTCCCTTGTAGTATCCTAAAATGTTTAGTACGGTAAGTATTCAGGTGTGGAAGAGCATGGTGATGAGGTAAGTCGTTTAATGAAGTAAAAAAATGATTTTACACTTACAAAATGGATGTGGTTGTTTCTTGTGGCCAGTAGAGGGAGCTCCGGTATGGTATCCCGGTTGTTTCCCTAGTAACAGTAATATACATATGAGCCTTTGTTCAAAAGGCATTTATTTTGAAAGAATCATCCAACAGTGCAGTGAATCGACACTGTTGGATGGTAAACTTACAGTTTTAGAGGGAGTTTGGTTCCTGAATGTTGAAGAGCAGCGGGTCCTGGGCGTCCAGTACGTTCCCTCAGCTAGGGGGAAGTGGCGCCCTGTTAGAAATCCCCGGCTTTATGTACCCGCTCGCGCATGCGCAATAGCGCATCGGAGCGTCACAGTGCAGACCCGGCTTCCGGGTGTGCGTGTCGGCGTGGAGCGCGTCAGGCGGACCTGCGCGCGCATCCAGCCTGTGCAGACATGCGGTGTTGCCATGGGCACAAGCTGCGCGCCCTCTTACGCGAACATCTATTTGGGCGAATGGGAAGAGGACTTCTTAACATCAGAAGAAAACAACTTATATACCACCAATATCATGTTATGGCAAAGATACATCGACGATGTACTCCTTATCTGGAACGGCCCCGAATATCTACTCCTTGAATGTTTAAACAAAATGAATCATAACAGATACAACATGTATTTCACAATGACATACAGCCAAACAAAAATACCCTTCTTGGATACCTACATTTACAAAGATCAAACCGGCAATATCATGACCACCTTATTCAGAAAAGAGACTGCTGGCAATACCGTACTTCATGCTACCAGTTTTCACCCAGAACCCCTTAAAAAGTCCATCCCTCACAGTCAATTTTTAAGACTCAAGAGAATTTGTAGCAGTCCAACTAAATTCCAACAAGAGGCCGATGCTCTAACTGACAGATTGTTAGCACGAGGATATTCTCGAACATGCCTTAAGAAAGCATTTAATCGGGTCAACCAACAAGATCGACACACAATCCTGTTCAATAAAAATAAAAACCCAACAACGGATCCACCACCGACCAGAATAATACTCAGATTCTCCAACGAGCATAGTAAAATTCGCAATATATTAAAAAAGAACTGGTCCATCCTTACGGAAGATCCTTCATTGAAAGACTTATTACCCGACAACCCCCTCATCTCCTACAAAAAGACTCGCTCTGTGCATCAAACCCTCATACACAGCGAAATGAAATCATATAAAGATCCTTGTAAAATCAAAGGCACCTTTCCCTGTGGATCATGCGCACAATGCGCCGTCATTCCCAAAACAACCTCTCTTTTGCTACCTAATGGTGAGCTCTTTTCCCCCAGACATTATGCAAATTGCAAAACGAAGGGGGTAATCTATATAATGAACTGTGAATGTGGCGCGTTCTACATCGGAAAGACGCGCCAAGAATTTGGACTCAGGGTCAACCAACACATGCAAAGCATGTCCATTGGTAACTTTTATTTACCGTTAGGCCGCCACATGTCTCATTTTCATAAATACAGAATGCCGAAAGTCAAATTTTCTGTTCTTGATCGTATACACATTCCAAGCAGAGGGGGAGACTGGAATAAGTCCTTACTACAAACAGAAATGCGGTGGATAAAAAAACTCAACGCTACTAGACCCCCAGGACTTAATGATAACGAAAGTTATCGCCCCTTCTTAGAGGGCTTCGTCTCCGGAAAAACAGACTAAACACACTCTATTCCATAATAATCCCCAGCAAGCTTCTAATCTCTCCTTTCATACATTTGCAAAGAGACATACACCTTATTTAGCATGTTATCATCAGCAGTAGGATGCCCCGCCCTGACCTGCACTGTCCCCCCGAGTGTAACCCACTCTTCCCTTCATGTTACTAATTTGCTGCAATTTATCATGTTTAATATATATGTTCTAACATATACACTTATACTCTCATTTTCCTAATTATCAGTGATGCTTTTGTATTATATTTTATTTATATCCTTTTTTGTGACATAAGTGGCGTCTCAATATCCCTGCGCCTTTACTCTGCCATCCCAAAACACACCCGGCACAGGTGACCCCAGAGGCCTCTCCCCGGGGACCTGACAGAGAAATGCTCCCGTCCCAGGGAGCACTATCTCCGTCCTTCCTGTGTCGGCGGCTTCGGGACATCTCCCTTCCATCAGTCACAGGCTGGATGCGCGCGCAGGTCCGCCTGACGCGCTCCACGCCGACACGCACACCCAGAAGCCGGGTCTGCACTGTGACGCTCCGATGCGCTATTGCGCATGCGCGAGCGGGTACATAAAGCCGGGGATTTCTAACAGGGCGCCACTTCCCCCTAGCTGAGGGAACGTACTGGACGCCCAGGACCCGCTGCTCTTCAACATTCAGGAACCAAACTCCCTCTAAAACTGTAAGTTTACCATCCAACAGTGTCGATTCACTGCACTGTTGGATGATTCTTTCAAAATAAATGCCTTTTGAACAAAGGCTCATATGTATATTACTGTTACTAGGGAAACAACCGGGATACCATACCGGAGCTCCCTCTACTGGCCACAAGAAACAACCACATCCATTTTGTAAGTGTAAAATCATTTTTTTACTTCATTAAACGACTTACCTCATCACCATGCTCTTCCACACCTGAATACTTACCGTACTAAACATTTTAGGATACTACAAGGGACTTCTCCCCTTCAACAAGAGCAACGATCTCAAATTGTAAGTCAGTTAACAAATTTCTACACAAACCATTCCAATATTTCAACAAATTCACCTAAACTCCTTCTCACCATAGAGACAGTGATTCCCCCAAATCCTGTGTGCAATATTTTGAGAGAACAGATAACAAGGTCTGGGACCTGACGCCAATGTCACAAGTATGTTGATATACTCCTCTTTTTCCTATTTACTGGAAATATTCACATATAATGCAAACAACTTATTATTTTTACCATATATTTTCCAGATATGGTGACCAACCCTCTTTTCTTGATAAAGGCAACATATAGAATGCCGAAACGCGTTGGAAATTAGAGATATACACTCTCTCTCAACACATTCCAGAGTCTCACATATGAGCCGGAACAGACAGAGAATTATATCTATGTTCACCATTCACTTTGTCACCTCTTCCATCTTATCCTTCACTATACACATGGGTCTATAACCCATTTGCACTCATTTTTCTTTATTGTATTATGACCTATGTAATAAATTGTGATATACTTTTTTATATACTCTATTATTTCTTGACCAGCCCATAAAGTCCCATCTTTTTTGGTTTGAGACACCAAAACTCCTTATAAATTTCATATCGGGATGTTGGCTACACCTACTATTTAAGGGCAACTAGGGATCTAACACACAAGTATCGATTTTTTGGATGGACAACACATCCGTGACCTCCTAGATCCATAGACCCAAAGTCTCCATATTATTTTGTTTTTTGTCGGGCAGCAAGGCAAAAACGCACATATTTATCGACTTAATCAACCCCGGCTTTCCCCTGTCTCTGAACTTTGGTTCACTCACGGAGGAGCCGCAGGGTTCCAAATATTGTTTTCCGGCTACTATTTAAATTCAAGCTGGATTCACTCGCAAGGGAGACTGGGGGCACAATGGGGGACCTTGTGGGTACGGAGTGGGACTCCCTGATGCTAAATATACAATCCAATTTCAAAGAGAAAGAACAGCTAAACTCTGATATCACCGCACTTTTTACTACTTTAAAAAAACACCTAGAAAGGAAGTCAGCCCTACACTGGCACGTCCGCACTTTTGACAGATACATAAAAGAAAATATTAACCCGGCTGGTTTACGTATCCAAATCTTTCCCACATTAGACAACATTACAGCTTTGATGAAACAAGAATGGGAAGATATACTTAACCAATGTTCAAAAAACCTCATGTTACTTCTTCAAGGGGAATACCTCCGACAAAGTAAAAGCCTTGAGGGAGAAATCAAAAAAATCTATGACCAACTCGCCCCATTAAAAACTGCCGCACTTTACAGCACAGAGGAAACCAAGCTAAAGGCACATCTGGAAGAGTACAGCAAGGAGATACTTGTCAAAAAAGAAAAGAAATATTGGCGCGACAAGAATGCATTTACACAAGGCCGCGCATACAGATGGACAAATTCCACAAGATCAAATCGCAACAAAAATCGTGCTCCCAGATATCCTTACCAGCAACAATCCTCTGACTCATCCTCCTACAACTCTGGCTCTGACATGAACAAAGGCAAAAATATGCCCCAAAAAAGTACCACACAAAGGACACCCAGGAACCCCGACAGAAGCGACTGGGCAATACCCCAAGATCAATCAGAAGCCTGTGCATCTGACACCGAAATAACAGAAACTGCTACGAAAACATTAAAACCACATGAAATGTTCACCCGCTCCAAACAAAAGGGTGTTTTTTTAGGCAAAGTTTACAACAAAACCAAAGCGAACCAGGACACACAAAGACAGGAAGACAAGAGGGACTAAATGTCATAAACCTCTCTTCACATAACCTTACAACAGCACAGAAAGAAGTCCTATCTTTAGGACTGTCTTTCTGTCCCAACAAAAGTATGGATACTTTCGAAACCATTAAAGACATTAATTTATTTGCACGCAACCTTACTCTTAAGGTTTGCTATAGCAAAAAACCAATGACACAACCTACACCCACTCCACTTACAGCCGCTGAATTCAGGGCTATCAGAGACCTCAACCTACTCCTCGAGGAAGGTGGACTAGATGATTTAGAAGACACGGACTCATTAACAGACAGTGATGAAGAAGAACCCGATATCCCACCAACCACTACCATTCAATTCAAGAGGAAATCACCGAAATATCCCCCCATCAACACTAACCCAGCTATAGCACTATTTGTTCGTCAGACAACCAAAGATATTGAACAATTACGTAGAACCACCCACTCTACCAACTTAACTCCAGAACACACGAAAGCACTCAAAGAACTTCAAGATAACCAAGACATTACAATTAAACCCTCTGACAAGGGGGGTAATGTGGTTCTAATGAATAATGAAGATTACAAACAAATGTGTCTCAACATTCTGGAAAACAAAAAATATTATAAACAAATTTCTCCCCTTATGGTACACAGCTTTAATCAAGAATTCTATACACTGGTTGATCAAGCTTACAGCAACAATACCATCACTAAGACCCTCTGGGAGTTCATTCGAACAAAATATCCCAAGGTTCCGACTTTTTATGCCTTACCCAAAGTGCACAAAGATCCCCAAAATCCACCCGGACGACCTATCATCTCCGGTAACGGCAGCATTACAGAAAAAATGAGCCAAGTCATTGATGCCCACCTCAAACCTCATGTTACCAAACTCACCTCCTACATCAAGGATACTGGACATTTACTTCAAATTTTGGATAATATATCAATACCTACCAATGCATTTCTGGTCACAATCGATGTTGAAACACTCTACAACAATATTCCCCATTCAAAAGGACTTCACTCAGTACAAAAAACTCTTTATCAACAAAGCGACCATGACATCAACTTTAATACATTTATTCTAACTATGTTGAAATTCATACTTCATCACAATATTTTCTCCTTCTGTGGCACATACTATGTGCAGACATGCGGTGTTGCCATGGGCACAAGCTGCGCGCCCTCTTACGCGAACATCTATTTGGGCGAATGGGAAGAGGACTTCTTAACATCAGAAGAAAACAACTTATATACCACCAATATCATGTTATGGCAAAGATACATCGACGATGTACTCCTTATCTGGAACGGCCCCGAATATCTACTCCTTGAATGTTTAAACAAAATGAATCATAACAGATACAACATGTATTTCACAATGACATACAGCCAAACAAAAATACCCTTCTTGGATACCTACATTTACAAAGATCAAACCGGCAATATCATGACCACCTTATTCAGAAAAGAGACTGCTGGCAATACCGTACTTCATGCTACCAGTTTTCACCCAGAACCCCTTAAAAAGTCCATCCCTCACAGTCAATTTTTAAGACTCAAGAGAATTTGTAGCAGTCCAACTAAATTCCAACAAGAGGCCGATGCTCTAACTGACAGATTGTTAGCACGAGGATATTCTCGAACATGCCTTAAGAAAGCATTTAATCGGGTCAACCAACAAGATCGACACACAATCCTGTTCAATAAAAATAAAAACCCAACAACGGATCCACCACCGACCAGAATAATACTCAGATTCTCCAACGAGCATAGTAAAATTCGCAATATATTAAAAAAGAACTGGTCCATCCTTACGGAAGATCCTTCATTGAAAGACTTATTACCCGACAACCCCCTCATCTCCTACAAAAAGACTCGCTCTGTGCATCAAACCCTCGTACACAGCGAAATGAAATCATATAAAGATCCTTGTAAAATCAAAGGCACCTTTCCCTGTGGATCATGCGCACAATGCGCCGTCATTCCCAAAACAACCTCTCTTTTGCTACCTAATGGTGAGCTCTTTTCCCCCAGACATTATGCAAATTGCAAAACGAAGGGGGTAATCTATATAATGAACTGTGAATGTGGCGCGTTCTACATCGGAAAGACGCGCCAAGAATTTGGACTCAGGGTCAACCAACACATGCAAAGCATGTCCATTGGTAACTTTTATTTACCGTTAGGCCGCCACATGTCTCATTTTCATAAATACAGAATGCCGAAAGTCAAATTTTCTGTTCTTGATCGTATACACATTCCAAGCAGAGGGGGAGACTGGAATAAGTCCTTACTACAAACAGAAATGCGGTGGATAAAAAAACTCAACGCTACTAGACCCCCAGGACTTAATGATAACGAAAGTTATCGCCCCTTCTTAGAGGGCTTCGTCTCCGGAAAAACAGACTAAACACACTCTATTCCATAATAATCCCCAGCAAGCTTCTAATCTCTCCTTTCATACATTTGCAAAGAGACATACACCTTATTTAGCATGTTATCATCAGCAGTAGGATGCCCCGCCCTGACCTGCACTGTCCCCCCGAGTGTAACCCACTCTTCCCTTCATGTTACTAATTTGCTGCAATTTATCATGTTTAATATATATGTTCTAACATATACACTTATACTCTCATTTTCCTAATTATCAGTGATGCTTTTGTATTATATTTTATTTATATCCTTTTTTGTGACATAAGTGGCGTCTCAATATCCCTGCGCCTTTACTCTGCCATCCCAAAACACACCCGGCACAGGTGACCCCAGAGGCCTCTCCCCGGGGACCTGACAGAGAAATGCTCCCGTCCCAGGGAGCACTATCTCCGTCCTTCCTGTGTCGGCGGCTTCGGGACATCTCCCTTCCATCAGTCACAGGCTGGATGCGCGCGCAGGTCCGCCTGACGCGCTCCACGCCGACACGCACACCCGGAAGCCGGGTCTGCGCTGTGACGCTCCGATGCGCTATTGCGCATGCGCGAGCGGGTACATAAAGCCGGGGATTTCTAACAGGGCGCCACTTCCCCCTAGCTGAGGGAACGTACTGGACGCCCAGGACCCGCTGCTCTTCAACATTCAGGAACCAAACTCCCTCTAAAACTGTAAGTTTACCATCCAACAGTGTCGATTCACTGCACTGTTGGATGATTCTTTCAAAATAAATGCCTTTTGAACAAAGGCTCATATGTATATTACTGTTACTAGGGAAACAACCGGGATACCATACCGGAGCTCCCTCTACTGGCCACAAGAAACAACCACATCCATTTTGTAAGTGTAAAATCATTTTTTTACTTCATTAAACGACTTACCTCATCACCATGCTCTTCCACACCTGAATACTTACCGTACTAAACATTTTAGGATACTACAAGGGACTTCTCCCCTTCAACAAGAGCAACGATCTCAAATTGTAAGTCAGTTAACAAATTTCTACACAAACCATTCCAATATTTCAACAAATTCACCTAAACTCCTTCTCACCATAGAGACAGTGATTCCCCCAAATCCTGTGTGCAATATTTTGAGAGAACAGATAACAAGGTCTGGGACCTGACGCCAATGTCACAAGTATGTTGATATACTCCTCTTTTTCCTATTTACTGGAAATATTCACATATAATGCAAACAACATATTATTTTTACCATATATTTTCCAGATATGGTGACCAACCCTCTTTCCTTGATAAAGGCAACATATAGAATGCCGAAACGCGTTGGAAATTAGAGATATACACTCTCTCTCAACACATTCCAGAGTCTCACATATGAGCCGGAACAGACAGAGAATTATATCTATGTTCACCATTCACTTTGTCACCTCTTCCATCTTATCCTTCACTATACACATGGGTCTATAACCCATTTGCACTCATTTTTCTTTATTGTATTATGACCTATGTAATAAATTGTGATATACTTTTTTATATACTCTATTATTTCTTGACCAGCCCATAAAGTCCCATCTTTTTTGGTTTGAGACACCAAAACTCCTTATAAATTTCATATCGGGATGTTGGCTACACCTACTATTTAAGGGCAACTAGGGATCTAACACACAAGTATGTGCATATAATTATCACTGTGGTGATTGTTTTATTTGGTTTTATTTATGTTTTTATATCTTGATGTTCACATTCACTATGTATGATTGCTATGTTTGTAATAAGTATTAGCAGTTAATTTTCATTTAACATACACTCGGGCGCCACTGTTCACTCACAGTGTTAGATTTAAGTGATACGGTTAAAATAAATTTGTACTGTGCTGATTTTAGTCATTTATATTAACTGCTAGCCGGACTTTCATACAATTCATTTCAGGTGCAGGAACTGTGTTATATCAATTAAGACAACCATTTTAGATATAATGCAGGAATTTTTAAGAATACAATGATACAAACAAGTCACTAAATTCAGAATATCCATCTGAATGCTGTATACTATATATCATATTCATCTGTCTTTACTTTTTCAGTATTTTAACCAATTGTTGGACTAGACAACAGCTGGGCAAACAAAGCTGTGGTGAAACTACAAATCCCATCAGTCTCTGCTTTTGTAAGCTATGCCTATGGGTGTCAGTCTTACAGTGTCTTATGGGATTCCTAGTTTCACCATAACTGGAGCGCTGAGGTTGCCTCACATTGGACTAGACTCATTTCTAGTATGAAAGTAGTTTTTCAACTTGATGAGAAGAATATTGTTTTTGAGCATTTTTTTCATCAAATATGTCCTTCTAGGGTACTCTGGAGATTATGCCTTTCCATAGGCTAAATTATGAGTGTATGAAATATCAGGCATGCTATATATTTTGACTAGACATTCCCTCTTGTAAAAGTACATTTAAGTAATCAGCGAATGGTTTTAATAATACTCTTTTTTTTAACAAAATTTTATTGATTTTTTTTTCAGCAAATGAACAAATGAACAAGAATTAACATATCAATACTGCTCAGGTCCACTCAGTTCACACTAGGAGTTTGAAGTCATACTGGGTGAACTAGCCTACCCGCTGCCATGTGCCAAGATGAGGAAGAGGTCCGCAGGACAGCAGCAGTTGATGGTGTTGTTTTCAGATGAAGCAATATCTCAGTGGCAGAGTTGGCGATTGGCAGGTTGGCAGGATTCATGCACCCTAGGGGATGGGGCTAAGGGTGTGGGGTGGTACAATGAAAAGAGGACCACTTGCGGTCGGACTTGGTAGAATCTCGGAGGTTGGAAGTGTTGACGTCCAGGGCTTCTCTGTTTTGGAGTTGCTGCATTAATAATACTTTTAGAGATAAGCAAGTTCCCCTAAGTTGTTATTCCTTCTGGTTTGTTATTTAGCTACCCTTAAATTTTTTACATGCTTGCTTCTTAATCTTTTAATGCTACAACGACTCTGCTTAACAGCTATTTAAATATGATGTTGAGTGCACAAGGAGTGTATTGTGTGAGAAGACCTAAAGTGTGGAAGCTGTGCCCAATACATTGTAGCCAGATAGCCCAGGACTTCTCCCTAATTGTGCCTGCAGCTGATTTTTTCCATAGGATTGACTTACCATCCCCTGTTCTGTATTTGTGATTGGTGATCTGCTTACTGATGGAGGAAATATAGAACTCACAGCAGGATAGGTGGAAAAGCCCAAATCCAAAGGCAACAGGGTGAGGGTTTTAATAAGTTGCCGGTGAGGTGAAGAAACACAGATCCACTAAATCATGGATCTCCAAACGACAGCCCTCCAGCTGTTGTGGAACTACACTTCCCATGAGGCATTGTATAACTCTGATATTCACAGACATGAGGGGAAATGTAGTTCCTGAACAACTGGAGGGGCATAGTTTGGAGACCCCTGCACTAAAGGAATGAAGTATGAGCTTTGGGGAGGGCGTGATTTGACCTCGCTGGGAGATAGCCGCTTGACTCCAGTGCTCCTGCTGACACGGACTTTTGCTTTCATCCGCCGGAGATTTCACGCACCTCGCCTGCCTGGTAAGAAGGGGATCCACCTCCCGGGCATCCTCAGTCACCCGATCCTGGTCCTCGAGAGATACCGGACCGCGGCTTAGCCAAAGTATACCGGAGCTTTTCCGCTCGCAGGGGTCATGGCGCCTGCAGGCCGCGCGGCAGCACCTCCTCCCCACCCCCAACCATCCACCTGCTCCTATGCGGCCGTGGCATCCTCCGGCTCCGATCCCTCTTCCTTTATGTCCTAACTGCCCCCCTCACTGACCATTGAAGATCTTAGGGCCGTGGCCACAGACATTAAGGAAATGCTGGGGTCAGCCATACTGGGTCTTAAGGAGGAAATGCGGAACCTAACCGGCCCGGTGCAGGAGGTGGAAAGGACCGCTGCACAACATGACAGAGTGCTTCGGTCCGTCACCCACACTATTAACTCTCATTCCCTGCAAATGAGGGACCTCCAACGCCACATAGAGTACCTAGACAACCGGGGGAGACGCCACAATCTGCGGGTTCACGGCCTACCCGAATCGGTGGAGCCTGACCTACTAGCCCCCACTGTCACTGGCATATTTAATGCTCTACTTGATCGCCCCCCTGCAGTCTCCCATCGATATGGAGCGCATACACCGTGCCTTGAGACCCCCCACGTGATGTGGTCTGTTGTTTGGTTGACTACAGATTAAAGGAAGATGTTATGCGCAAAGCCAAGAAAAGGGTGCATTTGGAACATGATGGAGCTCCCATACACATCTACCAAGACCTCTCCAACATCACACTGCAGCACCGCAGGGACCTGGGCCCCTTCTGCTTGTCTGCCACCACGCAAGGCCACACTGCTCTCCTGAAGGTTCCTGAAGACCTCCCACACTTCTGTTCTGTCATGGGATTGCCGTTGATTGACCTTCCCAACTGGTATGCTGCTTTTCAGGGGGGCCCCTCTACACACGCTGCACCCAGGGAGGAACCTATGGAAGGACAAAACATCCGCTTCCGGCATCTCCGCTCACCGTCTAGCCACTAAACCTCCTCAGCAAAGGAGAGCTCGCAGGGGAGATTGATGGCCCACCTAACTGGAATTTGTCCGGCTGATACCACCATCCTCACATTACTCAGACTCACTCTTTCATTGCTCCCGCTCTGCCAGCCAAACAAGTTGCTTGTTTTATCATTACCTGGAACTTTCATTTACCTCCCATAAAGTCCTCCACATGGGCCCTAGTTGGCTGTCTCCTGCATCACTTCAAGTTGTTACGTTCCACTGCTTCCTGGAACTTCCTGACACGCTACTTACCCAGGGGACGGGTACAGATGACATTCTGCACTTGTATGTAGCTGCCCCCCTCCCCCCCCATTTTATCTTAGCTTTTGATTCCTGTTGTCGACCCCATTAACTCCACCTGTGGTCTTTGTGCTCACCTGGACTACTGGCCTGATAGTGTCTCGCCTGGGTTGAGACCCTCCTAGAATGCTCTTCCTATCTTGTGCCTTACCGGTCCAAGCAATGGCCACCCCCTCCCAATTATACCCCTCTTGTTGTGAGTTGGGATTTGGTAGGGTCGCTGGTATATGCTCCTGATTTATTTCCGCATCTGGTGTTATGTGTTTTTTTTTTTTTTTGTGCCTTTACCAGATGCTGCCCCTGCTTCCGCTGTCCCCCGGGAAATCTGGGCACGGGTCCACTTGATCCTCCACTACTTGACTTGGGTCACTGCATTATAGCTAATTTCTAAGTATTGCTGGTACTGGGTTCGGGGACATATTTGTCGCTTATGGAGGTGGGGAAGGGGAGGGGGGTTTCTCCAAGAGACTGTTGGGGACTGTGCTGGGTTGTCATTGCTGTGTGCTGGACCCACTTGCCGGGGAGACGCTGACCCGGTGCCGTTTTTTGCGCGCTGGCCCAGTCTCTTCCTGTGAGTGCCAGTCTTGCTGTGGTTGTTTTTCTCTTTGATCGCTACTTGTCATGACTCTGCCCTTCTTTGCTCCGGATTTCTATCTGGGATGGCAGACTCTCTTTTAGCTCAGTAACGTGATGATGTATTGTTCTATGTTTTTTTTTTTTCTTCTTTTTTTTTATGCAGTTCAAATGTTATTCTGATGAGTTCATTTTGTGGTATTCTTTTCCCCCCTGTGACCACTGGAGGACTCCTGTCCGCATTACATGTTGTACGCCATCACTGTGGATCGCCCAGGAGCCCCCGGCCCAGACTCTCTGGTGCACAGGACTTCTGGACGTCTTCCACGTCTTCCACTCCGGGTATGCATACACACATCTACCTCCTTAAATCTCCGTCAGACGCCCCTCATTTTCAGTCCGTGGGCAGGTCGCACCGTTGGTTGACTGTCGCTCTACTTCTGGTTCTCGTACTTCTCGTACGTAGTCCCGGCTAGGACTACTCCAACCCCCTTAGTGTTTACTAGTGCGGTACCTCTCAAATCAACTGTTTCACATACGTTTATACACTATCTCTTTCCTTACCGGAACCGTGTTTGACAGGTAGGCAGGTCCCCCTGTCACTGGTTCGCCCTTATTTCCCACTCCTCTCTTTTTTTCCCATTTTCCCCCTGCTGCCTCCCGTGTGTTCTTCGGTTATCCGTTTAGTTTTTTTTCTCTTTTCCTAGCTTTTTCCTCTTTCTCCCCTCGCTCCCCCCCCTTTCGCTTCTTACTTCCCCACCCCCCTTTTTTTTTTTCTTTCTTTCCCCCCCCCCCCCTCGCCCCCTACGCTACTATGTCCATTCCTCTACCGACTCCTCCGGTGCATTCCCCTGGCCCAAGTGCCGCTGGGTCCTCCATGAAAGTACTATCGCTTAACGTTAGAGGCTTAAACGTTCCTGAACGCAGGTCCAAGCTTCTCCTCTCTTTACGGCAGGCTAAGGCGGACGTGGTGTTTCTGCAAGAAACCCACTTCCGCTCAGACAACATACCACGCTTGTACGACTGCTACTTCCCAACTGTCTTCCATTCTACCTCGAGTGCCTCTAAATCGAAGGGGGTGTCCATCCTCTTCTCCAAGCACTGTCCCCTGATTTTCCAGGATTCACTTGCCGATCCTAACGGGAGATATTTATTTGTTAAGGGTTCCATCCAAGGTCAATCTTTCACTTTTGTGAACATTTGTGCTCCCAATAAACAATTGGTCCCCTTTTTCCGGGAGACATTCCTTCACCTGACCGAACTCCAGTCAGGAACCTTGGTGGTGGGTGGGGACTTCAACGTTGCTCTCTCCCCCCTCCTTGATGTCTCATTGGGCTCTTCTTCCTTGCCCTATTCAGCACTGCGTTCCATCAAAACCCTTCTTAAGTACCTCTTATTACACGTTGCTTGGAGGACGCTGTACCCAGACACGATGGACTTTACCTACTTCTCGCACCCGCAGAACAAATATTCCAGGATCGATTATATTTTTGTCTCAAAATGCGCTCGCATCCTTGCTGAAAGCCTCTATAGATCCTATGTTTCTGTCTGACCACCACCTGATCTCAATCTCCCTCACTCTGCAACCCGACTCCGGACGTTCCCGTACCTGGCGTATTGACAATTCTTTGCTGTCCGACCCTGTGTATGTTTCGGAACTGACTTCTGCCCTGCGGGACTATTTTGTCCATAATGACACGCCTGATGTGACCCCTTCCACTTTGTGGGCGGCACATAAGTGTATTATTAGGGGGGTATTCATCGCTCTGGCCGAAAAACGTAATAAGGACCGCCGTGCGGGTATCTCCACTCTCACAGCCCTCATTTACTCGTTGGAGCGCGCACACAAACGCACCCTTGCCGCACAAACATTGACAGAACTCACGCAGGCCCGCCAGGACTTGCTGGAGGAACTGGGTTTTACCACCAAACACAAGTTCGCTTTGCAACAACGACTTTTTTATGATTGTGGCAATAAATCTGGTAAACTCTTAGCCAAGGCTCTTCAAGCTAGACAAGCGGCCAGAACGATCCACTCGATCACAGACCCACAGGGTAAGAAGAACACTTCCACTGCAGACATTGCTCAACAATTTTTGAATTGTTGAACTGAATTTTTGAACTATTGTTCGCTATTAGGGTTGAGCGGACACCTAGATGTCCGTGTTCGACGGGTTCGGCCGAACTTTAAAAAAAAGTCCGGGTCCGTGTCCCGGACTTTTACCGAACTTTTCCCGGACACCGAACCCCATTGAAGTCAATGGGGACCCGAACTTTAAGGCACTAAAATGGCTCTAAAACACCAAAGGAAAGGGCTAGAGTGCTGCAAATGGCAGCAAAACGTAATTAAGAGCATGGCAAGTGCTCTGCAAACAAATGTGGATAGGGAAATAACTTAAAACAACAAAAAAAAACAGAAAAATAAAACAATGTTCTTCTTCATCTCTGAAGGACGAGGCCCATATGGAGTAGGAGGGAGGTTGAGGTGGTGGTGGATGTGGCGGTGACATAGGCGTGCGCACAGGGTGTGCTGGGTGTGCCTGGGCACACCCTAATCACCTAGGGCACATAGCATTGCCAGTGAGGAGATGGGAAAGATCTCCCTGGGACCTGCTCTGCTCTATTTCTCCTTGCCTACAGGTACATGGCCCCGATACATTACTCTCCCTGCTGGCAAACACATGCATGTGTATTTCAACTTTGGGGTGCACACCTTAATGCAATAGGCTGCGCACACCTATGGGCGGTGTAGGTGGAAGCGGCGGTGGAGGAGGACCAGGGCCGGATTAACAGCATCATGGGCTTGGTGCTGAGGATTTTGAAGGGCCTTAAGGGCCGTGCCTTGCCATGCACCCAGAGGAGGAAGGGTGCAGCCATGCATGCCTAATTCAACATGGGATGCTGTCTCTGAAGCCCATAAACACATCCATGCATCGCCAACTGTCCCTCCTTGTCCGGCCTTCACGCTGTGTGGGGAGGTTCTGAGGGTGCTGCCTGGGGAAGCGAGCATAGAAGCCAGACTTCTGTGTTTACAAGTGACAGAAGAGCGGTAACAGTGAATATGGCCAACCCGGGGCCTATATAAAAGGTAGGGGCCTGGAGCTGCAGCTCCAATAGCCCCTACATTAATCTGGCCCTGAGGAGGAGGACGAGGTAGCCAACACTGCTTCTTTTCAAAAATTTTAAATGAGGGTACACCCCAAAAGAGTGAGAAAGAGCAAAAATGGAACAATGGGTGGGTAAGGTCGGTATCCATTGCTATTCTGCATAAGGTACGGAAAAGTCCCGTGGGATCCATGCCTGGTTCATTTTAATGAACGTGAGCTTGTCCACATTGTCTCTGGACAGGCGGCTGCGCTTGTCTGTTATAACGCCCCCAGCCGTGCTAAATACCCGTTCAGATAATACACTGGCTGCAGGGCATGCCAGCACCTCCAAGGCGTAAAGGGCAAGCTCAGGCCATGTGCCCAATTTGGAGACCCAGAAGTTGAAGGGGGCAGACCCGTCATTCACTACATGTAGGCGTGTGCACACATACTGCTCCACCATGTTGGTAAAATGCTGCCTCCTGCTAAGACGTTCCATCTGAGCTGCTGGTGCTGCTGTTTGTTGTGGCGTGCTGACAAAGCTTTTCCACATTTCGGCCATGCTAACCCTGCCTTCTGAGGTGCTGGCGGTGCCCTGGTTGCGTTGGCGACCTCCTCCTCCTCCTCTGCCTTGTGCTTCCACTGTGGCCCCGCTGTCAGATGGGAATGCCAGCAGCATGGCGTCTACCAGCGTGCGCTTGTAATCGCGCATCTTGCGATCGCGCTCCAGTGAGTGAATTAAGGACGGTACGTTGTCCTTGTAACGGGGATCCAGCAGCGTGGCCACCCAGTAATCAGCACAAGTTAGAATGTGGGCAACTCGGCGGTCGTTGTGGAGACACTGCAGCATGTAATCGCTCATGTGTGCCAGGCTGCCCAGAGGCGACGAAAGGCTGTCCTCTGTGGGAGGTGTATCGTCCGTGTCCTCTGTATCCCCCCAGCCACGCACCAGTGATGGCCATGAGCTGGCCTGGGTGCCACCCTGCTGTGAACATGGTTCCATCTCCTCCTCCAGCTCCTCCTCCTCCTCATCCTCCTCATCCTCCAGAACTGTGCCCCTGCTGGACAATTGTGTCCCTGGCGTTTGTGTGTGCAGGAACCCACCCTCGGAGCCCCTTGCGAATGACTGCCCTGAAAGCCTTTGAAATGTTACCTCTTCATCCTCCTCCTCCTCCTCCTCATCCTGTGCCACATCCTCTTCCATCATCGCCCAAATTGTTTTTTCAAGGAGGCATAGAAGTGGGATAGTTAAGCTGAGAATGGCGTCATTGCCACTGGCCATGTTGGTGGAGTACCCAAAACAGCGCAACAAGGCACAATATATGCAAATGTCAAATATGCAAACTATGCCGCAATTTAATGTTTTTTACACCAAAAGGGTGTGTATTGAATAGCGGAATAGGATAAAAAACTGTGTATCTCACACGTACAAACACA
The DNA here is from genome assembly GCF_965119305.1 of Pelophylax lessonae. Taxonomy (NCBI): domain Eukaryota; kingdom Metazoa; phylum Chordata; class Amphibia; order Anura; family Ranidae; genus Pelophylax; species Pelophylax lessonae. Next base: position 187,320,820 of record NC_138775.1, on the reverse strand, counting down.
GACTAGGCCCGATTAAATTTTTTCCTACCCTAAAGGGAGGATGAGGAAGAGGAGTATGGAACATGCAGCACCCTCAAATCTTCAGAAGTATGAGATGAACCCCTAAAAATTGGAAAGGTGGATCTCTCTCACACGTACCAACACAGACTATCCCCCAATTTAACTGATCCCCAAAGGTTTTTGATTAAATAGCGGAATAGAAAATATGATCCAAAAAAAGTGTATGTATATCACACGTACACAACCACACTAGGCCCCAATTACTATTGTTTGTACCCCTAAAAGGCTAGATGAGGAGTAGGGGGGGTATGGAACAGGCAGCACCCTCAAACCTTCAGAAGTATGAGATGAACCCCAACAACTTGGAAAGGTGGATCTCTCTCACACGTACCAACACAGACTATCCCCCAATTTAACTGATCCCCAAAGGTTTTTGATTAAATAGCGGAATAGAAAATATGATCCAAAAAAAGTGTATGTATATCACACGTACACAACCACACTGGGCCCCAATTACTATTGTTTGTACCCCTAAAAGGCTAGATGAGGAGTAGGGGGAGTATGGAACAGGCAGCACCCTCAAACCTTCAGAAGTATGAGATGAACCCCAACAACTTGGAAAGGTGGATCTCTCTCACACGTACCAACACAGACTATCCCCCAATTTAACTGATCCCCAAAGGTTTTTGATTAAATAGCGGAATAGAAAATATGATCCAAAAAAAGTGTATGTATATCACACGTACACAACCACACTGGGCCCCAATTACTATTGTTTGTACCCCTAAAAGGCTAGATGAGGAGTAGGGGGAGTATGGAACAGGCAGCACCCTCAAACCTTCAGAAGTATGAGATGAACCCCAACAACTTGGAAAGGTGGATCTCTCTCACACGTACCAACACAGACTATCCCCCAATTTAACTGATCCCCAAAGGTTTTTGATTAAATAGCGGAATAGAAAATATGATCCAAAAAAAGTGTATGTATATCACACGTACACAACCACACTAGGCCCCAATTACTATTGTTTGTACCCCTAAAAGGCTAGGAGTAGGGGGAGTATGGAACAGGCAGCACCCTCAAACCTTCAGAAGTATGAGATGAACCCCAACAACTTGGAAAGGTGGATCTCTCTCACACGTACCAACACAGACTATCCCCCAATTTAACTGATCCCCAAAGGTTTTTGATTAAATAGCGGAATAGAAAATATGATCCAAAAAAAGTGTATGTATATCACACGTACACAACCACACTAGGCCCCAATTACTATTGTTTGTACCCCTAAAAGGCTAGGAGTAGGGGGAGTATGGAACAGGCAGCACCCTCAAACCTTCAGAAGTATGAGATGAACCCCAACAACTTGGAAAGGTGGATCTCTCTCACACGTACCAACACAGACTATCCCCCAATTTAACTGATCCCCAAAGGTTTTTGATTAAATAGCGGAATAGAAAATATGATCCAAAAAAAGTGTATGTATATCACACGTACACAACCACACTAGGCCCCAATTACTATTGTTTGTACCCCTAAAAGGCTAGGAGTAGGGGGAGTATGGAACAGGCAGCACCCTCAAACCTTCAGAAGTATGAGATGAACCCCAACAACTTGGAAAGGTGGATCTCTCTCACACGTACCAACACAGACTATCCCCCAATTTAACTGATCCCCAAAGGTTTTTGATTAAATAGCGGAATAGAAAATATGATCCAAAAAAAGTGTATGTATATCACACGTACACAACCACACTAGGCCCCAATTACTATTGTTTGTACCCCTAAAAGGCTAGATGAGGAGTAGGGGGGGTATGGAACAGGCAGCACCCTCAAATCTTCAGAAGTATGAGATGAACCCCAAAAACTTGGAAAGGTGGATCTCTCTCACACGTACCAACACAGACTATCCCCCAATTTAACTGATCCCCAAAGGTTTTTGATTAAATAGCGGAATAGAAAATATGATCCAAAAAAAGTGTATGTATATCACACGTACACAACCACACTAGGCCCCAATTACTATTGTTTGTACCCCTAAAAGGCTAGATGAGGAGTAGGGGGGGTATGGAACAGGCAGCACCCTCAAATCTTCAGAAGTATGAGATGAACCCCAAAAACTTGGAAAGGTGGATCTCTCTCACACGTACCAACACAGACTATACCCCAATTTAACTGATCCCCAAAGGTTTTTGATTAAATAGCGGAATAGAAAATATGATCCAAAAAAAGTGTATGTATATCACACGTACACAACCACACTAGGCCCCAATTACTATTGTTTGTACCCCTAAAAGGCTAGATGAGGAGTAGGGGGGGTATGGAACAGGCAGCACCCTCAAACCTTCAGAAGTATGAGATGAACCCCAACAACTTGGAAAGGTGGATCTCTCTCACACGTACCAACACAGACTATCCCCCAATTTAACTGATCCCCAAAGGTTTTTGATTAAATAGCGGAATAGAAAATATGATCCAAAAAAAGTGTATGTATATCACACGTACACAACCACACTAGGCCCCAATTACTATTGTTTGTACCCCTAAAAGGCTAGATGAGGAGTAGGGGGGGTATGGAACAGGCAGCACCCTCAAACCTTCAGAAGTATGAGATGAACCCCAACAACTTGGAAAGGTGGATCTCTCTCACACGTACCAACACAGACTATCCCCCAATTTAACTGATCCCCAAAGGTTTTTGATTAAATAGCGGAATAGAAAATATGATCCAAAAAAAGTGTATGTATATCACACGTACACAACCACACTAGGCCCCAATTACTATTGTTTGTACCCCTAAAAGGCTAGGAGTAGGGGGAGTATGGAACAGGCAGCACCCTCAAACCTTCAGAAGTATGAGATGAACCCCAACAACTTGGAAAGGTGGATCTCTCTCACACGTACCAACACAGACTATCCCCCAATTTAACTGATCCCCAAAGGTTTTTGATTAAATAGCGGAATAGAAAATATGATCCAAAAAAAGTGTATGTATATCACACGTACACAACCACACTAGGCCCCAATTACTATTGTTTGTACCCCTAAAAGGCTAGATGAGGAGTAGGGGGAGTATGGAACAGGCAGCACCCTTAAATCTTCAGAAGTATGAGATTGTGTTCACTGTACCCCACAAAGATTGAGTTCACTGCACCCCACAATGATTGTGTTCACTGCACCCCACAAAGATTGTGTTCACTGCACCTCACAAAGATTGTGTTCACTGTACCCCCCAAAGATTGTGTTCACTGCACCCCACAAAGATTCTGTTCACTGTACCCCACAAAGATTGTGTTCACTGCACCCTAAAAGGATGTTGTTCACTGCACCCCACAAAGATTGTGTTCACTGCACCCTAAAAGGATGTTGTTCACTGCACCCCAAAAAGATTGTGTTCACTGTACCCCCCCAAAGATTGTGTTCACTGCACCCCACAAAGATTGTGTTCACTGCACCCCAAAAAGATTGTGTTCACTGTACCCCCCAAAGATTGTGTTCACTGCACCCCAAAAAGATTGTGTTCACTGTACCCCCCAAAGATTGTGTTCACTGCACCCCACAAAGATTCTGTTCACTGTACCCCACAAAGATTGTGTTCACTGCACCCCAAAAAGATTGTGTTCACTGTACCCCCCCAAAGATTGTGTTCACTGCACCCCACAAAGATTCTGTTCACTGCACCCCACAAAGGATTTTGTTCACTGCACCCCAAAAAGATTGTGTTCACTGCACCCCAAAAAGGATTTTGATCACTGCACCCCAAAAAGGATGTTGTTCACTGCACCCCAAAAATGATTTTGTTCACTCCACCCCAAAAAGATTGTGTTCACTGCACCCCACAAAGATTGTGTTCACTGCACCCCAAAAAGATTGTGTTCACTGTACCCCCCAAAGATTGTGTTCACTGCACCCCACAAAGATTCTGTTCACTGTACCCCACAAAGATTGTGTTCACTGCACCCCAAAAAGATTGTGTTCACTGCACCCCAAAAAGGATGTTGTTCACTGCACCCCAAAAAGGATGTTGTTCACTCCACCCCAAAAAGATTGTGTTCACTGCACCCCACAAAGATTGTGTTCACTGCACCCCAAAAAGATTGTGTTCACTGCACCCCAAAAATGATTTTGTTCACTGCACCCCAAAAAGGATTTTGTTCACTGCACCCCAAAAAGGATGTTGTTCACTCCACCCCAAAAAGATTGTGTTCACTGCACCCCAAAAAGATTGTGTTCACTGCACCCCACAAAGGATTTTGTTCACTGCACCCCAAAAAGATTGTGTTCACTGCACCCCAAAAAGGATGTTGTTCACTGCACCCCAAAAAGGATTTTGTTCACTGCACCCCAAAAAGATTGTGTTCACTGCACCCCACAAAGGATTTTGTTCACTGCACCCCACAAAGATTGTGTTCACTGCACACCAAAAAGGATTGTGTTCACTGCACCCCAAAAAGATTTTGTTCACTGCACCCCAAAAAGATTGTGTTCACTGCAGCCCAAAAAGATTGTGTTCACTGCAGCCCAAAAAGATTGTGTTCACTGCAGCCCAAAAAGATTGTGTTCACTGCAGCTCACACACAGAAAATGGATGTGGATCACTGACACCTGCCTATCTCCAATCCCACACCACACAGCAATATCGATTGTAGTTTGTAGAACACAGTTTCCCTAAAATTCAACAGACTCTGTCCCTAACAGGATTGAGAAGAGATCGTAGATCAGGATTGAGTGCAGATTCACCCCACCCCCCACACAGCAATATCGATTGTAGTTTGTAGAAGACACTGACCCTATAATTCAGCAGACTCTATCCCTAAAATGCCTACAACTCGCCCTGCCTAAACACTCCGACCTGTCCCTCAATTCTATCCGGACACAAATGGTTTTTTCCTGCCTATCTTTCCCTAATCAGCAGCCAGCACGTTGATGTGTGCTCTGTCCCTGATATAAGCAGCATAATGACGCCGCTGCGGCTGCCTCGAACTTATAAAGACTTGGTCACATGCTTCAGACGGCCAATCACAGCTACTAAGACATTTGCAGGCATGGCTGGGATGGCTTAAGGCACACCAGTTAAACGATTGTTGATTGGCTGTTGAAAGCCCGCCATGAAAAGAGCGCCAAAGCATGCAAAACCCGGAAATAAAACGACCGAACACGGATTTTTACCCGAACATACAGTAAAGTGTCCGTGTCCGTGTTCGGGTACAAAAAATCCAATTATTCGGTACGAACACGAATAATACAGTCCGTGTTCGCTCAACACTATTCGCTATAGAATTTGGACCCCAATAGTACCCACCTATCTTCGCCGGAAAGGGCCGACCGAATCAAAGCCTTCTTGCACAAATATTCCCCCTCGCCCCTCCCGCCTGAAGTCTTGACGAACCTAGATGCCCCCATCTCCTTGACTGAAGTCCAGCTGGCTCTCAAACAACTTAAGCCAGGGAAATACCCGGGTCCCGACGGTCTAACCGTGGGCTACTATAAAACCTTCGTAGATACCATACTGTTCCCTTTGCTGAAAACCTTCAATTCTTTCTCTGACTCTCCTGCCCTGAACCCTGAATACCTCGAGGCCCACATTACAGTTATCCCTAAGCCTGGTAAGGATTCCTCTCTAGTCCCTAACTAAAGACCAATCTCCCTCCTCAACGTTGACATTAAATTATATGCCAAGGTACTGGCGAATCGGCTCCTACCCCATATACCCGATATTATCTCACTCGATCAGGTGGGCTTTGTCCCTGGCCGTGAGGCCAGGGACAACACCCTCAAGGCCATCAATATCCATCATTGGCTCACCTCCTCCCACACACCCGGGTTCTTCCTCTCACTCGACGCGGAGAAGGGAACGGGGGTCTGTCGGATGCCTTCTTCGTGTCGAACGGAACCCGACAGGGTTGTCCCCTATCCCCTCTAATCTATATTATTACTCTTGAACCCCTGCTTTGCCGTCTTAACTCTAACCCTGTTGTTAATGGTGTAACTATAGCCCACAAAACGTACAAATTAGCGGCTTACGCCGATGATATCTTGCTTTTTTTTACTAACCCCACCGTTTCCCTGCCCAATCTCCTCTGAGACCTAGACGCTTTTCGACTTATATCCAACCGGAAACATTAACTACGCTAAGTCCAAAGCCCTTAACATATCCCTCCCGGTGCACGTTATGAAGTTTTGCCAAGATAACTTTCCCTTTCGATGGGAAACCTCCGCCATCACATACCTGGGCATACAAATCCCCTCCATCCTTACAGAATTATACACGCAAAATTACCTGCCACTTTTACAGACATTTAAGTCTGACCTATCAAAGTGGGAATTGGGCCCCTTCTCATGGTTTGGTAGACTGGCGGTTATAAGATGAATATCCTTCACAGATTACTTTATTTGTTACAGGCTGTACCTCTCAGGATTCCCCCAGCGTTTTCTGTTCCTATCGACTAACATGTACCACCTTCATCTGGTGCTCAAAACGTCCCCGATTGTCCTGGGATGTTCTAACTGCCCCGAAGGAGACGGGTGGTTTGGGTCTTCCACACTTGCAGAAATATTATTGGTCCTGAATTTGCCATTCAGGGTTGTAGACTGGCATAAACACTGCCTCCTCAAGGATTGGGTTACTTTGGAAGATTCAATTTCCTCTCTTCCCATCCACCACCTCCCTTGGATCTCTAATTCTTCTTAAGCATCCCTTAATCAACCCCACGCTCACCGTCTTTCGGCATTTATGAAATAAAATACACTTAGCCTCTACTCCAGGCCCCTTGGTTCCTCTGGCTCAGAACCCAGATTTCCTACCTGGCCTCACTTACCTTGTCTCAGCTGGACCCTTGACTAACGCACCCCGCAGGGCCGAGCACTTCTTTCACAGGGACAATTTACTATCTTATGCGGAACTCTCCCGGAGATACCCGGAACTTAAAATTCAGTTTTTCAACTATTCGCAACTGAGAGACTTCCTACTCCGCACCCCTGATGTCTCGTGCTGGCATAGGGCCCATACCCCCTTTGAAACCCTTGGCAACACACCTGGCCCCCAACGCCATCTTATCTCCTTTCTATACTCTCTACTTTTGCTGCAATGACCCCCCGAATCACTAAACTACGTAGTCGATGGGAGGGGGACTTATCCCTTACCTTGTCGGAAGATGATTGGGATCGCATCTACTCCCATATTCACAAAGGTTCCAGGAATGTTTTAGCCCAAGAGAACGGCTTTAAAATCTTCACAAAATGGTATAGGACCCCCGACATTCTCCATAAAATCTCTGCCGAACTTTCTCCCTTGTGCTGGCGTTGCTGCCTCCAGACCAGATCCCTTCTGCATATCTGGTGGGACTGCCCACTGATTCAGCCTTTTTGGAAAGAGATACATGCCCTCATCATTCGCATTACTACCTTCACCCTTTCCCAGCGGATCTACAGAAAATCCTTGATGTTCCATTTAATCTCCGCTGCCAAAATGTGTATCCCCTGCCACTGGCGTTCCCCCTTACCTCCCTCTGTAGCAGATTGGCTGCGGAGGTTGGGAAGGATTTTGCAGATGGAGGACCTAAACCTTCAGGCTCTCGATACCCCCTCCAAGTTCTATGACACTTGGGCCCTGTGGATTGACTTTTCCTTCTCGGATGATAACCGCCATCTACTGACCATTTAAATTGAATGCATGGTAACAGATTACCTCTGTTGTCTAGCCTAAGTAAGGGGGAATGCATCCGCCTTTCTCTCTGTCAACTGGCATACTGTTATCTCCCATCTAGACCCGGCCCTAACCGCCCCCCCCCCCACTTTTTTTTTATTTACCTTCTTTCTTTCTCCATCCTTCTCCATCCTTTTCCTTGCTCCTCCTTTTTTCCGCTCTTCCTCGTCTCTCCGTCTCTCCCCCCCCTGTCGTGGGATGTCCCTCGCGTCTGTTTCTTTGTGCTGTTTGTCCTAATCCTCCTTCCTATCTCGTACTTTCCCTATGTCCCTTCATCCGATGGGGTGTCATTTGCTAACACTACCGGATGGCCACCCCACGGAATCGGACACAGCTAGTTCCCCTTGGGGGTGTCCATTCCTGGGGTGCCCCGTCTAGATATATTTTTGCGCCCTCCCAACTGCCCCTTTCACAAGCTTACAGGTAGTTGGGACAGGGTACGTCCCACCCCCCTCTTTGTCATGTTTCTCTCTATATCCCACTTAAGAGTGCTTCTGCTCCGTGTGGAAGCCCTCTTATACATACCACTTACTCTTTTTGGCTAATATAGCTTGGGCACACGCCCGTGTTACTTTTGTACACCATTGTACTGTACCTTTGATTTGATATGGTATAGTTCGCCCCGCTCTATTTTTGCATACTGTGTTTAATTTTCTTGTTTTACTGCCAAAGGGATATGGGTGCAATATACGATGCTTTCTGTTGTGCAATGTTGTATTACTTTGTATCATTTGGCCTTGCCTTCTCGCCACTTGTTGTTGTTCTTCACTTTCTATTTTTCAATAAAATGTTTAAAAAAAAATAAAAAAACAAATTGACCCTCTCTAACAGGTAATGTTAAAAACAAAGGGTTTTCTCTCACTTTCTCTGCGTTCTTTTTAACTTCACTATACCGTTGTTCTGTCCTCTTGTTCTTCTCTGGTGTTAAAAGGCAATTGTCATTTAAATCAATAAACACTGACTGTTTTATAAAAAAAAAAAAAAAGAAGTAGGAGCTTTGACTCAGATAGTTATTTTCCCATAGAGAAGTGGCCATTATTACTGTAGTTCTTTTATTTTTGTGTTCTGTTTTGTACCTGACTAATATCTGTTTTGTAAAGATGGCTAATTATGTAAAAAAATAAAAATAAAATTATATATATATATATATATATATATATATATATGTATATATTTTAAATACAGTGTTATATATATATGTCTTTTACTAATGTGTGTGCATTGGTATGTTATATGTATGCTCTTGTATAAAAAAAAAGTAAACAAAATAATTAAAAACTTGAATTTGTAAGACCAGACAGTCCTATCATTTTTAAAACAGTTTTCCCTGCATTAATTGGTTTAGTAACATGGTTCTGTACTGTGAATAAGTTAAACATTGCATTTGTAATAACTGTACATGTCCCTTTGATTTAATTCTTTTTAAAAAATGTTTTATTTTACTTTCAGAGTCAAAGATATGCAATACAGTAAAATTATTTTCAAGGGTATGTGCTCCCAGGTGGTTGCTTGTGTTTTCTGAAGTGGTGTAATTGAAAAGCGCATTGTGATTCAGATAAGATGAAAAGAACTATATAAATGCAAATCATTATTAATTATTGTGTTCATGATAACTCTCAAATCTCGATCACTTTGGTGCATAAGTTGACAATCTGTGAAGCTATGCAGAAGCTAACATTCCAAGTTAAAACAAATTTTCTTTTAATATGATTTAATTATTATATCTTAGATCACTTTGAAAGGGTTTGCAGTCTCTGTAGTGTGTAGCATTGCTTTTTATGGTCTCAGTGAAATTAAATCACAATTTTTGTTTAGTGTTCTAATATTTCCGGTCTATGATGAAATCATAAAATGCCATAATTCCAAATAAGGTCTAGATTAAATCTGATTATAGATTCTTTCATTTTCTGATGCACATTTTTAATAACTATTTATCTAAGCAAGGAAAGGAGAGTAGGATAAATTATGTATTGACTTACTGCTTAACACCTCTTATTGGCTTGTTCTCATTGCCCACTGCCCACACAGTCATGTGTATTCTGTATTTCACAATATAAGCAAACTGCATGGACAAATGAAAGCACATACCATTCATGTACCAAAACACACACACACATAGGACCCTTTCACACGGGCTTTCTGATCCGGTCTGCCTGTTGGTTCTTCAGGTGGACCGGATCGAATGCTCCATGCAGCCCTATGGAGCAGCGGATGTCAGCGAAGACATCTCTGCTGATACCCACTGCTATCCGATCCGAACCTGTCTGTGAAATCCGGATGGGTGGAAACACTATTTTCCATCCGTCTGGAGGATCGGATCAGATAAGATAGGATGAAAATAGACAGGTGGTCCGTTTTCATCCGATTTCCCATAGAGGATAGCGGGACTCTGACAGCTCCGTCTCTGCAAAGTAAGCGGAGACGGAGCTGTCATCCGCCTGCTCAGCGGGAATCAGCATATCGATCCCCGCTGAGCAAAACGGAGTCCGTTGGGCGCACCGCTCATGTGAAAGGGGCCTTACTGTACATCCCAAAACACATACATACTGTATACCACTGTGGTTTGCATCACATTGGGAAAAATTTGTCAAATACTTAATTTTTTAGGCACTTCCTTGCATTGTCCTTTTTAAAGCAACTGTAAAGCATCTCTTTCTCTAACAACTCACTTATTCAGCATCTTTAAAGTGGGCATTAATGTCTGTTGTACACATTTTTGGGGAAATCATGTTCCTCTATATTGTGCTACCAACACTTAATAACACTGTAAACAAGCATTTTATTTATAATAAAAAAAACAAAAAACCAAAGGGACCATGGCACCCCTTGTAATGGACACCGCAGGTGTGTAGATCCAGGAACTCAATCACAGACATATAGGAATTTCTGGAAGCTGTGCCCAAAAAAAAGGCAAGCATTGGTCAAAGGGCTGATCACCATCATGATCATTTCCCATTACAGAGTTCCTATGCCTTGTTCTATACTTTATGTGGATGTCATTTTTATAGAGGCAGGGTTTTCGCTTCCTCATGTCACAGCCTTCAAAAAGAACAATAGTGAGCAGTACAGTATTGACATAAACACATTTCACTTTACATCTTCTGAGATTAGCATTCAGAGGCAGTGGTTGTAAACAACTGAAATAAAAACTGAACAAGGCTTACACTCATTTAAAGTGTACTTGCTTCCATCCATAGCGCCTGTTGTGGATCCTGGATGCTCTCTATCTCCTACTATCTGTCATTTTTGACAGTTTTCCTAGACCCCAGGCAATCCATGGTGATGTCCCCTCTTTTAGCACACAATAGATGGTTGCCAGTCCATAGGTCTGTAATTGGTAACAATCTCAGGGTCTTTGTTGGGGTTAGGGATCGTTACTATTAACGCTTTGGTTTAGAACCGGAGGAGGTGGCAAGGTTAAAGACCGACAATAAATGCGGTAAGATATTGGTAGACATTTTCTTGTAGAATTTGTTGGAGAATCTGTCTATGTCTATCCCAGGAGATTAGTGTGGGGGGGGGGGTTCCCTATAGTTAGGCTTAATTCCTTCTGTGTGAAAGGTTGAGAAATGAAGGCCAATTGAGCAGGGGGTCAGTTTGGGAAGATTAACAGAGTGTAGGAAGGAGTTAATGGTAGTAGAGTTTGGTTGCGGAGTATTGGGGTCACTTTCTAGGTCATACAGAGTTTGATACTATGCTGGAAGAAGGGTGAAGTCCTTTTCGGTGCCTTGTTGGCAGCGCCAAATGTCAAAGAGGTCAAACTTAAGTAATAACAGCAAAATAGTTTTGGTAGATTTCTTCTTGTCCGAAGAGGTGTCAAGGGATGGATCAATAATGGAGTTAAAGTCACCCTCTATAATCAGGGCTTCTTGACGAATGTCCATGACTTGAGTCAAGAGGGAGGTGAGGAATTTCTTTTGATGCGTGTTTGGAGCATACACATTTACCAAGGTGTAGATCCGATGGTTGAGTTCACATATCGAGATAAGAAAGCAGCCTTGTGGGTCCTGTACATCAGAAATGTAATGGAAGGCGACTCTATGGTTGATGGCAATCAGGGTACCGCAGGTTTTCTTCAGGCCATTAGCCAAGAAGACATGTGGATATTGTTTGTATTGAAATCGGGGACATTTGGACGCCTTAAAGTGCGTTTCTTGCACAAAAAGTACATCTCCTTTAAGAGTGTTAGCTTCTTTTATGAACGTGGTTCTCTTGAACGGCTATTGAGCCCTCTGACGTTATGCGAAATGGATTTTAGAGGCATGAATAGTGGATCGGAGACGCTTTGGAAGTTGCATAAGAGCCATCATTCACGTGGAGAGTTCGACAGATATGGTAGACTCAGAGAAACGAGGGGTGCAATGGTAGGTTCAAGAGAGATATCAAGAGTAACAAGGCGGTGAATGATGCAGTTCCAAATAGACAATAGAAGATTGAGGTATAAGCCTTCGGTAGATTTGAAGAGTATGTCCGATGGGAGAGTGAGTTGGTATCAAAGGATGGAGTGGGCCGGGAAAAAGAAGGGAAAGCAAAACTAAAAAAAAACTTGTAAAAAAGACAGTTAAAATTTGCAGCCTGGGCTGCTGTGTGCATGTGGGCACCATAGAAGAAGGGGGTAGATAATCAGGACAAAGGTGACTTCCGTGAGGCATCTTGAGATAAAAGAGTTAGGAAGCGGTGAGAAGAGGTTGATGTAGCGATCCTAATTTTGGGACCACTCCGATTCCAGGTGGGCCGGGGGTGTTGGCTGGGTTATCATGGCTTCAACAGGGAGTAAGTGCCGTTGTCTGAACAGGTGTAGCCCTTTTTCCATATTGAATATGGGGACTTTTTTCCCATTCCAGGTCACCAGCAGCTTGGTAGGAAAGCCCCATTGATAGGGGATATTGTTATTCTGTAGGATTTTTGTCAGGGGAGCAAGTTTCTTTCTATTTTGGTTGTTTTGCAGGGATATACCGGCAAATTCATCAGGGAGTATCAGGTTGTGCTTGGCCTCTCTCACAACACGGTCTTTCACGTGAAAGAAATGTATGCGAGCTAGCGTGTCTCTAGGGCAGGGATCCTCAAACTACGGCCCTCCAGCTGTTGCAGAACTACACATCCCATGAGGCATTGTAAAACTCTGGCATTCACAGACATGACTAGGCATAATGGGAATTGTAGTTCCTGAACAACTGGAGGGCCGTAGTTTGAAGACCCCTGCTCTAGGGGCTCTATCCGGCAGGAATGCAGGCTTGGGAATCCTGTGAGCTCTGTCGATACAAAGTTCCAGGTCACTTAAAGAGGGGATCAAAGCCTTCATAAAACATTGAATAAAGATAGTAAGATCAGGAGGGGATATGGATTCAGGGATTCCCCTAAACTTTATTATATTACACCTCGAGCGGTCCTCGAGGTCAGCTATTTTGGCCTGTAATCTTTGTATTTTCGGATTCCTGATCAGTATATGCTTCCACAATTTCATTGTGTGCAATATATTAATCTGTCATCTTATTTTCAATGTGATGGATCCTATTAGAATGTGTATGAGCTGCTTCATTAAGTTTTGTGAGCATTTCAGAGAAATCAGAAAACAGGGTGTTTCTGAGAGAAACCAGCATGCCTTTCATTGTGACTTCTGTGATGGGATGGTCAGCTGCAGGGAATGCTTCAATGGGAGGGCCCTGTGAGAAGAACAGATTCCCCGCTGCAGAGGCAGGGGGTAACAAGGGGAGAGGAGCATCCTCTTCTCTGTCTGGATTTGACAGGGCTGCTAGTGGTGGGGGTAGATGGTGGGGAAAGCTCACCTGGTGCCTGGTCAGTGCTGTTGTTCAGTGGCATGCAGTCTCCGCTGTGAGCTCCGTCTGTTCTTTCCCACATGCTGCCGGTGCCATCTTGGCTTTCTCATGCTCCGGATCCCGGGAAGAAGTCAGTTAACCTCTGTGGAGGTTTATGCTGCTTTCAGCGCTTGGACATGATCCCTGGGGTCCGTGGATGCTCAGGGGTGCCTGTGGAGGAATATTTGCCGCTCCTGCATTGCTTGTAGCCACTATATCGCCTCACGGATGTCGGAGCTCAGATATCTGCGACCATCCACTCTGCCGGCCAGACATAACCCCCATTGAGATTTTTTAAAATTAAAAACATGTAGCTAAATACATTTTGGCCTAAATGTATGACAAAAATTGAGTTTATTGGATATTTTTTATGAGAAAAAAATTGAAAATGTAATTTTTTCTCAAAATGTTCGGTCTTTTTTCGTTCATATCGCAAAAAAACAAAAACTGCGGAGGTGATTAAATACTGCCAAAAGAAAGCTCTATTTGAGGGGAAAAAAAGGATATACATTTTGCTTGGGTACAGCATTGCATGGCTGTGTAATCACCAGTTAAAATCACGAAGTGCCAAAATTCAAAATAGCCTGGTCATTAAGGTGGTAAAATCTTCCAGCCCAGAAGTGGTTAATCAAATAAAAATCCCAAAAAATGTCCCTCATTGCAAATCCATTATCAATCACGATGTCTGTGGCTGCTGTCTGGCTAAAAATAAAACCTTACAACCTGCCACGCATGACCGATCCCTGACAGTGACACTATCCAAATACCAGTTCCCCAAGCTGTAATTGGCTATATAAAAGAAGGGCCATATTTAGCCATATTTATGCAGTGATGTAAGGCTACTTTCCCCGTGCATATGCTTACATGGAAAGGGATTCCCAGCCATGCTAGTGAATGCTGCCAGTAAGAGAGTGACGTCAGTGGGTGGTAAGGACGCAGTGACTTCTTCCTTAAAGTGATTGAAAACAATCACCTTGTAAAACAACCCATTCAGTGTAAAATAAAAATGAAAGGCAAAACTTTTTGTATAGATATAAAAAAAAAACATTATAAATACCTTTTTACCCTTTTTTATATGTGATCACATTCTCTCTATTCTCAGCTGCATAAGAGCTGGGAGGAGGAGAAGCAGCAGCACACAGAGCTTCCAAGTAAATAGCTATGCATCAGGGGCCTGTCAGGACAAGTCTGATCATTGAAGGAGAGCACACTAAGTTCCCAGCATAGCTAAAAAAAACTCACCACAGTTTGCTCTCCTGCTTAGCGCGGTCAGTTTTAGGAAAGCAGAGGGACTGGCAGGAACACCAGGGATTTCACATAAAGGAAGCAATATAAATAGAGCAGGATACTTTCTCACACAGGTACATGGTACAGCAGGCACATATCAGGAATATGAAGTGTTGGGGTAACAAATACTTTAACCACAAATGACAGCATTGCCCAAACATGACCTTGTGGCCACCCATTTGCTTATGTGGCTGGGCATTCCTGGGTATGTAAGGGAAATAAAATGGATGGCATCAATAGTTGGTAAGAAGCAGTGACTGCAAAAAGTTTCTGTTTCCTTGGCAACCATTGACAACTGGAAGCTTTCAAGTTTGCCTGCATCGAATGCCCTAAATGTTCTGC
Source organism: Pelophylax lessonae (assembly GCF_965119305.1). Lineage (NCBI taxonomy): Eukaryota > Metazoa > Chordata > Amphibia > Anura > Ranidae > Pelophylax > Pelophylax lessonae. The sequence continues at coordinate 187,305,673 of NC_138775.1, read as the reverse complement.
ATTCGGGAGGACATGCAAACAGTCATAGTTCACTCTGAACCTACATTTGAATTGTACACTGAGATCATTCCTAGTGCTGATGACTTTTTTCTAATCACACACCACCTTCAGACATTTCTATAACATGTTCAGGAGGTCCTCATGGTCTCTCCTGCAACTTGTACAAACAGGACCTTGTCTTTTTTGAAAAACATACAAGGATTTCTGAATTTAGTGTAATCAAATATTAAATACCCCATAGATCTTTTGTGATAGGGCATACCTCTCTTTCCCACTTAACCAGAGCCTTACATAAATATAAGCACAGATTCTCTCTAAGCAGCTTCTGGTAACAATTTGAGATAACCTACCTGCTAGAAAATGTTCAAATTGAATTTTGGTTCTGCTTTATTAAGATTCTATCTATGAAGAAGAAGGGGAAATCTTGTAAGTATGACGGCACCTTGAGATGTGTGCACATACCTATAGTAGTCTCCCAAACCTTTCTAACACTGCCAAATCTCAGGATGTTTAGATAAGTAATGCTTCTGCACTTCCTGGCAATTTCAAAGCTTGTCCACCCTTTTTTTATTACTTCCTCCTTAATTCTGTTTGGACTCTGGTGGCATTCTAGGGAATTGCATGGATATTTCTTTCTCCAAAGCTGCTTTCTAATTATTGTGTTAATTACTTGGATAGTTTAATCAGCCATATAATCAGGACAATATGAGGAAGGTAGAGGAGCTGAGGCCCCATAATCATTTTGATCAATTTAACCTACCCAAAAACCTATATGATAAGATTACTCTAAACCTTGATTTTAGCTCAGAACCTTTGATGTAATGTAGCAATATTAAACTTAGAAAACAAAGACAAATCCACACACAAACAGACACATATATATATATATCATCAGATATACACAGACTAGTAAAGAGGTCTGGGTGGAAAAGTTCTAAAAGGGCAGTAGGCCAATCTCGGTCCAGTCCAAAATACACTGCTCAAAAAAATTAAAGGAACACTTTTTAATCAGAGTATAGAATCAAGACAAATAAACACCTGGGGTATTGATCTGGACAGTTAGGTATCAGAGAGGGTTGTTAATCAGTTTTAGTTGCTTTGGTGTTAATGATATTGACAACAGGAACACTGGATGGGCAACAATGAGATGACCTCCAAAATAGGTGTAGCCAAGTAAAGAAATTATATCTAGTATAATTGAGGCTGGTGTACTGTTTCTTTAGGTCTGATGCTTATTGCGGGTTCTCCCGGGAGAGCGGAGTGTTGGATTGTGGGAGATGTAGTCTGAAGAAGGAAGAAGACTGTGTAAAGCAGGCAGAATTTAACTATACTCCCAGGGAGTTAAGGGTTCCACACAGGATTATGGGAGAGTCTACAAATAAGGGGTGGGGCCGGATGTACTCTCTCATGCTTCGGGGACCACGTGAGGTGTGGACTCTGGAAGAGCAGGAGGACTGCTGCGGAGATCAGAGCGAGCAGAGGCTGCGGCCTAGTGTGGAGGTACCTTGGAGAGGTAGCAGATGTCACAGGGAGGTGACTGACCTGGTGTGGAGATCAGCCAGAAAGGAGTGTCGGAGGATTGAGTGAGAGAGATCTAATTGTAGTGAGACAGTAGCTCACTGACAGCAAGAGAGGGAGAGAGCCTGTGACACAGCACATACACAGCAAGAACTTTGATATAATTGGAGCGGTTGCCATAGGACACTCCTGAGCTTCGTCAGTGTGTGGTGAACCGAAAGGTCACTTATATACACATATAGTGATTTATACTGACTTAATTTCAAGCAGAATCTGGATAACAAATACACCCTTTTCCATTTGGATTACAAATGTCATTAATGTGAATGATTAGAGCTCCTGCTACCGGCAAAGATTTGCAAGGCCTTGCTAGGGAGAGACTCAGTAATTGATAGTTGAGGGGGCCCCCTATAGGTGATAGAGTGCACTCTTTCAGTTGATATGCAAGGTTGAAAGTTATTCTATTGAGATATATATGTATATATTTTTTTTTTTTGTTTTTCAGCTGAGTTAGTTAGATCTGACTATTTATCTATATATAATATAGATTTAAACATCTGATTGTCACTCTCACAGGTTCATAGAAGAAGTTGCATTATAGTTATATCTATATGCCTCTTTAGTTAGATATTGCTATATCTATTCATAGCTACATTATTGTTGCATGAGATTCTGAGTCTTGGGCTTCACAGTGGTTCTGGGACCCAGAGATTCAGAATCTCAAATTTGCCTGCTAATATTTCCTGTTGTGTTGAGACTGTACCTGTTTATCTGTTCATTACTTTATTACATCAGTAAATCGATACACTGATATTTAAGTGTCATTGTTGTTTCTCTGAGTTACTATGTCAGAACCAATACTGTCAAGCGGGTTGGAGGTGCCTCAGGGTCAAGGGAGTGCAGAGGAAGGGAACCAACTTAGCAGCCCCTGTGGGGGTCGTGCTACATAGGAATGGTTTTACAGGTGAAGGCCACTGACATTTTTTGTTCCCTTCTCATCTTTTCTGACTCTTTTTCACCACTTTTGCATTTGGCTAGGGTTAGTGTCACTACTGGTAGCAAGAGGCAATACCTGGCCCATATAGGGGTTGCACTGGCAGCCCAACTCTTCCAGGATGGCCCATCAATATGGTGTGAATGTCTCTGACCAAACAATCAGAAACAGACTTCATGAGGGTGGCCTGAGGGCCCAACATCTTTTAGTGGGCCCTGTGTTTACTGCCCAGCACTGTGGAGCTTGATTGGCATTTGCCATTAAACACCAGAATTGGAAGGTCCGCAACTGGCGCCCAGTGCTTTTCAGAGATGAGAGTAAGTTCACCCTGAGCACATGTGACTGAGGTTAAAGGGTCTGGAGAAGCTGCTGAGAATGTTATACTGCCTGTAACATTGTTCAGCATGACCGGTTTGGTGGTGGGTCAGTGATCGTCTGGGGAGGCATATCCAAAGAGGGATGCACAGACCTCTACAGGCTAGACAATGGCACCCTGGCTGCCATTAGGTATCGAGATAATTGTCAGACCCTACGCTGGTGCAGTGGGTCCTGGGTTCCTCCTGGTGCACAACAATGCCCGGCCTCTTGTGGCAAGAGTATGCAGCCAGTTACTGGAGGATGAAGGACATGATACCACTGAATGGTCCCCACACTCACCTGACCTAAATCCAATAGAACACCTCTGGGACATTATGTTTTGGTCCATCCAATGCCGCCAGGTTGCACATAATTCTGTACAGGAGCTCAGTGATGCCCTGGTCCAGATCTGGGAGGAAGTCCCCCAGCACACCATCCATCATCTCAGGAGCATGCCCCAACTTTGTCAGGCATGCATACAAGCACATGGGAGCCATACAAACTACTGAGTACCATTTTGAGTTTCTGCAATGAAATTTCAGCAAAACGGACTAGCCTGCTGCAACATTTTTTCACTTTGATTTTTGGGTTGTCTTTGGATTCAGTCCCCTGTGGGTTTTTCATTTCCATCAAATGACGCAGAATTCTTTCCTTCCTAGCACATTACCCAGTCCATATCGGTATAGATATCCAGCATGATATTTTTCTTCATTGAGATCTCATGTGTTTTCAAAGTGTACCTTTAATTTTTTGAGCAGTGTGTTTAATGATGTCCATGGCCACAATCAGGGTTTTAAAAGTCTCATCCAAGAACAGCAGCATGTCATCAGAATAAAGCATTATCATTTTGTGGATTTTGCCATATCAAAAAACTATAATCGTTAGATTGAAATCAAGTTGTTCTTTCCTCTTCTTCAGTAGTGAAACAATAATGGCCTCCTTCTTAGAACGTAGAAGGGTCGCACTCTCAAAATCCTCTTTGAAAAAAAAAATAGTAGATTATGTAAGAGAACACTAAAATAAAGTTTAAACACTTTAATAGGTCATCACCACCTAACACTTTATTTTTGGGGAATACTGCTACTGCCTCTGGCAGTTTTTCTACCTTTAACAGCAAGTTGAGGAGTTCCCTTTAGGCCTATGTCAACATGGGTAGATTATTTCACTAAACATGTATGTTTATCTAAAGGGGATGCCTAAAACATAGATTTATTTACACATTTCTAATACCAGGCTATTTCTCTGAGCTAGTACTCAATGGGATACCCATTGTCTGTGCAGAGAACCTAAAATATTATGAGTGTCAAGGGCAAAGTCTAAGTACAGATTGCAATCCCCAATAAATAGATGCAAGTTAGGCTGCCCCAGAAGGTAAGCCAAGAGTGCACAAAGTACTTCACTTGTAAAGGTTGGAGGGATATATATCACTGCTAACACATATGTTAGAGAAAAAAATTATAGTGCAAAAATATATTCCTTCCTTAGTATCAATTTTAACAACATAGGGTATGAGGCTCAGAGATTTGTGGATAATAACTCTAAATCCCTGTGCAAAAAAGAAGTATGTGGGATGGTACATAAACTTCATTCATGCTCTAGCAAACATACTCACAGGTTTCCTGTGTGAGATGAGTCTCTTGTAGATAACATAACATAACACGCGGTTTTCAAAGCAAGCAAAATCCTTTCTTGTATTAAGAGAGTTATAGATTCCAAAAAGAGAGATATCATTTTACCCCAGTGCAAATTCATAGTAATACCTCATCTGAAATATGCAGTTCAAATTTAGGCACAAAATCCCAAAAAGGACAACGGGGAACTGGAGAAAGTGCAGAGAAGAGCAACCAAGCTGATAGGAGGCCTGGAGGAGCTCAGTGATGAGGAAAGATTAGAAGAACTGAATGTATTCTCTTATGAGAAGAGGAGACTAAGGGGGGATATGATCAACGTGTATAAATACATAAATGGTCCATATAGTGAACTTGGTGTTAAGTTATTCCCTTTAAGGTAATCACAGAGGGCAAGGGGGCACTTTTAGAGGAAAAGAGAATTAATCTCCAAATACTAAAAGGTATTTTCACAGCAAGAGCTGTGAAACTGTGGAATAGACTCCTTCAAAAGCTGGTACTGTCCAGCTCAGTAGATTGCTTTAAAAAAGACCTAGATTATTTTCTTAATGTACATAACAGAACTGGATACTAACATTTATAGATAAAGTTGATCCAGGGAATATGTGATTGCCTCTTGGGGAATCATAAAGGAATTCACCTGTTGGAGAAAATTGGATCATGCTTTGCTGTTTTTTTTTTTGCCTTCCTCTGGATCAACTGTGGGTAAAGGATTGTGCATATAGGATTGTAATTTTATCCCCCCCCTTCCTTTTTTATTGGTTGAACTAGATGGATTTGTGTCTTTTTTCAGCCAGACTAACTATGTAACTATGAGATTAGCAAATGCCTGAGCATCCTCCATAGCCTTGACAGGAGCATCAAATAAAAATAGATGAAATACATCTATAGGCATACAATATACACCTCCAATAGTGCTAGAGTGGTAAGTATGAGACTTGGTAAAGACTGGTAGTAGTCACTGCTCTACAAATTCAGCAGGGTTATTATCCTCTACCCATTCCAGCAAGCCAAATAGTCAGTCATTGTTGCAGCTAATGTGGTTTTCCAGGTCCTCATACTTTGGGGCATGTGCCCTAGCAAGCCAGAGTGCAGAATAGGAGTCTCTTGCAAGGGGATCCAGCTTTTCCACTACATCACTTACTCTGCTCTCTATGGCTACAATCCTCTCTCTCATTTTCTGCAGGTCTTATTATAGGGCCATCACTTCCATTGTTCCCCTAATTTGAGTTGTAAGCTGGTTTACAGAAGAATTACATTTAGCAATGTTAGATAGGGCTTCTTTCAAAGTGGGCTCTCTCTCTGGAACACTAGGATTGGAACTGCCTAAATAGGCTATTTGCATTGGTAAGCCCTGCCGCTGGGTTGCTGGGGCAAGGGTGTTTTCCTGAGATTGTACAGCCTCCTGCAAGTCCCTCAATTTCTCAAGATCTTCTCCCACATCAGCTACTGGAGCAGTGTGGTTTGCGTCAGGTGCAGAGTCTTTAGCCACAATGCAGGCAAGTCTTTCAATTCAAGCCGCCACTTCTTTCTCCTTCTCTGCCTGTCAACTGACTTGTGGTTGTGCACTTGAAGAGGCACCATTCTGCCTCTCATATCTCAGTCTCAACTGCTTTTTACCCCCCTTTGGAGAGTAATGAGATTGGAAATAATGGATTGCATAAAAATTACAACATTCTTGGAACTCACCCACGAGTGTTTGGGTCTGCAGATCAATAAAAAAAAAAAAAAACACTGGGGAAAGGTTAAAGTGGAGTTCCACCCATTTTAGTCACTTTAGATGTATGTAATCCCCTTTAAAACGACTTTTACCAATGGAAAGTTTTTTTTTTGTTGCTAGTAAATACCTGATTTTCTGCTTTATTTATCCTCTTCTCACTTCCGGGTCCGGTCGGCGATTACGTCATTCGCCGATTCGCAGTGTGTGCTGGGATTTATCTCAGGGCATGAAATCTCGCATTATTACACAGGAGATGAGCTGTACTGCACGTTCTGCCCCACCTCTGCCCCGCCCCCTCTCGGTGAGCTGTATGTATGTAGTGTATTGAGGCCGTGCTCCGCCCCGCCTCCGCCCCGCCTCCTCTCAGTGAGCTCAGTGAGGATATAATGCTTTCAGTCCTCGCTCACTGAGAGGAGGCGGGGCAGAGGCGGGGCAGAGCACGGCCTCAATACACTACATACATACAGCTCACTGAGAGGAGGCGGGGCAGAGCACGCAGTGCAGCTCATCTCCTGTGTAATAATGCAAGATTTCATGCCATCCCAGCACACACTGCGAATAGCCGAATGACGTAATTGCCGACCAGACCCGGAAGTGAGAAGAGGATAAATAAAGCAGAAAATAAGGTATTTACTAGCAACAAAAAAAACCAAAAAACTTTCCATTGGTAAAAGTCGTTTTAAAGGGGATTACATACATCTATGTAATCCAATTTATTAAAAATGGGTGGAACTCCACTTTAAGCAGTAGGGTATTGTGTATGAACTCTGTGATCCACTTCTGCTCACATTGTCTCCAGACCACATCCCAAGATATGATGTTTATCTAGCATACAAATTACAAAGCTTTTTTTGACAATGTGATAAAGCTGCATTGCAGATGATCATACTGTATATAGTTATGTTTTCTCACAAATTAACCAATTTTCCCTATGTTTGTGGTAAAACCTATTTATTGTAACATTTCTTTAGAATAAAATAAAATATGTTAAAAAAAAAAAAAAAACTTGACAGAGGTTTTAACCCTTCCACATTCTATCCAAATTAAAAAAAATGGCTTTACATATACTTTAAGAAAATCAGATTTTATAGAAAGAAACTGCTGTTCTAAATAAGGAGATTTTTTTTGAAGCAGGAACTGTGACTCCCTTAGTAGTCCAGGTTCTTTTTCAGATTGGTGTTTGGAAAGAATGAGAAGTAACATGAAGAAATTACTCTGCTATACAAATCTACTTCTTTGATGTATTTTTGCTAATTATTATTTTTTTTTTTTTTTTTTAGGTACTCAGAGTTATACGCACAGATATAGTCAGTCCTTAATTTAAATAGCTTACAGATTTATTAATTGAGGTACTGAAAAGAGCCATGATATTGTAGAGAATTCAGTAGTTTCCACTAATTAGTCAAATTTCAGTATTGCCAATGCCATCATATAATATAAGAGAATATTTATAAATGGTTGTTTGCTTTTTGCCAGAACTTTGATTACATTTTGCTCTTTGAAAACCCTTACTAAATAGAAGTACAAGCATATGGTTACAAATGTTTTTTTATTTCACTGAAAAATAGCCCCAAAAATGCAAAGACCGCTGTAAAAAGTTTATTTCTCAAGTATGTGATATTTTAAACTTTATAAAAATTGACAATTGGTGACATAACTGCTGTGTTTATTAAAGTGCCTATTTAATGGGTAGTACTGCAGCCCTTGTGAATTTGTAATGTAGGTGGTGATGTTTTTCTCAAAGACATTAAGTTTTAATATTATACTTTTTAGAATCGACATTGCCTGAGCTATACAAAGTTCCCTGAAAAGCTAAAATTATGGTAAGATTTACATGGCAGTTTTATGGGAACACTGAAAGTATATAGCGTTAAAATGAAATCAAATCATTTCAGCTAACTTGAAAATAAAATAGATTTGTATGATGGTGTACCGGCACAGGAAGTGTTAAGAACCACTTTCACATAACCCAATTATGGACTGAGGTCTAACATGTATTAAATCTCTATATGAAGATACATAACTTTTATTCATTCTTTTGCTTGAATGCATTACCTAGGCTAAGATTTTACAAAGTTGGGAGATAAATATCCTTAATAAAATGAGAATACTATATTAAATAAGAATTTATCTATGGAAACTGCATTTTTGCAGGACTGGTTAGACTTACATATTTTACTTTTTTTTAATATCATTTTGGACAAAATTTTTTTTTTAAAAAATGTAACTCATTTAAAAAAGTTTGTTTAGATGTATAAAAATAAATGGTAAGGAAAAATAAAAATCAGACTTTTGCTGTGTGTACACAACTTACCTCTAATGATGCTTATTCTAAATCTGAATCAATGCAGTGTAAGATAAAAATCATAGTTTAATTATTGCCAGAAAGTACAGCCAGTTCTGTACTTCTGGTGATGTGAGCATGCGAGCTATGCAAACTGTGAGATTCATGCAGTGAAGAAATTCTGTTGTTTATTCTTGTTTTCCTCTCCTCTTGTCCATTTACAAAGTGTCCTGAATTATTTTCACAGAATTAGAGCATTCTGTGCATGGACAATTAGAGATCCTGTGCCCCTTATTTTCTATTGCCCATTTACAGAATACCTTTTATACAATCAGCCTCATGCAAGGTGTTTTTATGGATGGACAAAGGGAGAGGAACAGAAAGGGTAAACAACAGAATTGATTTACTGTATGAAAGAAACAGCCACACACTAGATCAGGATACAAGAGAAATGGCTGCACACCAATCGTTGGCTCACGATGAAAGGCTTATTGAACAAGGATGCAAGGTACAGCAAAATGGATGGTAGACATGTTTCACAGGACTCACAGCGTGCTTGTTCACTACTACTACTAGAGTAGTGAACAAGCATGCTGTGAGTCGTGTGAAACATGTCTACCATCCATTTTGCTGTACCTTGCATTCTTGTTCAATAAGCCTTTCATTGTGAACCAACGCTTGGTGTGTGTCGATTTCTCTTGTATTCTGTTTGCGGTGGCGATCAGAGGTCCTGCACCCACCACTGGCTGTGAAGTTCCAACTGCCTGAGGGGTGTACATCTTTTTCACACACTAGATCAGGCCATTTAGTTAGCCCATTAAGTCAATCTCAAACAGCTATGGATGAGCTGTACCTTAGGGTTCACTATTATGTTTCCCATTAGCCATCTAGTGGAGGTGAAGTGAAATTTCATTGGAAATTAAAAAAACTGTTTGAATATCATTCATGGGTCAACACTGGCAGTTTTAAATCCTGTGATGATGGGCTTTTGTTTGTTTCAAATGGGGTTTTCATTCCCATACACGTCTCTATTGGCAGGCAAATCAAATGCAGGTCAGAAAAGGTAAACTGTTAAATGTGCCTGTCCATGAATCCTGAATGATAACAATAGCTTCTCAAACTCATGTCAAACTGATGCCATCAAGACAAGCCCAAAGTCCATCAACATGGCCCTTAAAGAGGAAGTAAACCCTCCTCTGCAAGTTGTACCTATAGGTAAGCCTATGATAAGGCTTACCTATAGGTACTGTAAATATCTCCTAAACATGTACAGTTTAGGAGATATTTACCTTACATGCAGCCAGTGACGTCACTGGCGCATGCGCTCTGAAGGAACGGCCGCTGGTGCCATTCCTTCAGAGTCCCGTGCAGTGACCGTCGGCTCCCGCGCACGTGCACGGGAGTGACGTCACCGCAGCTCCGGCCAATCAGATGGCCGGATGCCGCGATCCCAGAAGACGGGCGACTGGACATGTCGCCCATCATACAGGTAAGCGGGCGGCACGGCGGGGGCTCGTTCTAAGGTAAGTATTTCATAATGAGCTAGTATGCGGTGCATACTAGCTCATTATGTGTTTCTCTTTCAGGTTACAAAAAAAAAAAAAATATGTATGGGTTTACAACCTCTTTAAACTGACACATATTAACATATTAGCCCTATAGGTTCTTAATTCATTAAAGTGCTAAAAATACAATGGGGTCGATTTACTAAAGGCAAATAGACTGCCCACTTTGCAAGTGCAGTTGGACTATGCAAGGGAATTTTCTCCAGAGGCTAGTAAATGAGGTGAAACTTCACTTTGCAAAGAATCCAATCACATGGAAGGAAATTTTTTAAAAAAAATGATTGTATGATGGAATTTAGCAGAGCTTCCCCTCATTTACTAAGTTCTGGAGCAAATTCCCATTGCAGAGTGCAATTGCACTTCCCAAGTGCACAGTCTATTTGCCTTTACTAAATCAACCACAATATGTCTATGTTCCTAGTGACAAATAACATTATCTAACTCATTACCACTGGCACCACTAGAATCTAAGCCATATAAGTGTTTTGATTGCTTTGGACAACAAGAACTGTTATAATGCTACATTAGGCCCATTTAAATTTCTAGGTTGTCGTTTACTTGCTTATTAGTTGATTGTTGGCTGGTCGGGCTTCTTCTGCACAATTGTCTGTTGACCCTTGACCTTTACTCAATCACCTCTTTCCAAGCTATTTTCATATGCCAGGCTCAAAACAGCATTTATGCCCTCTGGGTTTAGCACTTGTATTAGTGAGTTAAAACAGAGGTATGCTTGCTTTTGCAGACTTTCCCCACAACAGCTTCACATTCACTGACAATATGGCTGCTCTGTGTTCTCCTTCCTTTTAATGAGGGAACTATCCTATTCAAAAGCCCTCTTTTTAGACATGCTAAGTCTGTTGGGGATAGTTCAAAGGTCATGCAGTGCATTATGGTTTAAAAAAATCTCCAGGGCAAATCTGAAAAAAAAATAAAATACTGGGAATGTGAATCTCAAACCAACAGGATTTTACTTGAACTCATGGTAGTAGCAAAACCAAACGCCATCCCTACCCCCCTGCTATCTCAGCTCTTTTAAGTCTTCCATTATGGTTCCATTGCCTTGATTACCTAGTCCATTAGTCACTTTGCCTTCTTGCACTGGTGCCCCAATTTTTTAACCATTGTTGACCCCTAATTGTCTTTGACATGCATGACAGCAAAATATCTTACACAAATATAACAGTATTTTTTTTTTTAAAGATATGTCCTGATTGAGCAAAAACACAGCATTGCTCACATGTGAAATTATTGGTATTCAAGAAGTTTAGATCCAAGAAGTATGTTCACCCTCACTGATAGTGCTCTTCTTCCTCATCTTACTACATTAAAGTTGACAGACTGAACACTTACTGTATTATAAAGCTGAGGGTGTTAACATTATTCAAGATACAACATTCTCTACTGTCTGTTACACACTTTTGTCTCAAGGACCAGCCCTGGGTTTGTCCCTGTGTGTGAAGCCTCCAGTGTTCAGCCAATCACAGGGAGACACTGTTTTAAAAGGCCAACATGATCCAGTGATTTATCCAGCATTTTCCTAGTGCTTCCCTGTATTGCCTCTGTGCACTTTGTGTTCCTAGTTTGTGTGTCTATTTATCCTAATGTTCCCAGTGTCTTTAGTCCCAGTCTTGTTTACCCCTTCTTGCTACCCCAAGTCTTTGCCTGTGTCCTTCATCTTTCCCAGCCTGTTTCCTAACTCAATTATCTCATGCATTCCTGCTAGTTTCTTGTCTCTCTTCACCCTCTGCACTTTACTTAGTTCCTGCTTGTCTGCATCAGTTTGTTTCTTTGTGAGTCTCAGTCAGTTTCTCATTATCTGCATATGCACTCCTAAACCCTGTTTCTCCTCTATGCCTCTGTGTGTTTGCATACACTCCTGCTAGATACTCCAGTATAATCTTCTGTGTTATGCAAATACTTCTGTCTCCCAACACATTTCTGATTTTTAGCAAAGGTTTCCTGACATATATTAAAATTTAGAGTTTTTGGATGTCATGTTTATATACTCCCAAAACAGAAAACCCATCGATTTCCCATAAAAATAAAATAACTCTGAATTTTGTCTTAGTAAGAAAAACATTAACATGCCCAAAGCAACATATGTGTTGCCATTCACACAATCTTGTTGTGGGTTGCTCAAGGAAAGGCATTCCTGAGGTGCAGTTATCTGCTTATATGTATGTTTTAATTTACATTAAGCAGGGCCTGAAGTGCATTTCTTTTTTTTATCGTTCTATTTCTGCATTTTTTTTAGTAATTGCTTTTACACTATTTAATTATTTTTCAAGTTTGCCTGGAGATTGCCATAAATTTGCATGTACTGTATGCAGTTGGAAGCTATACGACATCACTTACACTGAGTGATCAATATTTATCTTTTTTTAGCCCCCCCCCCCCCAGTCATTTTTTTACAGAACACATGCAGAAAATGTGTCATATTTATGCTATTTTACAGTACTGAAAAAACTAACAAGCAGCTTGTGTGTACCTTGTGCCATGTAAATATGCATTGTCTATTTTTTATGGCAACTTGAAACATAACGGAAGATAAAAAAAACAAAAAACATTTTTTTAAGTATTTAAAGTCCATCTCCAGATAAGATTATTAACCCAAACCCCCACCCCTCTAGAGAACCCTTTTTCCCACCTAATTTCCTTCTGCTGAAAATTTGTTGAAGTCTGGGTGACATCATCACCCAGCATTACCCAGTGTTCAGGTCTTCAGTTTCCATTGGCACTAGAAAAAGGGGTCTGTAGGGCTACATCCCATAAACAAACACAAAGGGAGTATGGGTGCTGAGGGTGTGTTCCTCAGCACGAAATGTTGCTTTAACAATAAAACAGGCAGCATTTTCTGATAATTAGATTAACAGTATAAGAAGATGGGCGTGCTTGAAGAATGCTTTACGTGACATTAAACAATATCATTATTCTCCAAAAACAATCCATACACACCCACTACTTAATGGCCCTTTACAGTAATCTGTTCAACCACAGTGGCCTTACATGGATCATATTTTGCTGGTCTCTTCTGAACTGGACGACTTTCAATCTACAGTATGTATGGCAAGCTTAAAAGTAGATTACCACTCACTTCCTGCTGTGACTATCATACAGAAAGTGAAAATAAATCTTCCCAAACAGATGAAAAAAAAAAAAAAAACTGCTGAGAATTTTACCTCCATTACCCCCAATATTCAAATAAATAAAAAAAGATTTGGTTTCTTTAGATATACTGTACGTTTGGGTAAATGTCTAACCAAAACTAGTTTTGATTAGACTGGGGGAAGGTTGTTAGAGTAGGGTTTTGTTTTTATTACTGTTCATATCCCTGTTAGGAAGATTTTCCAATAAGTTTTTTGTCCCTTATTGTGCCAGTCAGTAGGACAGGAACTGAGGAGTAAGCTGTTAAACTTTCCTTGTTCCTCAATAAAGGTTTTTCTCTCTGTATCATTCTGTCCTAGATTGCACCAGTTACCCGAACAGGAAGTGAGTATGAATTAGTCAAACTGTCTTGGCTTTGGTTCGAGCAGGATACTGCAAACTTCAATAACGTTTGGATGCCAAATGGGGACTGAATCTATCAAATCAAAAGTGTGCATTTTCTGGGCTAATATTCAAAGAGTAGAGTTGAGCGGACACCTGGATGTCCGTGTTCGGCGGGTTCGGCCGAACTTGAAAAAAAAGTCCGGGTCCGTGTCCCGGACTTTTTCCGAACTTTACCCGGACACCGAACCCCATTGAAGTCAATGGGGACCCGAACTTTCAGGCACTAAAATGGCTCTAAAACACCAATGGAAAGGGCTAGAGTGCTGCAAATGGCAGCAAAACGTAGTTAAGAGCATGACAAGTGCTCTGCAAACATATGTGGATAGGGAAATAACTTAAAACAAAAAAAAAAAAAAACAGAAAAATAAAACAATTTTCTTCATCTGTGAAGGACGAGGCCCATATGGAGTAGGAGGGAGGTTGAATAGTGGAATAGTGGAATAGAAAAAAAGTGTATAATATTGAAAATCACTAGCACATGTGAACACAGCAGTGTCTTATGTCAGTCAGCTCTGCTGCAGGCTATGAAGGGAAAAAAAAAAGAAAATTCCCCTTTAAGTTTGTAATTTTTAAATAGATTAGTACAGACTATGCCACAATTTAATTTTTTTAACCCAAAAGGGTGTATATTGAATAGTGGAATAGAAAAAAGTGTATAAAATTTAAAATCAGTTAATAATAGCACATGTGAACACAGCAGTGTCTTATCACAGTCAGCACTGAAGCAAAAACGCTGCACACAACTGACTGATAAAAATAGATTTTTTTCTCCCTCCTCCTCAGCGGGCAAAAAGATTGTGTTCACTGCACCACCCCACACACAGCAAAATCTATGTAGAACACTGACCCTGCCTATTCTCCAGCCTCGCCCTAATATTGTCGATAAGATCGTTCACTGGCACTGCACAACCAACCCCCCACACAGCAAAAGCGATGTAGAACACTGACCCTGCCTATTCTCCAGCCTCGCCCTAAAATGCCCTAATAACTCTCCCTGCCTGCACTCCGACCTGACCCTGCATTCTTTTCGAACACAATACAATTTTTCACTGTCTGTCCCTAATCAGCAGCCAGCACGTATAATGTGTGCTCTGTCCCTAATCTACAGCAGAATGACGCGGCGCGCTGGGGCTCTCGAACTTATAAAAACATGGTCACATGCTTCAGATGGCCAATCACAGCTACTAATACATTAGTAGGCATGGCTGGGATGGCTTAAGGCACACCAGTTAAATGCTTGTTGATTGGCTGTTGAAAGCCCGCCATTAAAAGCGCACCATTACATACAAACCCGGAAATAAAATGACCGAACACGGATTTTAAACCCGAACATACAGTAAAGTTTTCGGGTCCGTGTTCGGGTAACAAAAATCCAATTATTCGGTACGAACACGAATAATACAGTCCGTGTTCGCTCAACACTATCAAAGAGCTGCACCTCCCTGGGGAAAATGTAACAGAGTAAGAAAATGAAAAGAAAAAAAAAACGTCCTTTTGGCTGGGAACAGTGATATTTTTTAAAATCACTGACATTTACTAAGTAAAAATGGTTTTAAATTGCTGGCAATTAATATTTTGCTTCTGGCTTCTATTTCAAAATAAACTGGTACAGCTTGGATGCAGTCCTTCATGACTGCTTCAGACCCGTTCTCTTCCTGTGCACAGAGAACAGCCGCAACATACAGCCTCAAAGGCTGCCTCCTCTCCACTTGTCTCAGTGGTCTGCCTCCCTTACATGCAAGACACAATATTCCATGATAAAAATCGGACAGTGGGGCCCCAATGGCTCACTGATGTTTTCTGCCAGTCCCAGCCTTGGGAGACTCTAGATGGGAGCAGCACCTCTCTGAAGCTGACCCCCCTCCCACATGGAAGACTTTTTCACCTTAGAGTCACTGCATTGAATGATCAGGGAAAAATGATCAGCACCATCTCCTTCTGTGTCCACAAGCCACAGAGCTCCAGTAAGAAGAAACAATCTGAGCTCTAAAAGGATAGATAATGATGATGATGGGGAACCCACTAAGACTTTAGCTGCTCTTTAGCTGCTCTCCTTACTACTAATAGTCCTGTTTCTGATCACACACTGAAACATAGGCCTCTCTCTTTCCAACAGGACCTGCAGAGGGATATTAACAAATCCATTTTTCATATTCAAGCCCAAGTTGATGATCTGGGTGACTGTACTGACTGAATAAAGTTACAACTGCTTATAATTAGGGATGATCGAACGGTTCGGGTCCACCATCGGTTCGGCCCGAACATTGGGTGTTCGAGGTTCGGCCGAATTTAGAACTTTTTGCCCAAAAAGTTCGGAAATTCGGCAACCAGAACCGCCCAAAATGCAATGCTTCAGGAAATGGGCTTTAAAAGCCCGTGATTGGACCAGAACCATTAGCAAAAGCCAATTGAGGGGGCAGGAGAATGCTAGGAATGTGATTGGAGTGACTAGGGGGTCCCTAGACCAATCATTAGTGAATACGCCCCCCAGTATATAAGATCGCCCCCGCCATATTCCCAGCATTGTTATACTGGACATGGAAGAGAGTGGAAGCAGTTCTGTTAATTTTACTTTAAAAGTGTCATTTAGCTATTTTTAGTGTGAGGAAAGGGATATCTAGTGTAGTTAGAGTGCTCCTTTACACTTAAGTTAGCTTCAAAAATTTAGTTTCTGTAGGGAAAGTGTTAAGTGTCAGGGGACCGTAGTGTAGTGTAGGGTTAACTGACAGTGACTGCTATGGCAGGGTGACAAAACCCTTCCATAGCAGGGTGACCGCTATAGAGAAATGATCATTTCTCTGAGTTGCTTCGGGACAGGTATGTGGCTTCTCACCAGCAAGCATTTTTTATGCTGCAGGGGCTGCCACTGCCAGTGTTTTTTTGAGGACATGTTTGATGTCAGACATGACATCTGAACATGTGTATAGGGGGTATATATAGACATATATGTCTGAATATATACCCCTAGACATATATAGGTGTGATAGTAGCAGAAATAAATGCCTGCGCTAATGAAATCATTTACAGTAATATATTTCTGCTACTATCACACCTATATATGTCTAGGGGTATATATTCAGACATATATGCCTATATATACCCCCTATACACATGTTCAGATGTTTTGCCTGCCTCAAAAGAACCCCAAAAAATGCCAAAAAAAACGCTAGCGTCAAAAAAAAAAAAATGCCCAGGTGTGTTTTTGCTGGCATTTTTTGGGGGGTTTTGGAGGCAGGCAAAACATCAGAACTTGTGCACAGTACCACTATACACAAGTTCAGATGTTTTGCCTGCCTCAAAAGAACCCCAAAAAATGCCAAAAAAAACGCTAGCGTCAAAAAAAAAATGCCCAGGTGTGTTTTTGCTGGCATTTTTTGGGGGGTTTTGGAGGCAGGCAAAACATCACAACTTGTGCACAGTACCACTATACACAAGTTCAGATGTTTTGCCTGCCTCAAAAGAACCCCAAAAAATGCCAAAAAAAACGCTAGCGTCAAAAAAAAAATGCCCAGGTGTGTTTTTGCTGGCATTTTTTGGGGGGTTTTGGAGGCAGGCAAAACATCAGAACTTGTGCACAGTACCACTATACACAAGTTCAGATGTTTTTCCTGACTGCAAAGAACCCAAAAAAATGCCTTCTATTAAACCGGCAAGGTGTTACAGCAGAGAAGCCATATTCCTGTGCTTAAAGTTTTCTAATACAAACAATCTTTTTTTTTATGGTTCTGGACATGCTACAGAGCTGAAACTTCACATGTACACTTTTTAGACCCCCCAGATCTGAAATCCAAAGTAAAAATAAAAAAATCTCTTTTTTTTTTTTTTTATAATTTTTCAATCATTGGCTTTTTTATCAAAAATGACAATTTTTAAGAACTTTTTTTGTGTGATTTTGTGTCTGGGGGGTCTAAAAGGTGTACCTGTGAAGTTTCAGCTCTGTAGCATGTCCAGAACCCCAAAAAAAGATCATATAAGTGTAAAAGAGGGGTCCCACCATCCCTGCTCTACTGAAAAATGATCTTTTTTCTGGTTCTGGACATGCTACAGAGCTGAAACTTCACAGGTACACTTTTTAGACCCCCCAGACACTAAATCCAAAAAAAGTCATGCCTGCCTCCAAAAATGCCCGATAAATGCAAGAAAAAGCGCCGTAGAGAAGCCGTATACCTGTTCTAATAAAAATTATAAGAAAATGCTAATTTTTGGGGGGTTCTGGACATGCTACAGAGCTGAAACATGTACACTTTTTAGACCCCCCAGATACTAAATCCAAAGTAAAAATCAAAAAATCTCTTTTTATTTTTTTTATTTTTTTTTTTATAATTTTTCAATCATTGGCTTTTTTATCAAAAATGACAATTTTTAAGAACTTTTTTTTGTGTGATTTTGTGTCTGGGGGGTCTAAAAGGTGTACCTGTGAAGTTTCAGCTCTGTAGCATGTCCAGAACCATAAAAAAAAAGATTGTTTGTATTAGAAAACTTTAAGCACAGGAATATGGCTTCTCTGCTGTAACACCTTGCCGGTTTAATAGCAGGCATTTTTTTGGGTTCTTTGCAGTCAGGAAAAACATCTGAACTTGTGTATAGTGGTACTGTGCACAAGTTCTGATGTTTTGCCTGCCTCCAAAACCCCCCAAAAAATGCCTGCTATTAAACCGGCAAGGTGTTACACCTATATATGTCTAGGGGTATATATTCAGACATATATGCCTATATATACCCCCTATACACATGTTCAGATGTTTTGCCTGCCTCAAAAGAACCCCAAAAAATGCCAAAAAAACGCTAGCGTCAAAAAAAAAATGCCCAGGTGTGTTTTTGCTGGCATTTTTTGGGGGGTTTTGGAGGCAGGCAAAACATCAGAACTTGTGCACAGTACCACTATACACAAGTTCAGATGTTTTTCCTGACTGCAAAGAACCCAAAAAAATGCCTGCTATTAAACCGGCAAGGTGTTACAGCAGAGAAGCCATATTCCTGTGCTTAAAGTTTTCTAATACAAACAATCTTTTATTTTATGGTTCTGGACATGCTACAGAGCTGAAACTTCACAGGTACACCTTTTAGACCCCCCAGACACAAAATCACACAAAAAAAAGTTCTTAAAAATTGTCATTTTTGATAAAAAAGCCAATGATTGAAAAATTATAAAAAAAAAAATAAAAAAAAATAAAAAGAGATTTTTTGATTTTTACTTTGGATTTAGTATCTGGGGGGTCTAAAAAGTGTACATGTGAAGTTTCAGCTCTGTAGCATGTCCAGAACCCCCCCAAAATTAGCATTTTCTTATAATTTTTATTAGAACAGGTATACGGCTTCTCTACAGCGCTTTTTCTTGCATTTATCGGGCATTTTTGGAGGCAGGCATGACTTTTTTTGGATTTAGTGTCTGGGGGGTCTAAAAAGTGTACCTGTGAAGTTTCAGCTCTGTAGCATGTCCAGAACCAGAAAAAAGATCATTTTTCAGTAGAGCAGGGATGGTGGGACCCCTCTTTTACACTTATATGATCTTTTTTTGGGGTTCTGGACATGCTACAGAGCTGAAACTTCACAGGTACACCTTTTAGACCCCCCAGACACAAAATCACACAAAAAAAGTTCTTAAAAATTGTCATTTTTGATAAAAAAGCCAATGATTGAAAAATTATAAAAAAAAAAAAAAAAGAGATTTTTTTATTTTTACTTTGGATTTCAGATCTGGGGGGTCTAAAAAGTGTACAGGTGAAGTTTCAGCTCTGTAGCATGTCCAGAACCATAAAAAAAAAAGATTGTTTGTATTAGAAAACTTTAAGCACAGGAATATGGCTTCTCTGCTGTAACACCTTGCCGGTTTAATAGAAGGCATTTTTTTGGGTTCTTTGCAGTCAGGAAAAACATCTGAACTTGTGTATAGTGGTACTGTGCACAAGTTCTGATGTTTTGCCTGCCTCCAAAACCCCCCAAAAAATGCCAGCAAAAACACACCTGGGCATTTTTTTTTTGACGCTAGCGTTTTTTTTGGCATTTTTTGGGGTTCTTTTGAGGCAGGCAAAACATCTGAACTTGTGTATAGTGGTACTGTGCACAAGTTCTAATGTTTTGCCTGCCTCCAAAACCCCCCAAAAAATGCCAGCAAAAACACACCTGGGCATTTTTTTTTTTGACGCTAGCGTTTTTTTTGGCATTTTTTGGGGTTCTTTTGAGGCAGGCAAAACATCTGAACATGTGTATAGGGGGTATATATAGGCATATATGTCTGAATATATACCCCTAGACATATATAGGTGTGATAGTAGCAGAAATATATTACTGTAAATGATTTCATTAGCGCAGGCATTTATTTCTGCTACTATCACACCTATATATGTCTAGGGGTATATATTCAGACATATATGTCTATATATACCCCCTATACACATGTTCAGATGTTTTGCCTGCCTCAAAAGAACCCCAAAAAATGCCAAAAAAAACGCTAGCGTCAAAAAAAGAATGCCCAGGTGTGTTTTTGCTGGCATTTTTTGGGGGGTTTTGGAGGCAGGCAAAACATCAGAACTTGTGCACAGTACCACTATACACAAGTTCAGATGTTTTTCCTGACTGCAAAGAACCCAAAAAAATGCCTGCTATTAAACCGGCAAGGTGTTACAGCAGAGAAGCCATATTCCTGTGCTTAAAGTTTTCTAATACAAACGATCTTTTTTTTTATGGTTCTGGACATGCTACAGAGCTGAAACTTCACATGTACACTTTTTAGACCCCCCAGATCTGAAATCCAAAGTAAAAATAAAAAAATCTCTTTTTTTTTTTTTTTTTTATAATTTTTCAATCATTGGCTTTTTTATCAAAAATGACAATTTTTAAGAACTTTTTTTTGTGTGATTTTGTGTCTGGGGGGTCTAAAAGGTGTACCTGTGAAGTTTCAGCTCTGTAGCATGTCCAGAACCAGAAAAAAAGATCATATAGGTGTTAAAGTTAAAGGAGGCTCCCGAATCACATCCCTGTTCTACTGAAAAATTATCTCTTTTTTTTCATGGTTCACATGCACACCTTTTAGACCCCCCAGATACTAAATCCAAAGTAAAAATCAAAAAATCTCTTTTTTTTTTTTTTTTTTAATTTTTCAATAATTGGCTTTTTTTATCAAAAATGACAATTTTTAAGAACTTTTTTTTGTGTGATTAATAGTTAATGGGGCATGACCCAGAACCCTAGGCACTTTTTAGGGGCATTTATTGGGTTTTGGGGCTTCAAAATGGTGTTTTTTGATTACCGAAGTTCGGGTCCCATTGATTTCAATGGGGTTCTGAAATCCGAACCGAACTTTTGTGAAGTTCGGGTGTTCTGGTCGAACCGAACTTTTCAAAAGTTCGATCATCCCTACTTATAATGAACTTGTAGATTCCCACCATAATCAGTCAGAGGAAAAGTAACATAATACTACTAAGTTAACTGACATAAAAACAACATTACAATTAGAGGCATCCTAGAGTCAGTTGCAACATCTGATCTAACATCATGCTTGCAGCAGATCTCCAAGGCCCTGGTTCCTTCATTATCCTTTCAAGATCTTCTGATCAACTGGGTCCATCCAATCGGCTGCCCCACGGGATGTACACTTTTTTCAAGCCAAAGAATGTATTATTTTTGCAGGAAAAACCTGTCTCCTTTTCCAAAGCCATATGCTTAACTCACAGTATATGCAGACATCTCAACTACCACTGCACAAAAATGGAAGAAATTTACCCCTATCGCAAACATCTTGCAAGAGCAAGATATTTTGTATAGATGGGGGTTTCCAACTAAATTCTTAGTCTCTTTCCAGGGCAAAGCATATCCCTTTCACAACCTAAATGCTTCTTGCCCACCCGCCGTCAAATGGCGGCAGAGCGGTGCGGCTCTTGTTCAGGCACAATGACGATCGTGGGCGCGGCATGTTCCTGGCACACGGTGTGACCATGATCTTGGCAAAGAGCCATGGCCACGACTCTTTACCCATGTGATCAGCTGTGTCTAACACAGCCAATCACATGTAAACAAGGAAGATCAGTTTATCAGCTTTTCCTCTTTGACACTGTGCAGCCTCTTAAACGCACATCAGTGTAGGAGAAAAATTACTTGTTTCAAAAATTTGCTGACGGAAACTAAGAAAAACTTTTTATTTTTAAAATGTTTGGTAAGCAGGGATTAAATACCACCAAAAGAAAGCTCTATTTGTGTGAAGAAAATGATAAAAAAATGAATTTGGGTAAAGTGTTTAAGACCGCACAATTGTCATTAAAATGATGACAGCACTGAAAGGTAAAAATTGGCCTGGGCAGGAAGGGGGTAAAAGTGCCCTGCATTGAAGTAGTTAAACAAGGGCTCAAATAACTCCATAACCGAGGCCTGGCCTCTGCCTCCAGCAACCAAATTACAAAGTTATACCTGTCCAACTAAATAACCATTGGCTGGGGAAACAGTACATAACACTTATCTATCATTTACTACAGAAGTAACCTCTCTTTTGGGTGTCTCCTTGTTTTTTCCCCCAACATGTTAGTTCTCACTATGCAGGAATAACTAATTATTGTTATTTCTTCTCCCAAAGGAACTGCGTGCTATGCAAACTAATGTTACTTACAAATATTTCCTTTTTTTGTTTGTAATGTTGCTACTCTTCCTTCTCTGTCCATAAACAGCTATGAACTATGCACTCTGGTCTTCATCCTTTGCTCCATACTTTCGGTGGTATGCAGGTAAAGGGTCTAGTCCCTCCTACTGCCTATGTTCTCCAGATACTTTATAGCATTTTTATATCATTCTGATGATAACTTCTACTAATGCCAAGGGGCTTAATAGAATAGAATAGGAAACCTTGGCCCAAAATGTGATGTTTGCATGCAAAAGACCCACGTTTCCAAGCCTAAAGGTCCTTAAATGTCCTCATAATTTCTTCACCATTGCAGCCCCCTAGCATAAAGGAGTGTTGATCACAATCAGGAACAGGGTTGCCTTTCAAGTTGATTGAAATGATGAACATATTTGGAAGCAGACCCAATGGATGATTTTTCATCTTATTAGCATCTCAGAATAACCTCCCCATTACACTAGTTAATATTTATGCCCCCAATACCCATCAGAAAACTTTTACCTATTCCTTACACAAAAATTACAACCATATTAGAATAAATCGGTTATCTTCTGTGGGGAATGAAGAAGTAGAGGCCTCTATAGACTGCACCTATGCAGCCCGCAGGAGCTCAACCATCCTATCGTCCCTTCTACCTTCAGAAGATCTATTTGATGTATGGTGATGCACCTATGGCAATGAGATTCACCTATGGCAATGAGAGACTTCTCCTTTTATTCGAATGCATATATTGTTTACTGCAGAATTTATCCCTTTCTTGTTGACAAGTATACTCTACAACAAGTCACTTCTGTCCAAATTGGACTGAATAAATGGTCCGATCATGCTCCAATATCCATTGATCTTCTTTCAAACATCGTCTCTAGTGTACTTTAGCCTTGGAGACCCTATTCTTCTATTCTTTTTAACCTATTGTCAACTTCTCACGTACCTGACTGATGAGCCCAATAGTGCAGAGGAAGGCCTCCCTTATGTATCTGACTCGCGGCCCCTGGTAGAGCAGACAGGTGGCACGGGAGAGCAGAATGGTATGAGGGCCTGGTGGGTCAGCTGTTGGACGGGCAGCTCCAAGGTCCCAGATGCATTAAAAGGAGACAACCAGCAGGTAGGAGGATCCCAACAGCAGGCAGGCAGAAGGACGGAACGCCCGAGTCCACACTCACTCTGGGGGCTCACAGGCAAACGGATCAGTTCACAGGCCGGGTCAACAACAGGCGGGCGGCGTGGAATCCAAAGGAGCATGCAGGTTCAAGGTCAGAGGGGAGCTGAAGTCAGGTGCAGGCAGAAAGCAAGGGAAGTCCAAAGTCAAGCCGGGTCGTACAGGAGATCAATCACAGAAGCAGGTAAACAGGAGCAGGGGTCACAGGAAGCTGAAGATCAGACAGCAAAGACATAATGCTGCTTAGGAGTTTAAATAGAGCAGCCTGTTGCCAATCACTGCAATTAGTCTGCAGACTCTGCACTAAGTTAACCCTTAGGTAGCAGACCCATGACACCTATCCTACAAGGAGGAGATCAATTATGCACTAAAATTCTTTTATTTCAAACAACATGTTACATAGTTACATAGTTTGTGAGGTTGAAAAAAGACATCAGTCCATCCAGTTCAACCTATGATGTGTGTGTGTGTTTTCTGTTAACCGTACATTGTATTCCCCTGTATGTTGTGGTCTTTAAGGTGCCTATCTAATAATTTTTTTAAACTATCTATGCTCCCTGCTGATATGACTGCTTGTGGAAGCAAATTCCACATCCTTACGTCTCTGACAGTGAAGAACCACTTACGAATTTTAAAGTTAAACAGTTTTTCCTCTAGTTTTAGTGAGTGGCTACGTGTCTCATTGTATTCCCTTTCTCTAAAAAGTTTGTTCCTTATGCTAGGGTTGCCAGTACAGTATTTGTACATTGATATCATACCCCCCCCCCCCCAAGCGTCTCTTCTCCAAAGAGAATAAGTTCAGTGCTTGTAGTCTTTCCTCATAGCCGATACCCTCCATTCCCCTAATTATTTTTGTTGCCCTCCTCTGGACTCTCTCCAGTTTCAGCACATCCTTCCTGAGGACCGGTGCCCAGAACTGGACAGCATACTTAAGATGTGGCCGGACCAGAGTCTTGTAGAGTGGGAGAATAATCTCTTTATTTCTGGAGTGAATCCCCTTTTTTATACATGCCAGTATTCTGTTGGCTTTGCTTGCAGCAGCTTGGCATTGCATGCCACTGCCAAGCCTGTTGTCCACTAGTACTCCCAGGTCCTTTTCCATCTTAGATTCACCCAGAGTTTTCCCCCCTAGTGAGTAGCTTGCTTTCGTGTTTCTGATGCCCAAGTGCATTACTTTACATTTTTCAACATTAAACCTCATCTGCCATGTAGTTGCCCATCCAATTATTTTGTTCAGGTCCGCTTGTAAGGTTTCCACATCCTGCATAGAAGATATATTGGACCAGTATCGGATCCCACCCTACATTGGAATTCCCATACAGAGGTCTTTTTATCAAACTTTCCACCCATACGAAGGGGGATCATATAATACAGATCTCCCAGCTAGTTTACAAAGTTAAATCCCTCAAAAGCCTAAAATCAATCTAAGTTTGACCCCCTTCTCCTAGCAGAGCTTCTTGATTTGCTTAACTTACTCAGTGCGCACTTTCACAAAAGCTATGATTTTTTCATTAAAAAGCTCCACCTAAATTTCTACTCTCAAGGTAACACACCTGGGGCCCTCCTTTCTAAATAATGTAATGGAAAGTGGCCAATTCCAAAATCCCCTTTCTACCCAAACAGCATGGTCAAAAAATCCTCAATCCTTTGGACATAGCTGAACAATTTTCCAATTTTATTTTTATTTGTCTAATTTCTACTTCATACTTTTACAATTTACAAAGCTCCCCAGCTTATCCACCCCCCCCCCCCCAGCTATAAAATAATTTTTAACTGCTGTCCACCTACCCACTTTGACTCCTGAACAGCAATAAAGCCTATCCATTCCATTTTCACCTGAGGAAGTTTCTAAGACAATTGCAGCCTTGCAAAAGCTCAGATATAAGCTAAATGGAAATGGCTGATGTTGCAAAACACTTTTTGCAA
This sequence comes from Pelophylax lessonae, assembly GCF_965119305.1. NCBI lineage: Eukaryota > Metazoa > Chordata > Amphibia > Anura > Ranidae > Pelophylax > Pelophylax lessonae. The sequence goes on along the minus strand of NC_138775.1, from coordinate 187,280,365 downwards.
TCCAACCTCAATGCACTGTTTATTGGGCAACTATGTGACAGATGAGGTTTAATGTTGATAAATGTAACTTATGCACTTGGGGGCTGTCCTGCCAGATGAGTCTCTTGTAGATAACATATTGCTGTTTGATATTTTTGGGGCTAAGCATCATACATACTAGGCGGGGTACAACTGAGGGAATCCATGGTGGAGAAGGATCTGGGTGTTCTGGTAGATCATAAGCTTAATATTAGCATGTGATGCCAAACTGCAAGCAAAGCCCTTTCTTGTATTAAGAGAAGTATAGACTTCAGAGAGAGAGGTATCATTTTACCCCTGTACAAATCATTAGAAAGACCTCATCTGGAAAATGCAGTTCAGTTTTGGGCACCAAATCACATAAAGGATATCGGGGAACTGGATAAAGTGCAGAGCAGAGCAAACAAACTAAAAACAGACACGGAGGAGCTCAGCTATGAGGAAAGATTAGAGGAGCTGAATTTTTTCTCTCTTGAGAAGAGGAGATTAAGGGGGGATATGGTCAACGTATATAAATACATAAGTAGTCCATATAGTGAACTTGGAGTTGAGTTATTAACTTTAAGGTCTTCACAGCGACAAGGAGGCACTCTTTACGTCTAGAGGAAAAAAAGATTTAATCTCCAATTATGGAAACGTTTCTTCACGTTAAGAGCTGTGAAAATGCGGAATAGACTCTGACCAGCTAAGTAGATTGCTTTAAAAAAGGCCTGGATTCTTTCCTAAATGTAGATAATACAACTGGATACTAATATTTATAGGTAAAGTTGATCCAGGGAACATCCGATTGCCTCTTGGAAGGAAACTTGGATCATGGTTTGCTGTTTTTTTTTCCTTCCTCTGGATCAACTGTGGGTATAGGATTGTGTATATGGGATTGCATGATTTTATTTTTTTTTTCCCTTTTATTGATTGAACTAGGTGGACCTGTGTCTTTTTTCAACCTGACTAACTATGTAACTTGGTAAGAAACTACAGGCTCTTTAACAGATCACTACAGAACTGTCAAAAACATGTCCTCTACACTATATAGTAGATACAGCCATTTATCTAGAATCCAAAATCATAGGAAAGGTACTGAGTTTACAGCTTTCACTGTCAGGTAAGTCATACTATCAGAATTTTAATTATTTTATGCACAGGCCACTTTAATACAACTTTTAAGGTGTTTATGTTTAACCACCTCCTTCCCAAGCCTATTCTGACACTACGCTCCTACATGTAAAAATCGACTTTTTTTGCTGGAAAATTACTTAGAACCCCCAGAAAATATATATATATTGTTTTTTAGCAGAAACCCTATAGAATAAAATGGGGTGTGTTGCAATTTGTTATGTCACACGTTATTTGCGCAGCGCTTTTTAAAACACAATTTATTTTAGAAAAAAAAACATTCATGATTAAAAAAAAAAGTAAATTTAGCCCAATGTTTTTGTAGAATGTAAAAGATGATGTTACACTGAGTAAATAGATACCTAACATGCCAGGCTTTAAAATTGCGTCTGCATGTGGAATGGCGGCAAACTATGGTGCCTAAAATTCTCCATAGGCGACGCTTTAAATGCCTTTACAGGTTGCCAGTTTAGAGTGGCACAGAAGGGGTGGTGCTATAATACAATACTTCACATGTGTGGTGCGATTACCATATACATATGCATGTGGGAGTAATGCATGCATATGTATACACTAAGCACGGTGAGACGGGAGTGCTTTACTTTTTTTTTTTCATTTATTTTACACAAACATTTTTTTCTTTTACTTATTTTTTTTTCTACAAACTTTATTGCTATCACAAGGGATGAACAACATCCATTGTGACAGCATGGGCTGTGACACGTCCTCTTTATAGAGAGATTTCTATTAGACCCCAAATCTCTCCTCTGGCCCCCCATGTAGCCGATCAGACTAAGATCGGTCCGATCGGCTGCCTCTCTGGCCACTGGTGGCCAGGTAAACTAAGGGGTGGAGCCGGAAGTGGCGAATACTAGTTGTTCCTGGTTTCCAGGGTTACAGAGAGAGGGGAATGATGTCAGTTCCTCTCTCTCTCTGTACCAGGCAGCCATCGCCAGCGGCCGCATCACTCCCAGCCTCTGCGATCAGACTGGAGATTCCGGGAGAGGCGGTGGCAGCTGGAGGGGGGTGGGACCCCATTCCAACACCTGCAGAAGTGGTCAAGTGGCTAATTAGACACTCAGATTACTTCTGCATCGTAGAGAATCACTGGCTGCAAACAATGGTACTGGGCTGATGCCTATAGGTGCAGGCATTATCCCGGTATAACCACCGAAACCCAAGGACATACAGGTACGTCCTTGGGTGGGAATTGGTTAAAGCAGTGGACGTGAATTTCACGAAAAATTCTCTCAGTTGGAGAACCAATTGAAAAAAAAACATGGACCTTGAAGATTCACCTGCAAAGAATGTTTTCTAATTGGCAGATTAATGTCTTCTCTTGCAATATACAATCAACCTGTAGGCAGGTCACCATTAATATGTGTGTTATGTATGGTTATTAAAAGGGCAGTAATGTAACAGGCTTCTGTGAGTGCAAGTGTGTGTTGCACCAAGGGTTAATCAGCACCTGGCCAGTAAAGAGTTAACACCCACACTGAATAGGTGTCACTCACATGTATAGTACAGTAACTTGCAATGCGATCTGGAGCCCCTAAGGGCCAATAATCAAAGGCTAACTCCCCACTACCTAACATTATTATTTAATCCAGTACCTCATACTGTTTCCCTAAAATTTAAATATGGGTTAAAATAAATTCATACATTTGTTGAGACAATTAAGCTGATGAACATTATAAACATAAAAATTATTTCACACATAGGAACATATCGCAATTTTTATCCTAAACTGGGAAGCCAGTTTTAACATAAAAATTACTCTCTTAACTTGGGGATAGTTTTATGATCTGCAGTTACAAATATAAAATGTTAATTAAATCATTTTACAAAAGACATGTCAAGGTTATTTGTTTGAGCAAATCTAATTTACACCTGTTAAGGTAGAACGAGTTAGCCTACCAGAATATCATATGTCTTTATTAAACTTAAAATGAGGGAATAGGTAGGGATTCATTGTTTCTTATATTTTTATTGATTGTGCATTTTTGCTGTATTATAATATATTTGATCCCTACTCAAAACATATTAACAACAAGGTGAAGAGTAGAATTTTCTTTCTATTAATGATTGAGGTCTTTGTTCAATAAACTTAACTTCATGTTTTTTTGAGAATTGCTGCTGTCAGTTTCCTTTCAGGTGCTTTGAATGTATAGATTAGACATTATGTCAAAGCATAAGCAGTACAAACCATTATGATAAGGTTATGCTGAAGGTAAAAACACCTCAGCGCCCAGGAAAAGGTAAAATTCAAACTAATAATCATTAAACATTAACAATAAAGTTATAGAGAAAGCAGCTACCTTTAAACAGAAATAAATGAAAAAAAAAATAGTTAATGCAAACACTACAACACAGGCAGCGCTATAAAAAAACTAAAAGGAACATCCTGAAAGTTCATAATATACAGTCTGTAGAAGGATAATCACAGTGAGTCCCAATGTGACAGGTGATGTATGAAGGAGAAAATCACAAGGCTTGCTGATGAACAAAGTCCATCTTCACCACACCAAAGTGCTCATCACCCCTTTGAAATAAAACTCACCAGATAATGGACATAAGTAAGCCTTGATAGATATCCAGCACCACAGATCATGGACATAAATCAGCTTAATCAATATAGGAGATTCCAGCACCACATTTAAATCCCCCATTGGCAGATAATCCATCCATAAAAGTGCATGTAAAAAACGGGATGCGGTACATAGCGTAAAACCATTACAACTTTATTGCCCCAATCACCCCTAGTAATTGCACTTAGAAATAATAAATTAAATAGCAGCATTCAATGACAGAGTGTGACCAGCTCCCACTGTGGCCAATCGACACGTGCCCGTGCCCCCACTAGCGGTCCCGCAAAGTGACGTACATGTACATCATTTCGCGGGACAGGGCCGACCTGCCGCAGTAAAAATACGGCGGCTGGTTGACAAGTGGTTAAACAAAGTACACTTTTGCCACCTTCTGCTATGCAATATTGTTCGCAGTCTCTGCTGCTTGTTTTCTGCTGCCAATACTTGGCACGCTGGCTTCTCCAGTGCAGTAGTTTCCATTGGGCATCTATGGGAACCTCTATAAAGGAAGGAAACCCTCAGAAAACCCTCAGAAGAAGATCTTATAGAACCCTATAGGAAGCAGGCACATCCACAGCACCAAGGATTAGCAGCAGAATGAAAAGAAAGGTCAAGTTTATTGTTGAATTACTTTTTTTTTTTTTTTTAAATCTTTTTATTGAGTTTTCAACAGAGAAAATAAACAAAACAACAAAAACAAACTACGGTGCCAGGGTCCACACTGACCCGAACTACCAGGCAGTACAGGCATTAAGGCACGGTACCCGCGCAGGGGTCCAAATGGAAAAACATTAGCAGCAAAGACAGCATAAAAGGCAAACACTTCCCTCCCATGAAACCCGACTTCTGCTCAGGGGGCTATCGCGTGACAAGACATGTGGGGTAGGCAAAAGAGGGCAATACCTCAAATAAGACCGACGCGGGCCCCCCCGGCCGCCCTAGGGCGACGGGACGAGGCCCACATCAGCCGCTCGCAGCCGTAGAGGGATCAGCGAGCCACCTCTTCCCTACCCTGTCATGCTTCTTCGGGCAGCCTCTATGTGTATACGTGTCCCTGTAAAGAGGAAGTACCGAGTTCACCAGTATCTTCCATTGCAGTACCGTGGGTGGCGACCGTCGTCGCCAATGCAAAACAATAGATTTCTTGGCATAATAAAGCAAAAGACCCAGCAACGTCCGATCAGCCACCCGAGGCACTAGGTCATCAAGCAAACCCAGGATGCAGACTCTGGGGCCTTTGATCAAGTTTAACCTGAGAAACTTTTTCAATCAATTGAAGCACCCCGGACCAAAAGTCAGAGAGATGGGGGCAGGTCCAGAATATGTGGAAGAAATCTCCCGGAGACTGGCCACACCGCCAGCACTCCGGGGAGTGAGATGCATGCATCTTGTGGAGACGGTATGGGGTGAGATAGGCTCTATGGACTATCTTAAATTGGATAAGTCTGTCCCTGAGAGAGACCAGCATCTTAAAGGGGGCCTCCCACACATTAATCCAATCCTCCGAGTCCAAGTCCGGGACATCCCGGGCCCAGCGATCATGGAGGCCAGAGAGCTCCGGAGAGTGGACCCGGAGAAGGTGGGCATACAGAGCCGACACCGCTCACTCCGAGCAGTCATGTCGCAGAATCCGTTCCAGGTCCGATTGCACCAGCTGAGCACCACCGGGCGGGAACTGGGCCTTGAAGGCATGAGAGAACTGCAGGTACCTGAACACTAGGGATGGCAGGACATTAAACTTATCGACAAAATGGGACAATAGAGGGAAGGTAAGATCATTCGACACATCTGAGAGTTTCCTGATGTTGAATTTAGTCCACACCACCGGGTCAGGAAGGGAATAGAGATGCGGCAAATCAGGATTGTGCCACAAAGGCGCGTTGGTGGAGACCGCCGTGCCCGGAAACCCTCGAGCCGCAGCCCGAGTTTCCAGGCTCGCAGCACCGTGGACATGGAGGCAGTGAGCCCGTGCGGTGCCTTGGGGCCCCTAAACAGCAAGTGAGTGAGTGCCTCCACAGATCCGAGCACCGCCGCCTCCACCGCAACCGCCGAGTTATATAGATCAGGATTAAGCCACCAAACGGCCGTGACCAGTTGAGATGCTAGGAAGTATCTGTGGCAATCCGGGAATGCCAGTCCCCCCTGGGAAAGGGGGCGCATAAGTGTGGAAAATTTGTACCTAGGCGGGCGCGACCCTCACAAGAAAGAGGAAAAAAGTCTATTTAGTGCCGTGAAGAAGGACTTGGGTATCCACTGCGGGGAGTGGCGAAAGAGGTACGTAAATTTAGGCAATACCTTCATCTTCACTAGATTAATGCGACCTAAAAGGGAAAGGGGTAGGTTCTCCCATGCCTTCAATCTTGCCTTAACTGCGTTGACCACCGGGTCCAGATTAAGTGAAATAAAGGCGTCAACATCCCGTGACACCCGTACTCCCAGGTACACCATGTCCTCCACCCATTGCAACTGAACATCCGGCGGTGCCGAGTGCCTGGCCCCCTGGTCAATCGCCAACAGTTGCGACTTAGACCAGTTGACTCTCAACCCGGTCACTCTGGAGAAGGTATCCAGAACGTGCAGCGCCCCCCCGGAGGGAAGAGTCAGCATCATTCAAGAACAGTAGGAGATTGTCTGCATACAGGGCTACCCTCTCCTCCAACCCGGCAATCCGCAGGCCCCTGACCTGCGGGGAAATGCGGAGGGCCTCTGCCACCGGCTCCATGGCAATGGCAAACAAGGCCGGAGAGAGGGGGCAGCCCTGTCGTGTGCCCCTAGATAGGTTGAACCTAGAGGACAACTGTCCACCCAAGCGAACAGCCGCCACCGGTGCACTGTAAATGGTTTGCAACCAACGGATGAAGAGTAGGGGGAACCCCATTCTCCGGAGAGTCTCCCATAGGAAAGGCCACTCCACCGAGTCGAATGCCTTTTCTATGTCGAGTGAGGCCACTACTCTAGTCCCTACGTTAAGATGTTGTGCTTGTAGGTTGGTATACAGTCTGCGAAGGTTAACATCCGTGGACCTATGAGCCATGAAGCCTGTTTGGTCTTGATCCACTATCGAGGGAAGTAAAGGCTGGAGTCTAGTAGCTAGCAACTTGGTCAGAATTTTCAGGTCATTGTTGAGTAGCGCGATAGGCCTGTAAGAGGCGCAAAGCTTGGGGTCCTTAGGGGGCTTGTAAATGAGGATGATATGTGCTTCCGCCATCGAGGGGGGCAAGGACCCCTCCTCGAGGCACCTGGTAAAGGTCACGGCCAGCAGCGGGGCTAGAAGTCCCGAGTGCATCTTATAAAATTCTATGGGCAGACCGTCCGGGCCCGGGGCCTTGCCACCTGGTATGGACGAAATTATGGCCAAAACCTCATCAGTTGTGACCGGGCGCACCAGCCAATCTCTCTCCCGATCCGAGAGCCAGCCTAGGGCCACTGGGTCCAGGAGGGAGTGTAAGTCAGTCGGGCTAAAGTCTGGGGGAAGGGTGGTAGTGTAGAGTGTGCTATAGTAAGATCTAAAGGCTTCCAGTATGTCCTCGGGAGAGGTAAGGGCCTCCCCTGTGGGAGAGGTGAGCTCCGGAACCACCGTCTGGGGTGAGTCATGTTGAGAAATCAACGCCAGAAACCTACCATTCCTGTCCCCTGTTCGAAAAAGGACTGTCGGGAGTGGTACATCGCCAACCTCGTAATCTCCGACATATGTAGATGTAAGTCCCTTTTCTTCGCCTGCAACGTCTCGAAGTTGGCGGTCGAAGGGTCCAGGCCATACGTGGCACTGGCGCCCTCCACCTCCTCCTCCAGACGGGTCAGCGTAGCTGAATGCTGAACCTTGACCGCCTTAATGGTAGACATATAGTGGCCCCTGGTGTAAGCCTTGAAGGCGTCCCAAACCACTCCGGGCGTGGACGTCTCTGCGTTATTCTTCCAATACTCCTGCAGAAGCGGTGGGATCTGAGTGGAGACGTCTGGGTGGTCCACCCATTGAGAGCCCAAGCGCCACATAGAGCCACACCGGGCCGCAGTAGAGCGCAAGGTAAGCTCCAAGGGGCAGTGATCAGACAGGCCCTGCCGGCAAATACTGTACCGACACCACATCAGATAGCACCGCCGTATTGGCGAAAGCCAGGTCAATTCTGGAGGAAGTCTTGTAAGAAGCCGAAAAGCAGGAGTAACCCCTCTGATCGGGGTGCTTCCAACGCCAGACCTCCGTCAACCCTGCGGCCTCCGACCAGCGTAATAGATCCTCCGAAAAGGATTTAGGAGCGGACGACCTGTCCAGGGACGGGGAGAGAATGGCGTTGAAATCCCCCATACAAAGCAACCTGGCAGGGCAGTACGGGGAAACCCTGTCCAAGATAGAATACAACACATCAGGCTTAAAGGGCGGGGGTACATATAGGCCCACTATCACATATCTACGGTGCCACATAGTGAGAACTAGCACAACATAACGTTCCAGAGGGTCCGTATGGACCGCCTCCACCTCACCGGGAAGGGACTTTCGAATTAAAATCGAGACCCCCCTTGCGTAACTGGAGTAGGAAGCATGGAACGACTTGTGCACCCAAGGTTTCTTGAGGGACAACAATTTGCTGCCCATCAGATGCGTTTCCTGTAAAATTACAATCGACGGTTTGTGGGAATTTAAGTATTGAAACATGAGAGCACGTTTAAATTTTGAATTTAGGCCCCGAACATTCCAGGAGAGGACAGAGAAGGTCTGCAGGTCACGTGAGGTCATGACAATTGTACTGGAAGGAAATGGGAGAGGACCCCGTGGGAACCATTATCAGCATCTGAGGAGCAGCAAGAGCAGGCGAACCCAAGCACCGTAAACACAACTGCAGAACAGGGAACACAGTTACACATGTAAACAGAACAAAACCACCCAGGCACGGAGTGCCTATCCTGCTAAGCCCCAGCATTCCCCCCGAAAAAAAAAACAGGGCGGACCAACTAGTCCCCCCGGGGGGAGCCAGGGAAAGCTTGTACCCAAAAAAAACAACACAGAGTCCAGAACCGCTGTTAGGCTAAAAAAATCAGCCTCAGCAGTAGGGGGGTCACACCGGCTCCACCAAACAGGGGGGAGCCGGGGTGGGCAGCACAGAAGAAATGTCCAGCAAAGGCGAAAAAGGAAAATCCCACCACAGTAAAACAAATAGACCAGCGGGGGATTTTAGATTGCAGTGTGCATCTCGGCAGCTGGTTTAGCTCCATACAGTGAGCTACAGTGAATAGTCAGAGATGAGCAGCGGCAGTTCATTTGGCACATACAGGGAGGAGGGGGGTCCAGGAGAGAAAAATAAGAAGGGGGGGGGAATAATGGCAGGATGGTAGGGAGCAGGACCAAAAGAGGGCAATCCAAATCATAAAAGTCATATGAAGTGGGGGGGGGGTCAATAGTAGAAAGGGGGTATACTTGCGCGGCTCAGGTGCGGGGGGGATCCAGATCAGCGAACATCCAGCCAGGAGGCCGCCAGGTCAGGAGTATCAAAAAATCTGGTGCGGTCCCCGTCGATCACTCGGAGTCTGCTGGGGTAGAGGAGACTGTACTTGATACCCAGATCGCGGAGACGCTTGCGGATGTCTGTGAACTGGCGGCGTTTCTGTTGCACCTCAGGGGAATAATCCGGGAACAGCATAATACGGGCGTCCTCATAGTAGAGTTCCTTCTTGGTTCGTGCCGCTGCCAAGAGACGGTCTCGGTCCCGGTAGTTGAGAAGGCGCAGCAGGAAAGGCCTGGGGGGTGCTCCGGGCACCAGAGGAACCGCGGGGACCCTGTGGGCCCTCTCCACCACAAAGGTCGGTGGCATAGCGGGGAGGTCCAGCAGCTGCGGCAGAAAGGTCTCAGCAAATTCCGCAGGCCTGGGGCCCTCCGCACGCTCCGGCAGCCCCAAGATGCGGATGTTGTTTCTTCGCAGGCGGTTTTCGGTGTCAATCGCCCTGTCCTGGAGAGCCTTAACCTGTATTTGCAGGGCATGGAGGTCCCTGGAGTCCTCCCTGGTGTTGTCCTCCAGGCGGGAGATGCGGTCCTCCGCTTCAGACACCCGCGAGCGGAATTTGTCCAGATCGTGCCTGATCAGGCTAATATCCGTGGCCAGGTAGTCTATTTTGACCATGAGGGTGTCCTTGCAGGCCTGTATCGCCTCTAGGATATCCGATGGAGAGGGATCCCGCTGCTGGCTTGGGCCTGCCGCCGTCTGCGTACTGGCCGACATGCTGGAGGGAGAAGGCCTCGTGTCCAAGATGGCCGCCGAGCGTCCCGGGGGACAGGGAGAAGGAGCGGGCGTAACCGAGGATCTAAGCCGCCCGGGGGTACCCAGGGTGGTGAAAGGGGGTGCCAAGGATAAACAGGTAGCTCAATGAGGCAAAAGGATGAGATCAGGATCGGAGCTCCAGCGCCGCACGTCCGCTCAGTCTCACATCCCGGCCACGCCCCCGTTGAATTACTTTTTAGCAGTTAAAGTGATATTAAAGTATTGGGGTTAAATAACAAACACATGTTATACTTACCTGCTCTGTGCAATGTTTTTAAACAGAGCAGCCCGGTTTCTCCTCTTCTCGGGTCCTTTTCTGGCGCCTCTGGCTTCTCCCTCCTGCCAGGTGTCCCCACAGCAAGCAGCTTGCTGTATAGGGCACCCAAGCAGGCCCGTTCCTGATTGGCGGCTCTGTGCATCCATTCACGCACAGAGCCATGGCTCAGTCTAATGGACATCGTTGGATCGAGAGTGTGCTCTAATAAGTATAGGAGGGGGGTGCTGTACACAGAAAGTTTTTTGAAGGCAAAAACACTTGTGCCTTTACAGCCACTTTAAGTGTAAAAGGTAAGGGTTTCAGGATTAGGACAGGGGTTGTGGTATTTGATATTTCTTTTCATTTGTGATACTTTATTTTGTGGCTGTAACAATACATTTTTCAGGATTATTACAGCTGTCTTTGTGTATGGGTTTTCTTTGGGCTGACAGTATATGCATCCAAATGTACCATATCTGAATTTTATATCTACAAGAGAACACATAGCATTATCCTTCCCACTGTGCTTCCCCTAAATCATATTTGGCAGTCCATATCCTTGCTTCCTAACTGCTTGTGTGAACATGCAGTTGCATTGGAACAGCCAGTAAAGAACTCATGTACACTGTAGCAAATAGTTATCTGGCATGTGGTTCTAATAATCTCATATCACCCTTTTTCTTACACATGGCCATATACGGTAGGCTTATTCTCTGACCCTAGCATTGTATCCAGGAAAGCAAAAGGATTGAAGCTGAACTACAGTCATGAAACGTTCATTTAAATATATTCTTCAATGGTCATAAAGGACATATATTTACTTTGTGTGCACCAAATGTCGTTGCAAATTCAGATTACCTTGTAAAAGTAGCAGTGACCTAATCACTGTGCTGTACTTAGATTGTATGGAGACCAACGTTGTGGAAGGGCCTCAATAGGCTCCACCTGCAGAGAACTACAGAAGAGGTTGGAGACAAGACCAGTCACCCTGCACAAGGAGGTAGAGCATCAGTGACTGGCCTTTATTATGCAAAGCTCCCACACAGAGAAAAAGTTATACGCTGGATTACTGCATAGGTCTAGAAGAAATGCACACATCACTTAAAGATTCAAGGAAGAATACACATGACTCTTGTATTTACCGTAACTAATATTTCCTTATCCTGGAGTTCAGCTTTAAAGTATATTTAATTCCAGGTGATGGAAAAAGCTACTTATTTCAAAATGGAAATGTTCTCCCTCTAGTTGGCTTCATCTGTATAAATTCAGGTAAAGTAATATGAATACAAAATATACACCAGTGTAAAAAATGCTCAATTTTGTGGAATTCAAGTTGCCATAGCTTTAGATCATATACATAAATTAATATAGTATATATTTTATGTTTAACTAAAAACTTAAAGGAACTCAACCCACAAAGGTCTTCAACTGGCCCTGGCTTCCAGCTTTTTTTCTGCTGCTTTCAGCTTACTTATAGCTTAAATCGTTTTTTTGTTCAATCCTTAGCTCAGCAGGTGAAATTTGTGTTGGGCAATACTTTAACAACTAAGTAACAATAAAAAAATGTATTTTGTTAGAGATATTTTGAAGAATGCATGACCACTACATTTTTAAACCAAAAAGAAATGCATGTACTGGATTATAGCTACAGTACTGTAGTATGATAAAATAGCTTAGATACATCATGGGGAATCTTTGAATAATGAGGAGGAATAAAGGACATCTTAATCACTGTGTTATAGACTTCATTTATACAGGCTCCTCTAATGTATGAAGGCTTTATTTTAATATTATGAAGCTACATTTTAAAGAGTCATAACCTTGCCTTTAATCACGCAAAATGAATTTCAATCAAAAAGGTCCCTAAGCAACACATATATTAAATATTTTATTTACAACTCTGAAAATAAACATTATACATGTCACTATGTTACTGTACATTTTTGTCCTTTTAAACCCTCTTTAAAACTGAAATGCAAAATAATATGACATTAAAATATACAGCATGTAACCCCTAATTGAAATAATTTAGGTTTGCTAAAGCACTGTTTCATTAAAGATGTGTTTTTATTTATTTATTTGGACTTTTTGTTGCATCTTTTTGCTGCTGATTTCTGGAACTTCCTGTCTAGGGGCATGCATTCCATGGACTGAAACACATTTCTCAAAGCAGAAAGCCCATGGGACAAGGTGAGAGGAACAGGAGACAAATGGGAGACAGGGACAGAGCATTGCTACCCTATATTAGGACACACCTTAATAAGGACTTCCATGGTAGTATTCTTTTATGGAAAACTCTAGATTTAAAAACATTAAACATTCATTTTCAAACTACAATAACATTATAAAACTTGTATGATATTTTATTCATCATGTTTATATGTATTTTGAACCATTTTGCTGCCACCAACATACACTGTATGCAGTGGGGGTTTATACATACTCCCAGCGGTATGGAATGGGGTTTATACACACTGATGGTTGTCAGATGGCAGTAATCTAATGGCTGTGCAGCCATCAGATCCCTTCCACACAGCCCTGTTACTATGTGTCCCCCCCTGTGCGCACTCCCACCATGTGTCCCAGGCTCTGAGACTGGCATAACAGGTGCCATCTTGTAGAGGATAGGCATTTGTTCTCTGCCTGCCCTTCCTCTTGATGAACTGGAAGTGATGCCACTTCCAGGTTCCTTTGTCACTTTTCCCAGCCAGTATGACTGGGGAAGAAGCTGATGGAATGTGATTTATTGGAGGACAGGTGAGACATCAGTGGTCTTTTAGTTCCCTGGCATCTTATTCAAAAGAACCCGCCCCCAATGTTATCCCATATGTGATGAAAAAAATGTAAAAAAGAAAATTGTAAAATATGTAAGTTCCACCAAAAATGTTGACCCCCCACTCCCAGATACATGAACATATGAACATAAATGCACACTTCAGGGGTGCCTATGTACAAAGATCTAAAAAAAAGAAAGACGTAGAAGCAAAGCAAAGAAATCAATGCCCTGAGTGGTTAACAAACAGAACCAGGCCAAGGTTAATAATAGCATAAAGAAATATGAAAGCTAAATTAGACTCAATAATGCAAGAGATTTAGGGACTCCAGGGGGAAACAAAAAGATACACATGCTTTAACATAGGGGGAGGGGGGGTGAGAGGGTCTCTGAGAGCAAGATAAGTGAATAGAGGGATGGGTCAGGTTGAAGTAGGTACAAAAGTTGGGAATCAGGCTGTCCGCATTGTAGTCCTATATTCAGACTGATCTCATAATTGTCAAATTTTGTTAAATTGTGGCATCACGTTGTTAGTAGAAGCAGTGAGGTACTCCATTCTCTGGATTTCAGAAGGCATAGAGCGAGAACGAGGGAGGTTCTACTGATACCCAACACACAGGAATAGTTCTCCATGTGGCTAATAGAATATGAGAAAGCAGCTGTTTAACAGACATTTTAAGGCTTGGGAAGGGGATTCCCAATAGGTAAGGGAGTGGATCTCATGGCAAGGGTACCTCAAAGACTAAATAATAGACATAACATTAGCCCAAAAGGGTTGTATCATCGGACAGAAGATGTGAGCCGATGTCTGAATCACAACACCAGCAGAGGTGCAGAATGAAAGGGTCATGGAGGTGTAGGACTTCAGGAGTTGTAAAAACATTAGTATCTTTACAGCAGTCTCTATCTGCACCACACATCTAGATAATTTTTATTTTTTATTTTGGAGATATGAGAGGTGTAGTTGTTTAGTGCAGTTCTCAAAAGAGAGCAATTTATGAGATTAACAAAGTGACATAATTTAAACAGAGTGGCTTAAACCCAGGGAGCCATATGACTGTAGGAAATACTATCATGGGAGAAGAAGGTTAAAGAAGACATTAGATAGAAGGGGGCATGGTGAGGAGAGAGAGTACTTCGTGTAAGTGGTTCGCCAGCCCTGCATAGTAAACAACATAGGAGCTAGACAAAAATTTCAGTATCGGATCGGTATGAAGATGTGGAGATCATACCAGGGAACAGGGTAAAGAGAACTAACTTCAATCTCTGACCATTTCTTGGGAGCATACTGACTTGTCCACGGAGCAATACTACATAAGTGTGTAGCATAATAATACTTCACAATATCAAGGGCCCCCAGACTGCCTTGAGTTAGAGGGGGAGAAGACTACTGAGCTTGCAATACAAGTGGCCCTATTGTGTCGAATAAAGTCTAGGAACCAGCGTTGAAGTAGTTTAAGCTGCGGCAAGGGGATGGGTAAGGTCTCAAAAAAGTAAAGTAATTCGGGGAGTATGGACATTTTTTAGGACGTTTACTCTTCCCAACAGAGAGATAGCGTAAGCATTGCATTGCTTCAACATATTCTGTATTTCTTTGAAGAGAGGAGGGTATTTGACAGTAAATAAAGAAGAGTATGTGGATGTCAGCTTCACGCCTAGGTATTTAAGGGATTGAGAGCACCATCTATAAGGGTATGCTTGTTGTAGGGGTGGATAAAAGGTCAGGGGGAAGAAAAATATGGAAGGACCTCAGTTTTGGATGTATTAACTTTGCGCCCTGGGAGGGAACTATAGTTAGACAATAAGTCATGCAGCAACAGAAGTGACACAAGGGGGTCGGTTATGGTCAAGAGAATCCGCAAAGAGTGAAAGTTTGTATTCATTCTGTTACATTAAAACCCCTTTGCATGGGTGAGAGCGAATGGCTGTAGTAGGTCAATAAGATCAATGGTGCATCTGGTGTTGTCTCCAGCATGTCTAGCAAACCCTACCTGGTCTTTAATTAATTTAGGTAGCAATTGGGTCAATCGGTTTGCTAGAATTTTCATGAAAATCTTGTAGTCAGAGTGTAAAAGTGCTATAGGTCTGTAGTTGTCAGGGAGAGTTGGGTCCTTACCTGGTTTATAAAGGAATGTAAAAATAGGGAATAAGGGGCCTTATCTTCTAAAATAGAGTTTTATATAACTAGCATATGCAGGGCTAGGATATGGGAGAAGCATTTATAATAGGAGTAGGGGAGACCATTTGGGCCTGGATATTTATGTGATGGGAGATGCTTAAGGACTTGTGTCAGTTCATTTGGTGAAATATCCACATTCAGCAGTCCTAAGTTAGAAGAGGGCAATTTTGGGAGCTTGACCGTGGCAAAAAAATTATAAAAGGCTTCCTGGTTAAAGGTGAAATTATTTTCAGTAGTTAAGCAGTCGTACAGCTTTTAGTAGAAGGTACCAAAAACTTTAGCCGTTGTTCGGGGGCAATACATGGGCTTACTTTCTAATTAGATAAGAAAGTCAGGGAATGAAAATGGAAGTTTGTTGACTAGCATTCTATGGGGCTTGTTGGAATACTCATAACATTTTTGTTTTGACCATAGAAGGGACTTAGCAATACGATGCATACTTAAGGCTTTTAGTTGGTACCTCCCGAAGATGAGCCACCGTAGGGAACTGTATGATTTGTTTTTCTGAGAGGCGCAATTTGCCTAATAAGGTGGATCCCATTGAGCCTCTGGTGGCCAGAATTTAGGCTAGTGACTCTACAGGGGGCTTCAGATATGGTGCAATACATGAAAAACTCATGCTCTATGCTGATGATATGATGTTACTGTACTTCTGGGTGACACAGATTCCTTCTTGAGAGCAGTGATGGAAATAATTTCTGGACTAAGTCTGCTCTACTTTACCTGGACCACTCCCTTAACCCCCAGTGGACCTCTTTGTGTCCAGTACCAGCCGTGTCCGTGTTTAAATATCTGGGGATTATGATCTCTTCTACAATATCTGACTATTGTCGTTCAAATGTTACACTGGTGCTCTCAAGGTTTTGGGATAAGGTAAAACCGTGGACCAGGTTTTAGCTTTTGGGGGTAGGTAGAGTAAACTTGGTCAACATTATACTAATGCCCCAATGCCTGATAACTTTATTTTCTTCACAACAGTCCTGTGGTTGTCCCATTAACATTTTTAGAGTAGTTAACTCCATTTTCCGCTCTTTACTCTAGAAGAATACACCCGCAAGGATTAGACTTGAACAGTTTCAAAGGCCAAAGGATGAGGGTGGCCTAACCTTTCCAAACCCCTGGCTGTATTGTCTGGCAGCTCAGCTGCAGCACCTAGTGGGTGGTCTCAATTTACAATCCATAGGGAACATAGAGGTTAGGGATTCAGATTTGGACAGATACTTCACTTTAGTGGACCACAATCTCTCCCAGAAGGTTTGGAGGCACACCTTTTGTTGAAACCAAATAAATTATCCCAACTTACAGGCTAGCCCCATATGGAATGATCATGCTTACCCCAAACTGGCTAAGTTGCAACACGCTTCTAAATGGCATGCATTGGGCATAACACACCTTCAACACCTTTTGATAATGGTACTTTGCTCTCCTTTACCCAGCTACAATCTCGCTTTGGCATCCTGTCCACAATGCACTTTTATTTTCTTCAATTACAGCATGCAATTATCCCCAAACCCTATCTTTAAAAAATGATGCAGCAATCCATTTTCACCAAGGGCTTTATCTGTAGATGTTACGCTATGCTTTTGGCGAACTACCTGGAGCATTTCCCCAATTCGGCCATTGAGGGATGGGAAAAAGATGTAGGTACCATCTCTGGTAATCAATGGGAGTTGGCCCTGGAGTCTGTCTGCTGTTCTTTGAATGTGACTAGTGATAAGCCAGTTCGGTTCACACTAGAACACCGCAAACATAGGAAAAGTTTGTTAGAACATGCAAACTCCATTGAAGTCTATGGAACTCGAAATTGAAAAAGTCCTCATTTTAAAGGCTTAAATGCAAGTTATTGCCAAAAAAAGTGTATGGGGGTCTGGGTACTGCTCTGGGGGACATGTACCAATGCAAAAAAATTTTTTTAAAACAAATTATAATCGTGATTTTAAAGATGCTTAAAGTGAAACAATAAAAATGAAAAATTCCTTTAATTATCGTGCCTGGGGGGTCCCCTTATTGTGCCTGTAAAATGGCGCATTTGTGCGATGTATGTAGTCTGCTGCATCAATACTGACATTTCTAAAGGAAAAAATGTCATTTAAACTTGCTTGCGGCTGTAATGTATTGCCGGATCCCGCCAGCACAGATAAAAAAGAATGGCGTGAGGGTCTGGTACGGATTTTAAGAGAAACCCCACGCCAAAATTGAAAAAAAAATGGCGTGGGTCCACCCAAAATCCATACCAGGCCCTTATCCAAGCAAGCAGCCTGGCTGGACAGGATAAGGGGGGGGGGGATGAGCAAGCGCCCCCCTCTCCTGAACCATACCAGGCCACTTGGTGCCCCCCAAAGCACCTTGTCCACATGTTGATGGGGACAAGGGTCTCTTCCCTACAGCCCTGGGCTGTGGTTGTGGGGGTCTGCGGGTGGGGGGCTTATCGGAATCTGAAAGCCCCCCTTTAACAAGGGGGCCTCCAGATCCCACCCCCCATGTGAATAATTATTGAGTACATCGTACCCCTACCCATTAACCAAAAAAGTCAACATAAAAATAAAGACAAAAGCCAGTTTTTGACTAGTCCTTTATTAAAAAAAAAAAAAAAAAAATAGTGTCTCATGGTGTAAATCCATCGTCAATCATGTCGCCCGCCGCACCCAAAAAATATTAAAAAAAAAAAAAAAAAGCTCCTCCTGCCTCTTCAGACGCCTTCCACACAATGATCTGTTTGAGTTTAACAGCTCTTTTATATGAATCGGACATCATGAGCGCCCCATAATGCAATGCTCAGGTGTAGTGAATAAAATACTGACGTCACGTCAGAAGGGGCAGTGCCACTGGGTGGTGTCCTTGCCCTTTTTCTATAAAAGAGCTGTCACAGCTCCAGCAGCTCATTACGCTGGTGGCGTCTGAAGAGGCGGGAGCAGTTTTTTTTTCTATTTTTTGGGTGCAGCGGCAGACGAACTTCCCGCCGAGCACCCCATTTGTTCATGTGTTCAGCGAACATATGAACGCCCGATGTTCGAGTCAAACTTACGTTCGACTCAAACACGAAGCTCATCCCTAAATGTGGCACAAAGATTATCTTAACTCTATAAATTATGTAGAGTACATAACACTCCTCTTTAACTATCTTCTTTTGATCTACGCCCTGATCCATCATGTGCAAAATGTTGTTGTGGAGGTGCCCAAAGCTTCACAGTTATTGGAATTATATTGTTACTACCATTAACAGTGCCTTTCATCTGACTGTACCGGTAGACCTCAAACCGTGCCTTCTGGGCATTCTTGATGATGTGGTGAAGGACATTTATGTCAGAGAGGAAGTGTCTAGAACCCATTACCAGGCCCGCAAACTCCTTTTACTGAATTGGACCTCCCACATCTCGGATGTGTATTGATCATATGGGGGTATTGCTTAGACATGAGTGTTTGATTTATCAACACAGGGGTAAACCATCTGTAAACCAAAAGTAGGGATGTTGGCTGGCCACACCAGCCTCTCTCCAGTGGATTTATTATTTGAAAGATTACTTTTGTATCTTCAAGGTGTATATGGACACGATACTTTGTACTATGGATGCCGTATCAATCTGAATTCGATTTTGAGCACAGGGTGGGTTGTGGTTGCAGCAGCACAATTATATGTATATTTGTACTTTGATGGAATTCGTAGATATCTGTGTACAATTTTAAAACATGGTTTACATTTTTCAAGTAAACTGACCCCCCAGATTGTGGTTTAGGTTTGTATTGTATGGTGAGTTTCTAATATACCTTTTTCCTGATTAAAAAAAATAAATAAACCTGCCAGTGCCTACAAGACCTACCCTAATCTTTTCCTTTTCCCTTTATCAGCAGCACTTCCTATGCTTTTCTTATTATAGCAGAAGGACATATGAGTCAATATGGCTTCTGGGAACCTACCCTTTTATAGTTTTGGTTGGCGTATCCAAAAGCCCTTTACTGTAACTTCTACGCAAAGGCAGTTCATTATGACTATGTAGCACTTAGCCCTTTAGAAGCTGCTGGAAATTGTTTTCTCAAATTGTTCCAATGATGGCTCACCAAATAACTGGGCCTGACATCACAGTGACACACCAATGGTGGTAAATGGGCTTTATTAAAACAAATGGTGGTAAGCCTTGCAGAGAAATACTGGTTAAACTGATTAAAAAGCAGTAACAGCAATAAATTGTTAACAGGAGTATCATTCAGTAATACAATGTAATGAATAGGATTGCTGCTTTTTTACTTTCCTGACAATAAAAAATTCCCTGAAATACCATAAGCTAATACAGAGCAATGCTGAAAATGGCAATTAAAAGCAATCAGCACAAAAAATGTCCTCATTTTAAACTACCAGGGCCTACCTACACTCAAATAAATCCTAGTTAACCACTGGCCAAAGGGTATATTTGCACAAAGTCTGTCCTACCGACAGACCCTTTAAAAATATAGTGGAGCATCAATCTTCCAAGGAAGGTTATTCTAATCCACAGGGCAAATGCTTTTTTTCCCCATGTAAGAGTGCTCCATCTTAGCCTGTGGTGTACTCAAACAGGCAAAGTTAAATGAAAAAATGGCCAAAGGGTACTTGACAATCTTAAGTCCAGTAGATGTCCTTCTTTGATGCAGTCTGCTCTCCGATGGCTATTCCTACGTGCTGAATGTAGGAGAATATGATATAGGCTGTGCTGTCCTGACTGGATGATGTTGGTTGAATAGTAGGCCTCAATGTTTCCTGCAGGATGATGCAGATGATGAGAGGTAGGTTTCTCTGTGTCTAGTAGGATTCTTCCTCAGGCTTCTTCCTTTTTCCCTTGGGTCTAATCCAGCTGACCAGCATGGGCCATGTGGCTACTATCTTAACACAGTGGATCTGACTGGGTTATGTAACAATGTCCTTTATTTACGACCTGGTGGTTCTTTGAGTCTATATACTACACGTCTATCAGAGTCCCTGGTACCTAATGGGTTCCTTTGGGCATTTCTCAAAAGTAAATGAAAAACAATGAAATGTGAATACTGTGTTATAAATAGAAGATAACACATTAAAATAAAGTCCAAGAAAGTGCTAAAGTGAAAAAAAATGTATATATTATATATATATACATACAAGTCCAATCTTAAAATGAAAATCAACAATAAGAAACCAATGCACAAAACATTAGTGGTGACTTGAAAAGTGAAGAAGTGAATTAGTACAGTGCTCCAGAATCATCCACCGCATCCCTGTGACATTGACACTCACCCGGTATCGAAAATAGGCCTGACGTCAGCACTAGTGTCTCCTTCCTAACGCATTTTACCCATTATCAAGAGGTTCTGTCGTGTCAGACGTCAAACTAGTTTATATAGCCTTTCAAGACTGCTCAAATCACGGTCTCTCCTTAGAAAGATTGCAGACAGAAAGTTATCCGTCGGACAATTTTCCCGGTTTACAGGAAGTGACACGACCACCATGATACCTATTTTCAAAGGCACAGGAAATGCCAAAAACGCTATTTTGTTGAAGACCAGGAAATTACTAAAGTTATTCAGTGGAACAACCACCAAATTATAAGAATGTTGGTGCCCCTTAATGCAAGAAAAAGTGCATATCCTGTCTGAAAAATTCTCAGAGAACATCAAAAGTAAATTGCAAAAAAAATCAGACATCGCAGCCAATGAGAAGTAATGATCAGCCAAAGTAAAATTTATTAAAACATAAGAATGCATATAAATGTATAAAAACATACATATTCAAAGGGCAAATATATCTAAGAATAGACAGCAACAGGCAAGCAGATCTAGTTTATATAGCTTCTCAAAACTGCTCAAATCACCGTGTCTCCTTAGAAAAATTGCAGACAGGAAATTATCCATTGTCTACTTTGCCGGGGACAGGAAATGACACAGCCACCATTATAGCAATGTTCAAAGACATAGGGAATGCCAATAATGCCATTTTGTTAAAGACCAAGGAAATGACCAAAATTATTCAGTGCAACAACCACAGAAAGATAAAAGTGTTGGTGTCTCCTAATGCAGGAAAAAGTTCATATCCTATCTGACAAAATTCTCAGAGAACATCAAAAATAACTTACAAATGAGCAAAAAACAGATGTAAAAAAAAATAATGTATATAAAACACTAAGATCTAAAATCAGACATCGCAGCAAATGAGCAGTAATTATCTGCCAAGGTATATGAATACATAAAAAAAGTATAAAAACTTGCATATTCGAAGGGCAAATATAGCTAAAAGTAGACAGCAACAGACAAACAGATCTATTTCTTATCTATAAAGCTGTTGATATCCCACTCAATAATATGTCCAGAGGGGGAAAGACAGCATAATTCATGTATCCACCAAACTTCCAACTTGGATACCTCTTGTTTTTTGTTACAACCTCTCCATTGTAATTTTGCTTTAGCAATACCAGCACATTTCAAATCTTTAGGGTTTCTGGCCTGAAACTTTCTGAAGTGTGACGAGACACTATGATATTTATATCCACATCTGATATTGTAGACGTGCCCTCTCAGCCTGTTCCTTAAATGTCTTGTGGTTCTACCCACGTACTGTTACCAACAAGTACATTTTTTTTTTTTTAAATTTTAAAGATTTTTATTGAGAAAATATAAAAAAGGCAAGTACAGAAAAAAATCCATAAATATAAAGTTACGACAGGTCATCGGAAACGTGCAATACAAATTACATACAGGTGCCTAGATATGTAATAAACATAAATATGGAAATACCATTTGGCGCCTAGGGCACTGGATCAACCAATAAGCCTATTCCAATATTATTTATGGAAGCAAACTAGAAGGTCTGGGCGAACTACCTTCTTCAACATGTAGAACCTTAAGAAGAATAGGAGGGAAAAGGAGGGTCCCAGTGCCTGAAAGTACTAGGCAAGGGAACGGGAAAGGCAGTGAACAAAAGAGGGGGAGAAGAACATATAGGAAAACACCATTTGCCTATTGATGAGATTGTTTCAAGAAAGTTATGACAGTTTGTACTTCCAACAGGTACATTTTAAAGGTACACAACATGGGTGAAATTACAAGAAATACAAGTTTTGGGAAAAAAAAAAAGAAATACATTGATTATTTTCATATTGTCTACCTGTCACGATTACTGGGTCAGGCTCAGAGTCCAGTCGCAGGAAGCAGCAGCACAACCGTGGTCAACAAGCAGGGTCTGGTACACAAGAGATCAGCCGGAGCGAGGGAGCAAGCAGAAGAGTCGTCGTAGTCTTTAGCCGAAGGTCGGTACAAAAGCAGTGAAGGGCAAAATGGCAGCAGGCAGAGGCGTAGTCCTGGAACGTAGCTGGAGGTCGGTACACAAGTAGAAGATTCGGGAGGATGACGCACACAAAGCTAGATCTTGGCAAAAGCACAATAATCTGGCATCAGGAAGTTTCCAGATCAGGCTTAAATAGGAAGTACAAAAGAGTGGCCAAAGGTTCAGAGTTCGCAGGAGGCTGGGCAAGGAACTAGGCAGGAAACTGGACAAGGTCTAGGTCACCACATAGATCTAGAATGCGTAGATATCAGCTGCTGGATAGCTCAGCAAGAAGAAGCACTGTCAGAAGCAACTGAGGACCTGGGTTCGAATCTGGGCTCTGACACTACCTGTTATGGTGGAGGTGAATTTTGTCTGCTTCCTATGTCTTTGTCCACTAACACCACACATGACACACTTATTACATGGGTAAAAGACCTTCATGTTGCCAAAGAACTCAACTTTTTGTGGGGGATTAATGATGTTAGGTGTAATCTTATCCCTCAAAATCAGGGCCCTCTTAAAAACTATTTGAGGTTTGTCTGGGAGGATTTGTTCAAGAGAAGAATCCTGCTTAAGGATACCCCAGTGATGCTTGAGGATTCTTTTATTCTGTCAATGTTGTGTGGAGAAGCTAGTGATAAAAGGGCAAGAAAGATTTGATGTAGCCCTTTTATCCCTATATACCAGCAGAGAAGATCTATCAAACTGTGCCACCTGTTAAATCAATGCATTTACTTCCATCTCCTTATAACCCTTCTGCAGGAATCTGTCCTTAAAAATGCTACTCTGAGAAATATTCTTAAAAATTAGAACAGTTCCTCTGCATTCAGACAAATTGTCCCCTAAGGATATTGTTAAGCCAGATAGGGTTATGGAAGCTTGAGAGGGGGATATAGCTATTTCTATCAGTACTTTTGAAAAATGATTTAGTAGTAATGCCACCTTCCTCTACCATCAACGTTAATTGGAGGAAGTGTAGTTCTTTGGTACTGAAGGCATAGGACAGCTCAATGTTGTTAGGGTTATCATCCAACAGTTGCATAAATTCCTGTAGCAACTGTTTGCTACCCTTCCAGACCAGGAGGATGTTGTCGATATATCTTTTATAAAATAGAAGGGCCGGCCATTGTTTATCCTATTGAGTAAAATAAATGGATAGGCGCTATTTAAAGGGGTATTACCTATACAACAATGATAATTCAAACCAAATAATAAATAATCATAAATTTTTAACACCATATAAAGAGAATTATAATCATTTAAAAAGTGCAAGGTGAAATCAACAACAGAAATTGATGAAGTGTTCCGTGGAGAGGATAAAAACATGCACTGAGTATAAATCCAAAAAAACAACAAATGATTCGGATAAGCAGTTATACCAATTCATAAACAAAAACATTTTATATATATCCTTGAATGAGGTATACGTTGTGCTTCAAGGAAAGTAATTATTAAGGCGACTCAGTGCTCCGTAAATATATGATAAAGTGACCATGTGCTGAGACAAAAAATTCATGCATATAGTGAAGAAAAATTAGATAACATATATTATACACATGTCACATGCCGTGTTGATGATGCTCAAATAAAATCGCGTATAGTGTCTTTTGCGCTTCAAAAGAATTTTGTGTCCATTACCGAAAAAATAAATATGAAAAGAAAATGACACCGTGTTGAACAATAATGTCCAATTCCAAAAGTGCAGCAAACAAAATTCCAAAAAATCTTTAGTAAAGTCGGTGTCTTCAAGTGGTATAAGGGGATCCCAGATCACCAGACCAGTGCAGCTGTGGATATAACTAGTAGAAATGGCCGCTCATCTTAATGATAATAATTAATCACAGTATGCAGAGATTTTTGGATACAGTGGGTGTCTCCCTCAAATGATCATCAGGTGCCAGGTCCCCTTTAGTAATATGAGAATTGACCCTCCCTCTGGAATATTCCACTAATATGCTCCTCCGCTCATGCAAATATAATAAAGGATATCTCCATAGTGTAATATGAAAATGGCAAGTTTTATTGACAAAAGTAGTAACTCACATATCACACATATCAGGTAGTGTGGAAACAGTGTAGGTAATAGACCACAGACTAAACCAGTGTCTTCTGTTTTTGCTTGTTTGCAAGTTATTTTTGATGTTCTCTGAGAATTTTTCAGACAGGATATGCGCTTTTTTCTTGCATTAGGGGACACCATCACTTTTATCTTTCTGTGGTTGTTGCACTGAATAATTTTGGTCGTTTTCTGGTCTTCAACAAAATGGAGACACCATGATTTGAGCAGTTTTGAGAGGCTATATAAACTAGATCTGTTTGCCTGTTGCTGTCTATTCTTAGATATATTTGCCCTGAATACTAGTGATAAACCGAACACCCCCACCCGTTTGGTTCACACCAGAACATCTCGAAAAAGGGGAAATGTTCTAGCATAAGAACGAAAAGTCCTCATTTTAAAGGCTTAAATGTACGTAGCTATTAATCACCCACTGAGCCAAAGATTTGAACCCAAAGCCTCTCACTTGCTAGCCTGTTATTCTAATAGCTACAGTGCCTTGCGAAAGTATTCGGCCAACTTGAACAATGCAACCTTTTGCCACATTTCAGGCTTCAAACATAAAGATATAAAACTGTATTTTTTTGTGAAGAATCAACAACAAGTGGGACACAATCATGAAGTGGAAAGAAATTTATTGGATATTTCAAACTTCAGAGTTCAGTGAGGATCTCTGAATGATCCAATGTTGACCTAAATGACTAATGATGATAAATAGAATCCACCTGTGTGTAATCAAGTCTCTGTATAAATGCACCTGCACTGTGATAGTCTCAGAGGTCCGTTTAAAGTGCAGAGAGCATCATAAGGCCCCTTTCACACAGGCGGACCGTTCAGATCCGCCTGACCATTTTTTTGGCGGATCTGAACATTCCCCCTATGCATTCCTATGGGGCATGGGATGTCACCGGAGACATGTCCGCTGACATCCGACCAAATCTGGATGGATGGAAACCCTATTTTCCATCCGTCCAGCGGATCGGATCGGATGGGATCGGGTGAGAACGGACTGACGGTCCGTTGACATCCGATTTCCCCCATAGAGATGCATGGGGAACTGTCAGCTGTGTCTCCGCACACAGCGCAGAGACACAGCTGTCCTCCTGCTGCTCAGCGGGGGATCGGCGGCTCGATCCCCCGCTGAGAAAAACGGACTCCGTCCAGCGGACGGAGTGTGTGAAAGAGCCCTAAGGAACAAGGAACACACCAGGCAGGTCCGAGTTACTATTGTGGAGAAGTTTAAAGCTGGATTTGGATACAAAAAGATTTCCCAAGCTTTAAACATCCCAAGGAGCACTGTGCAAGCAATAATATTGAAATGGAAGGGGTATCAGACCACTGCAAATCTACGAAGACCTGGCCATCCCTCTAAACTTTCAGCTCATACAAGGAGAAGACTGATCAAAGATGCAGCCAAGAGGCTCATGGTCAATCTGGATGAACTGCAGAGATCTACAGCTGAGATGGGAGACTCTGTCCATAGGACAAAAATCAGTCGTATACTGCACAAATCTGGCCTTTATGGAAGAGTGGCAAGAAGAAAGCCATTTCTTAAAGATATCCATAAAAAGTGTTGTTTAAAGTTTGCCACAAGCCACCTGGGAGAAACACCAAACATGTGGAAGAAGGTGCTCTGGTCAGATGAAACCAAAATCAAACTTTTTGGCAACAATACAAAACGTTAAAGCAACACAGCTCATCACCCTGAACACACCATCCCCACTGTCAAACATGGTGGTGGCAGCATCATTATTTGGGTCTGCTTTTCTTCAGCAGGGACAGGGAAGATGGATGGAGCCAAATACAGGACCATTCTGGAAGAAAACCTGATGGAGTCTGCAAAAGACCTGAGACTGGGACGAAGATTTGTCTTCCAACAAGACAATGATCCAAAACATAAAGCAAAATCTACAATGGAATGGTTCACAAATAAACATATCCAGGTGTTTGAATGGCCAAGTCAAAGTCCAGACCTGAATCCAATCGAGAATCTGTGGAAAGAACTGAAAACTGCTGTTCACAAACGCTCTCCATCCAACCTCACTGAGCTTGAGCTGTTTTGCAAGGAGGAATGGGAAAAAAATTTCAGTCTCTCAATGTGCAAAACTGATAGAGACATACCCCAAGCGACTTACAGCTGTAATCGCAGCAAAAGGTGGCGCTACAAAGTATTAACTTAAGGGGGCTGAATAATTTTGCACGCCCAATTTTTCAGTTTTTTATTTGTTAAAAAAGTTTGAAATATCCAATAAATTTCGTTCCACTTCATGATTGTGTCCCACTTGTTGTTGATTCTTCACAAAAAATGACAGTTTTATATCTTTATGTTTGAAGCCTGAAATGTGGCAAAAGGTCGAAAAGTTCAAGGGGGCCGAATACTTTCGCAAGGCACTGTACATCACCAAGGCAGCTTTGTAACCTAACACTCTCTCTGCCTAACAATTCTCTATCTGAGATTGAGATTTTCATAGGGCTCTGACATCACCAGCGCCCCATAATCCATTGCTCAGGTGCAGTGAATAAATTACTGACGTCACTTCAGAAGGGGCGGGACAATTAATAGGTTTTAATTAAAATCCATAATTAATATTAGTCACCCGCTGGCCTCAGGATTCAAACTCACAGCCTTTCATTTGCAAGTCCATTATTTTACCAACAAAGTCACCGAGCTAGCTGATTGACTTTGGACTCTCTCTGGCTAACTAGCTTCTATTTGAATTTGACAGCTCTTTTATAGGGCTCTGACATCGCCCCATAATCCATTGCTTTAAGTGCAGTGAATAAATGACTGACGTCAGTCATTTATTCACTGCACTTGAGCAGTGCATTGTGGGATGGCTTGTGACGTCAGGTCACTATATAAGAGCTGTCAAAATCAAAACAGCTCATTTGGTGGGAAGCCTCTGGAGAAGCAGGAGCCTCTTCTTTTTTTTTTTCTATTTTTCGGGCGGCCGGGGGACAGTATTTTTTTATTTTTTAATAAAAGACTTTTCCAAAACTGGCTTTTGTCATTATTTTATACACTCTTTTGGTGAATGGAGAGGGGTACCATGTACCCGATTCCATTCACATAGGGGGGCGGGATCTGGGGGTCCCCTTGTTAAAGGGGGCTTCCAGATTCCGATAAGCCTCCCCCTGCAGACCCCCACAACCACAGCCCAGGGTTGTGGGGAAGAGACCCCTGTCCCCATCAACATGGGGGCAAGATGCTTTGGGGTGGGGGGGCAAAGCACCCACCCCCCCATGTTGAGGTCATGTGGCCTGGTATGGTTCAGGGGGGCACTCGCTCGCCCCACCCCCATCCTGGCCAGCCAGGCTGTGGGCTCGGATAAGGGTCTGGTATGGATTTTAGGGGGAACCCCACAGCGTTTTTTTTCACATTTTTTTTAGCAATACTGATATAAACTGAAGTGCCTATATACACATATATATATATATATATATATATATATATATATATATATATATATATATAAATAACTTTGATCTAAACAAACTAAAAAGCAAAAATATCTCTTCCTGCTAGCAATGTATTAATAATTATAATATTCCACTTATAAACCACCCGTTGGCCAAAGGATTCAATCTCACAACCATTGCAATTGCTGGTCTGGCATTCTACCAGCTATGCCACCATCAAGTACAGTGAAGTTTAATTCACTTTCTTTCTTTCTTTCCCTCCCTCCCTCCCTCCCTCCCTACCTCCCTACCTCCCTACCTCCCTACCTCCCTACCTCCCTACCTCCCTACCTCCCTACCTCCCTACCTCCCTACCTACCTACCTACCTACCTGCCTACTATCACCCTACACACAGTGGATGAGATAAAAGTTAGGGAGAGTGGATTCAGCTTTAGCAGGCTTGGTTGGTGTAGGTGGTAGAATTCAAAGCTTTTAATCATAAAAGCTGTGAGTTCAATTCCACCTGCCAGCCAGTGCTTTTTTATTTATTGGAATTCAGAAGTCAGAGAGTCCATGATAATGCGGGAACTCGAAGTTCCCGGGAATAAGCCCATTTGTTCATCATTCCATGAACAAGCAAACAGCTAATGTTCGACTCAAACTCGAAACTCATCCCTACTGAATACATAATCGAAACTCATCCCTACTGAATACATAAATATGTATGTTTTTATATATTTTTATACATTCTTAGGTATTAATACATTTTACTTTGTTGGATCATTACTGCTCATTGGCTGTGATGTCTGATTTTTTTTGCAATTTACTTTTGATGTTCTCTGAGAATTTTTTTAGACAGGATATGCACTTTTTCCTGCATTAAGGGACACCTTCATTTGTATCTTTTGGTTCCACTGAATAACTTTGGTCATTTCTTGGTCTTCAACAAAATGGCATTATTGGCACTTCCTGTGCCTTTAAACATAGGCATAATGGCGTGTCACTTCCTGTCACCGGCAAAATTGGCTGACGGTTCACTTCCTGTCTGCAATTTTTCGAAGGAAACACCGTGATTTGAGCAGTTTTGAGAGGCTATAAAAACTAGTTTGACGTCTGACACTACAGAACCCCTTGATAATTTCCTATTGGATGAAATGTATCAGGGAGGAGACACTAGTGCTATTATCGGGCCACTGTCCGATACTGGATTAGTAGTGGCACCCATTGTCATATGGTTTTTATGATTCATTTTATTTTGGCTTTTAACATACACATCAAATAAATACTACACTATGGAGACTTCATCTGGTTCCTGGTGAGGTTTATTTACCGCACAGCTACATCTGGATGTTGTGAGTTACTGAACAGTCTTCCCCACAACAGATGGCAGATCTACACTGAGTGCGTGTTTGCTGCTGTAATGGCAGCCAGCTTTTCCGGTGAGTGTCCATTTCACAGGGGTGCTGTGGATTATTCTGGAGCACTGTACTTGATCACTTCTTCACTTTTAAAGTCACCACCAATCTATGCACTGAAACTTTGTATTTTCACAATGAGTTTATATTGCTGATCATATCATAGGACTGTGCATTTAAATCTATATTTTTCACTATATTGGTTTTTCATTCTTGTTCTTGAATCAGGATTGGACTTCTAGATATACATTTTTTTTACTTCAGCATTTTTTTTGGACTTTATTTGAATGTGTTGTCCATTTATACGCTACGCATTAATTGCAACAAA
The DNA here is from genome assembly GCF_965119305.1 of Pelophylax lessonae. NCBI lineage: Eukaryota > Metazoa > Chordata > Amphibia > Anura > Ranidae > Pelophylax > Pelophylax lessonae. The sequence goes on along the minus strand of NC_138775.1, from coordinate 187,250,724 downwards.
CTCATGGTAGCAGTGAATCTATGCCTCATCCCTGCTTACAAGTAGCAATGCAATAAAAAGTTGAAAAAACTGTTGAAGAAGAACCAGAGGGGGCTCCAGGCATCAATCCTCCTTGGCCTAAAGGGGGAAGTGCAGATACATAGCAGTCAATGTTAGAGGAGTTGGTGCTATGAAGGCAGTTGAGTGCTTAAAAGTAAGTGGTAAATGCATATATAATAAAGAAGTCCAAGAAAAAAACCTTTGTATTTTATGAAAACATTTACATGAATAAAATATTATATGCAGTAATAATGTTTTACAACAACATTTCTTTAAAAGATTCAGCTTATATATTTCTTACATTTGCAATATGCTTTTTCAAAGCAGGTGTACCGTTTCCAATAGAATGTGTACTCTTGGTGATTTGACTTGGCTGACATAGCCTGCAGTTATATAACTGAACATGCTGGTATTATGTCTGCTTACATCTTGCAGTGCTTCCCTGATGGAAGAGTATATCCTTTGAGCACTACCAGACTAGCAGAAATAAACTGCCTCTTCATAGAAATATTGATATCAGAATACAAAATGTCACTGTCCTGAGCATAATGCGTATGACGAAACGAACTGTGGCTTGATGGCATGGGACATTTACTGCAGTGATTTATGTCCTAAATTTGGAAAGTGAAAGCAGGATATGTAGTATTACAATGCTGAATCCCCATGATAACATCAGTTTGCATGATCTTTACATTCTTTAACCTGATGATAGGTTTAATTATTGCCAGAGAATTCCCAAATCAATTTATTTTTGTAAATATAGGTAAAAGTTGAAAGGTAGGGTTGTTTAAAAAAAAATATTCTGACCATTGTATTTAAGGTAAATCTATGTTTGCTTGAAGTGTTTTATCATATGCAAGCAAATCCTGTTTCATGAATCTCCTCTGCAAATGAATGGGTATTTAAAGTTTATATAGCTTCATTATTTACATTAACCAGTTACCGACCACTTACGTTATATTTACTGTGGAGGGCTCTCTTGTACAGACAAAACGACGTAGGTCTACATCACTCGCCCGGGAGGAGCTAGGGGGCTAGCACGCAGCGGCGCGCTCCCACCCCGATCGTCAGCGGGGAAGCCGATGCATGTGTCAGGCGGCTCCGATTGCCACCTGACACTCGCGATTGCTCCCCACAGAGAGAGAAGGACAGTTGGCTGTTGTAAACACAGCTGACCGTCCTACTCCCTGAAATGATCACAGAGCTCATGTGATCCTTCTATATAGGATCACATGTCTCTGTGGTCATCTCAGAAGCCACGCCCCCCACAGTTAGAATCACTCCCCTGGGGTCACATTTAACCCCTTGATCACCTATACTGTTAACCCCTTCCCTGCCAGTGTCATTATTACAGTAACAGTGCATATTTTTAGCACTGATTACTAGACTGATGTCACTGGTACCCCCAAGTGTCAAAAATGTCAGTTAGGGGTCAGATCTGTCCACCGTGATGCCGCAGTCCTGCTAAAAATCACAGATTGCCGCCATTACTAGTAAAAAAAAAAAAACAATAAAAATGACATACAGTCAGGTCCATAAATATTGGGACATTGACAAAATTTGAATCTTTTGGGCACTATACACCACCACAATGGATTTGAAATGAAACAAACAAGATGTGCTTTAACTGCAGACTTTCAGCTTTAATTTTAGGGTATTTACATCCAAATCAGGTGAACGGTGTAGGAATTACATCAGTTTGCATATGTGCCTCCCACTTTTTGAGGGACCAAAAGTAATGGGACAGATTAACAATCATAAATCAAACTTTCACTTTTTAATACTTGGTTGTAAATCCTTTGCAGTCAATTACAGCCTGAAGTCTGGAACACATAGAAATCACCAGATGCTGGGTTCCATCCCTGATGATGCTCTGCCAGGCCTCTACTGCAACTGTCTTCATTTCCTGCTTGTTCTTGGGGCATTTTCCCTTGAGTTTTGTCTTCAGTAAGTGAAATGCATGCTCAATCGGATTCAGGTCAGGTGATTGACTTGGCCATTGCATAGCATTCCACTTCTTTCTCTTAAAAAAAACTATGCTTCGGGTCATTGTCCATCTGCACTGTGAAGCGCCGTTCAATGAGTTCTGAAGCATTTGGCTGATAATATTGCCCGAAACACTTCAGAATTCATCCTGCTGCTTTTGTCAGCAGTCACATCATCAATAAATACAAGAGAACCAGTTCCATTGGCAGCCATACATGCCCACGCCATGACACTACCACCACCATGCTTCACTGATGAAGTGGTATGCTTTGGATCATGAGCAGTTCCTTTCCTTCTCCATACTCTTCTCTTCCCATCACTCTGGTACAAGTTGATCTTGGTCTCATCTGTCCATAGGATGTTGTTCCAGAACTGTGAAGGCTTTTTTAGATGTTGTTTGCAAAACTCTAATCTGGCCTTCCTGTTTTTGAGGTTCACCAATGGTTTACATCTTGTGGTGAACCCTCTGTATTCACTCTGGTAAAGTCTTCTCTTGATTGTTGACTTTGACACACATACACCTACCTCCTGGAGAGTGTTCTTGATCTGGCCAACTGTTGTGAAGGGTGTTTTCTTTACGAGGTAAAGAATTCTTTGGTCCTCCACTACAGTTGTTTTCCGTGGTCCTCTGGGCCTTTTGGTGTTGCTGAGCTCACCGGTGCGTTCTTTCTTTTTAAGGATGTTCCAAACAGTTGATTTGGCCACACCCAATGTTTTTGCTATCTTTCTGATGGTTTTTTTTTTTTTTTTTTCAGCCTAATAATGGCTTGCTTCACTGATAGTGACAGCTCTTTGGATCTCATATTGAGAGTTGACAGCAACGGATCCCAAATGCAAATAGCACACTTGAAATTAACTCTGGACCTTTTATGTGCTCCTTGTAAATGGGATAATGAGGGAATAACACACACCTGGCCATGGAATAGCTGAGCAGCCCATTGTCCCATTACTTTTGGTCCCTTAAAAAGTGGGAGGCACATATACAAACTGTTGTAATCCCTACACCTTTCACCAGATTTGCATGTAAATACCCTCAAATTAAAGCTGAAAGTCTGCAGTTAAAGCACATCTTGTTTGTTTAATTTCAAATCCATTGTGGTGGTGTATAGAGCCAAAAAGATTAGAATTGCGTTGATGCCCCAATATTTATGGACCTGACTGTAAATCTTTCTCGTAGTTAGTAGATGCAATAACTTTTGCGCAAACCAATCAAAATATGCTTATTGCGATTTGTTTTTACCAAAAATATGTAGCAGAAAACAAATTGGCCTAAAAATTTAAAAAAATTTTGATTTTTAAATTCTTTTGGGGGGAATGTTATATAGCAGAAAGTGAAAAATATTGTTTTTTTTTTCAAAATTGTCACTCTTTTTTTGTTTATAACGCAAAAAATAAAAATCGCACAGGTTGTGGGGGGGGGGGGGAGTACATACATTTTGTTTGGGTACAGCATTGCACGACCGTGCAATTGTCCGTTAAAATAAAGCAGTGCGGAATCGCAAAATAGGGCCTGTTTTTTAAGGGGGCAAATCCTTCCAGTCTTAAAGTGGTTAAACTAAATGAACATTCTCTTCTGCCTTCCAGTGACTTAAAGGAGTTATAAAGTCAGAAGGTTGTTTTAGCCTAATGCATTCTATGCATTAGGATAAAAAGCCTTCTGTTTGTAGTAGCCCCCTAATACTTACCTGAGCCCCATCTCTGTCCAGCAATGTCTACGTGTTCCTCCACCCTCTGGGACTCTCCCTCCTTATTGGCTGAGACACAGTCGTGGTGCCATTGGCTCCAGTGGCTGTTAATCAAAGTCAGTTAGCCAATCAGGAGAGAGAGGGGGCGGGGCCGAAAAGCAGATTTATGTCTGAAAGGACACACGGAGATGCAGCTCAGCTCAGGTGCCCCCATAGCAAGATGCTTTCTGTGGGGGCACTCGACAGGAGGGAGGGGCTAGAAGCAGCAACGAGGGACCAGAGAAGAGGAGAATTTGGGCTGCCCTGTGCAAAACCAACTGAACAGAGAAGGTAAGTATAACATTTTATTTAAAAAAAAAAAAAACAAGACTTTACAATTGCTTTAAGAGTAATAAAAAATGTTTTTTCCACTTACACATGCTCAAATGGTTGTGGTAAAAAACCTTCTGTGTGCACGGATCCCCCCAGCCCTCCAAATCCTTACGTGAGCCCCCTCCAATCCAGTGATAATCACTATAGCTTCGGCTGAGAAATTCTGGAGAAGACGATACCCTTCCAGCAGTTAATAGTGGGTGCAGACTAATATTTGGAACCTGCTGGCTGCTAATAGTCACCTGCTGGTGGACAACAAAACCGCACACTTCAGGTTCCTGGATCACAGTGCCACCAGCTGATGATCCAGCCCCCCAACCCCTATAGACTAGAATGATCTGTATCTGTAGCGTTTATTTTATATGGTTCTATTCAAAAAATTGTGGAGTTACTGAACAGTCTGTAAAAATCATACTGACACTTATGGTTCACTTCAGCTGTAACAAAGCCTAGCAGCAACAGGGAATCATATTACATCCACCATCCTCTTTTATCTGAATTGCTGGGTGTAAAAGGAGTGCTTACATAAAGTGGTTGTAAAGGCAAAAGTTTTTTTTTTTAATCTTAATGCATTCTATGCTTTAGGTTAAAAAGCCTTCTGAGTGCAGCAGTGCCCCCTCAGCCCCCTTAAAACTTACCTGAGGTCCATCTAGGTCTAGCGATGTTGCGTTACTCGGCTGAGTACTTCACTTTACAAAGGGAATATGCTACATACTCATATGATGATAGGATTATGGTGGCAGCTCCCAACACTATATAGAGCATTTTGTTCCTTAAGTTTCTGCACAGGCATGGCCAGGACCAGGAAAGGTATCAGGTCAGAGGGCTAGCAGAGAGTGGATTGTGAGTTTTAGATTAAAATTGAACATGTCATTTAATGCACAAACACACATGTACATAAGCTTAAGGTCATGCACATGTGTAATGTATGGAGGCATATTCAAACATCTTCATACAAAACATACATGAAAATACACATATACTTGCAGTGAGGATCTATCATTGGGACAGTCCATGGGCTCTGTCTGCCATCTAAATTGTGTGGCACATTTTCAATTAAAGTAAGATAAGGAACCCTGTATATTTTCTGTTCCTGTGTATCCATTTGTATTATTTGCCTGAATGCCTGGTTAACTTGCAAAATGATCTATCATTCTGCTGAGTTACACTAACTACTTCTGCCACAGACTGCAACTTAGGGTTGGCCATAGACGTCAGAGAGTTATCAGATATGTATGCAGGATTTGGATGCTGCCAGGACAAAAAGTTTGAAGTTGTCATCAAAAGGAAGAATATAGAGGTTATGTGCACTGACTTAGTAATGGGGAACAAGAGTGACTGGCACTTGTTTTTATCTCTTCAATAACAAGATTCACCCTGACAATGGCTGATGAGAATCTCATGTCTATGGGCACCAATATTGAATTTGATCCCCTTGTAAGGAGAGGAAAACTACAGTATATTGAATAAGTTGTGTTATAAAGTTGCTAAAACAGACTTATTCTAAATTCCTTGACACGTTAATATCAATCAGTGCAATACAAGTCAGCTCTCTAAAAGACAATGTTTCCCTCTCAACAATGGCATAGCTGAGATATAGTAAGAGGTAATGACTTCCCAACTAAAATTCATTGCTTAGATCTTTCACATCTTGCACATTTTAATTTTAGGTAACTTACCTTCTGGTAATTAACCCTTGACTCATATATGCCACAGTCATATTCATTTAATATTTATTTAATTCTTTTATGTGCCATGAGATTCCATGATTAATAAAAATTTACTGTTCAGTATTTGGCCTTCACCGAAGAATCTTATAAAATGCAATATTTAATTTAAATTCAAATTTTTGCCTGATAAAACAGCATAAGAAACCTAAATTAGATTTCATGTTGTGTAGATCACTGTGATTTAAAGATTTGCCATAAACTTAATTAGCGATACATAAACGTGATGTTCAGTTTAAAAATGTGGCTCCTATGGATATATATTTGCTAGGAACTGAACCTAACTGACAATAAACAAATCTACTTTCTCTTCTTGCATCACATTCTGTCTCATCTTCCCAGCAAGTATTGATTTGCACACCCACACTTTGCCAAATATATTAGCACTTATGCCTGTGGGGCTACAGTGCACCTAGTTTACATTAACTAACTTAATTCTAGAGCCTCACAATTCAAGATTTTGAGCCAAATAGCGTTTTGTTTTGTCATTGGACTGGAAAGAAAAGATTTAAGGGGGAACGTGTTTTGTTTTAGTCCAAACTTTTCTCTTTTTCTTTTCTTTTTTTTTCTCTATATTTTGCTACTATCTCAAATGGTTAATCTGGCCCTAACACATAAAGCAATATTAAACCCCAAAATAAAATGTAATAAATTGCAGCTCACCATTTCTTACTGGCAGCTGCATTCAATTTCTTTTTTTTTAGTTTTTTTCCTTTATTTTCACCTAATGATCCAGCTAGTAAGTCCATTATTTCTTAACTTACTTTAACAAACCAAACTGTCCAAAGTAGCAATAAGAGGGCTGGGACAAACTATTTAGCACTGACAAGGGTGCTTACAATGGATAGCTTGTATTAATTTAAGTAAAACATTTATCCCAAAAGGAAAATACACTGTTTGCTAAAACTGCTTATAAAGTGTTAGCTGAGGTTCAGCTACAATTTGTTTGTCAAGTCCATCTAAATCCGCTAGTCCAACATTACCCTCTCCCCAGACTGATAATTGTGCTATCCAAAAGGTGTCTGCTTTAATACTTCATCCAGAATGCGGACACCCTAAGACAAGAAGTGTGTTATTTGCTAGATCACAGGGTGAAATAAAAAAAAGAAAACCAATGCAACTGCCGCATCGAAAGATTGGTAAGCTGCAATATATACTTTTTTTTTTTTTTGGGGGGGGGGGGCTAATACAGCTTTACCTGTCATTTTACCTAAACATCAAAATAGACCCAAAAAGCGCTGGAGCAAACTGTTGGCACTATGTAAATCCTGTATAACAATAATAATAATAATAATAATAATAATAATAATAATAATGATAACCCTTAACACAACTTAAACCAAGGTTGTATTTACTTGTCGTGCATTTTCTGCAGTCCATTGTCCGGTGGACCATCAATTCTGATAAGAGATCATGCTGCTTATTTCCAACACTTTTTCTTAGTGAACCATTTGTAGTCTGGAAGTATGCGTTCTAGGAACCCTAGGTGACTGCATGCAAGCAAATAATGTGATGATTCTACTTTTAGTCCTTTTGTGTATGAAAATTTAATTTAAGGGAAACTTGCAGCTTGTCCTGCAATAATAGAGTCAATGAATGTGTTTTTCTTCCATTTTTTAAGTAGTTCCTCCTAATGACCTTGTGGCAAACACAGCCACTGGATATTGTCCTTCGTATATGCATTATGTTCATTGCATGTGTATACCTTTTAAGAACCAAGTGTTTGGAGTGTTCATTTATGTGGAGAGAGTGAGATCTCTTTCACTTGGGACTATCATATGTCTGAGCAGTGTCCCTCAGGAGATGTGTGGGGTGGGGGTTTGTTATTGTTAAATACCTGCCTTCTATTGTCCTATTGTTTCTGTCTGGCAGAGTAAGGTATTATGGGATGTTCAGCTTTGTGTGTGGAATGTCTCGAAGAGGGAGGGGTTTTGGCTGAGTGTAGATCCCTGTGTTTTTCAATAAACAAGGCAGTCTAGTTTTGACCTTCAAGCCATGTGTCGTCTGGTTATTGGAGGGTTGGGAATATTATACGCTACCAGGATTATTGTATGCTATGCCTGACTACCAGTGGAGATATCGTGGATCATACTGCTACTCTGCTACAATTGGTGGCAAGCGACGGGATCTTTATCCACACAGCAAAGCAGCATTCGGCAGTATTCATGCAAACAAAGAGAAAATAAACCATTCAGAGGAAACTGGAGTTCGGCAGTACGTAAAACTACACGAAAGGCTGGTGAATGGGAACGGATTATACACGGCTAAAGATAGCCAGCAACAAAAACAAGGCGACGCTGATCAAAGAACTCATGGAAGAAGACAGAGCAGCCATGGATGCAAGGCCAGAAACAGACCGAGAATTTGAACTGGAATTTCGCAGCAGGATAGCGCTGTATCCAAGTACCCCATCAATGGAAACCCATGAACGGGTCACAGCAGACGTACATGAATACATCATGGCCAAAAGGGGGCCCCAGCCACAACCTCTCCAAGTACACCCAACTCCACTCAGCATGCCGCAAGGTAAACCCAAAATACCGTACCAGGCAATTAAAAACTTCACGGACACGGAGGGAGAAATAGATGGGTATTTGCAAGACTTCGAGAGGCTATGCCAGTTACATAACAGGTACAGATATTGACTGGGAAAGTGTCTGGCCGGGCGGCCGATGCGTATCGAGCAGTCCCTAATGCCGACATCCGGGACTACCAGAAAGTTAAGCAGGCAATTTTGACCAGGTATGCCATCACCTCCGAGGCATACCGACTCCAATTCCGGGATCTTAAAAAGCAGGACCAAGATTCCCACACTGAGTTTGCCCATCGTTTGCACAGGGCAGCCACCGGATGGTTAGATGCAGCACAAGCCACTTCACGAGAGGATGTCTTGCAATTATTATTGTTGGAGCAGTTTTTCCGGAGACTACCTCAAGAAATGCAGCTCTGGGTAAGGGACCGTAAACCTTGCACCCTTCCAGAGGCTGCTAAATTAGCAGATGAGCACCAAGACACTAGACAGGAACAACGACTACCGCCTAGGGTAGTTGCCCAGCAACCCTATCACCGACCAGCAGTCACCAAACCAGCACACCCGCATTCAGGAGGAGGTAACAGTCAGTACCCCAGATACCAACCACGAGCCCATTCCCGGTGCCATCTCTGCAACCAAATGGGGCACATACAGAAAGACTGTCCCCGAAATCGGCCTCGTCAGCCCTGGCCGAATCAGGGCTACACACCAGCACCTCGAGCCGCTGTACACTGTTACCAAGCAGCCCCTGCATTACAACCCTCCACAGCAATCCAAATGGAGGAACCCCTGGGCACCCTACATGAGGTTAACCCCATCCAAGCGGCATCGGACAATCGACAAAACCACCGACAAGCTGTTCACCTGGAGGGGAGACAACTAGAAGGGTTACGTGACTCTGGGGCTACCATCACATCCAGAATCACCTTATTGCATCCAGACAACTCACTGGGGATTCTGTAGCTGTGCGAGTAGCGGGAGGAGCCATTTTCAAAGTTCCCACTGTGAAAGTACACCTGAATTGGGGAGCTGGGTCAAGGAATGTGGAGGTGGGCATGATGCAAGATTTGCCTGCAGATGTGATTTTGGGGAACGACTTGGGGGAGCTCACTTCTGCTTTTGCTCCCCAACCCACTACTCAAGAAGTGTATCCAGTCATCACAAGGCACCAGGCTCGCACCACAGACCCTGAGGCTCCGGTAAGCAGAGAAGCCCTTGCCCCCCCTGTTCTCCACTAGGATGCCCCAGTAGAATTTAGTAGGGAAGTAGCCCTGGATCCCTCCCTGCAGGTGTACAAAGACCGGCTAGCTAAAAACCAGGCAGGTATGGAGGGGGAGCGGTATATATGGGAAAAAGGATTGTTGTACCGGCATGCCGAGAAAGTAGTGAAGGGATCTATAGCTATTCCCGTTAGACAGTTAATTGTGCCTCGGAAATACCGGTCAGAATTATTACGCATAGCGCATGACATACCGTTATCAGGACACTTAGGAATTAGCCGCACTTAGCATCGCTTGACCCAAAACTTCTTCTGGCCAGGTATCTCACGAGACATTAAACAGTATTGTAATACGTGCGATACCTGTCAGCGTGTAGGAAAAAGGGGGGATCGTTACAAAGCTAAGCTCCACCCCCTGCCCGTCATTGAAGAACCCTTTAGTAGGGTTGCATTCGACATTATTGGGCCACTTGCAAAGCCTAGTCCCTCCGGCAAGAAATACATCTTGACCGTAGTAGACTATGCCACCCGATATCCCGAGGCCATAGCCCTCTCGAATATTGAGACTGTAGCCAATGCCCTAATGGGAATATTCTCTCGTATGGGATTCCCACAAGAGATTATTTCTGATAGGGGCACCCAATTACTGGCCGAAGTCACTCACCGACTCTGGAAACTGTGGGGGGTAAAAACTATCCCTAACTCTCCGTATCACCCCCAGTCCAATGGACTCTGTGAACGTTTCAGATGATTAGGACATTCATCGATAAACAGAAGGACTGGGAGAGATTTTTACCCCATTTAATGTTTGCCTACAGGGAAGTTCCCCAAGAGTCCACTGGGTTCTCCCCTTTCGAATTAATATTCGGAAGGAGGGTGAGGGGGCCCCTTGATTTGATTAGAGAACACTGGGAGGGAGAAGTGACTACTGACGGTACCCCTATTGTACCATATGTGCTGGAATTCAGGGATCGGTTGGAGACGTTAACCCAGGCCGTGCGCACCAACCTCCAAGCCGCTCAGGAAAGACAACGCAGGTGGTATGACAAGGGAGCCAGGGACCGCAGTTTTCACGTCGGGCAGAAGGTGCTTATCCTTCGACCTGTACCCAGTGACAAGCTGCAGGCCTCTTGGCAGGGCAGATTCAAAGTGATAGAACAAATCTGTGATACCACTTATATCATCGGCCCATGTACCGGAGCCGGGGGCAGCCGCATGCTCCATGTGAACATGCTAAAACCCTGCCACCAATGTATTGGAAGAGGTGACCGCCATATGCGCGTCTGCCGCAGAGGATGTGGACGATCTACCCCTCCCAGATCTCTTAGAATGGGAGGGCCAGGGTGAAGATCTAGAGGCAGTACAGTTAGGAGAACGTCTGAGCTCCCAAGAGAGGACTCAGGCGCGACAATTAATCAGGAAAAAGGAGCCACATTTTCCAACCGACCCGGCTATACCCCGTTAGCTACCCATCGAGTAGAAACCCCAGGGCAAGCACCTCTCCGCCAACCTCCTTACCGTATTCCTGAGTCGGTTAAAGAAAATATGCGTAAGGAGATTGCGGAGATGTTGCAGCAAGACGTAATAGAGCGCTCAGACAGCCCTTGGGCCTCCCCAGTCGTTCTAGTGCCCAAGAAGGATGGAACCACCCGGTTCTGCGTAGATTATAGGAGACTGAACGATAAAACCGTCTCAGATGCTTATCCTATGCCCCGGATAGATGAGCTTCTAGACAAAATGGCCCGGGGCCAGTACCTTACCACTATAGATTTGTGCAAAGGGTACTGGCAAATCCCTCTAGCCGAGGACGCCATCCTGAAGTCGGCGTTTGTCACCCCGTTTGGCTTGTACCAATTCAAGGTCATGCCCTTCGGGATGAAAAACGCTCCGGCTACATTTCAGCGAATGGTGGACCTGCTGTTAGACAGATTCCAGGAGTATGCGTGCGCTTACCTGGATGATATAGCCATCTTTAGCTCCTCCTGGGCCGAACACCTGATCCACATAGAGGCTGTACTAGACCGTATCCGAGAGGCAGGCTTAACCTTAAAACCCAGTAAGTGCCATATCGGAATGGCAGAAGTCCAATATCTAGGACATCGGGTAGGAAGTGGACAACAGAAACCAGAACCGGCCAAGATAGAGGCTGTAGCCAAATGGCCCACTCCCCATACTAAAACCCAGGTTTTAGCGTTTTTAGGTACTGCAGGGTATTATCGAAAATGTGTAACAGACTATAGCCCCCTGGCCAAACCTCTCACTGATTTGACCCGCAAGAACCTCCCTAAGCTAGTAGTATGGGCCCCAGAGTGTGAACAGGCATTCCAGCAAGCTGAAAACAGCTCTTGTCAATGCACCTGTATTATCCGCTCCTGATCCAACTAAACGCTTTCTCGTCCATACAGACGCTTCTATGTTTGGATTGGGAGCAGTATTGAACCAAGTGGGAGCGGATGGCGGCAAGCACCCAGTAGCTTACCTAAGCAGAAAACTTCTACCCCGGGAGGTGAGCTACGCCACCATTGAAAAAGAGTGCCTACCCGTGGTGTGGGCCCTCAAAAAGTTGCAGCCGTATTTATATGGACAATCATTTTCCTTGCTCACAGATCACAACCCGTTGGTGTGGCTAAACAGGGTGTCTGGAGACAATGCCCGGCTGTTGCGCTGGAGTTTGGCGCTGCAGCCGTTTGACTTTACTATCCATTACCGCCCTGGGAAACTGAATGGCAACGCTGACGGGTTATCCCAACAAACGGACCTTGAAAAGTGATCTGTGAGCATTTCTCCGGACATCCCCAAGCCGATCTGTTAGGATTAGACTGTGTATGCCGGCTTGGTTCTGGGGGAGCATTGTAGCAAACACAGCCACTGGATATTGTCCTTCGTATATGCATTATGTTCATTGCATGTGTATACCTTTAAGAACCAAGTGTTTGGAGTGTTCATTTATGTGGAGAGAGTGAGATCTCTTTCACTTGGGACTATCATATGTCTGAGCAGTGTCCCTCAGGAGATGTGTGGGGTGGGGGTTTGTTATTGTTAAATACCTGCCTTCTATTGTCCTATTGTTTCTGTCTGGCAGAGTAAGGTATTATGGGATGTTCAGCTTTGTGTGTGGAATGTCTCGAGAGAGGGGTTTTGGCTGAGTGTAGATCCCTGTGTTTTTCAATAAACAAGGCAGTCTAGTTTTGACCTTCAAGCCATGTGTCGTCTGGTTATTGGAGGGTTGGGAATATTATACGCTACCAGGATTATTGTATGCTGTGCCTGACTGCCAGTGAAGATATCGTGGATCATACTGCTACTCCGCTACAGACCTCCACATCACTGCAGAACTCAGTAGGACCAAAGAGATGAGAGAAAGGAACCAGTGAGAACTGAAAAAGCACTCAGGAAAGTAACAATCCTGGCAATGTTTTTCTACTAGCAGACTTTGGAAGTCAATTTCTCATGAACGGAGGTGCAGGAAGAGGGAAAGGTGAGCATTTAGGCTGGGTTTACACTGAAGTCAGAGTGGCTCGCAGCTGGGGTCCAGTGCATCCCTGTGCACTGTTTCAGGTCCGAATTAGGTCAGAATTTTTGACTAAATTCAGACCTGAAATGGACCAGAAGACACACAGGACTTTTCTGCAAGCTGCTCTGCAGCAGATGCGGAGCTGTGTGGACTGGCTCTATTGAGAGCTGGGCACAGTCTCCTGTCATGCGAATTGAATGCAGGGAAACCCGCATTCAAATTATAACAGTGTGAACCCAGCCTTACAGTCTTTTTTTTACAGATAAGCATGACTTATGCATTAAAAGAAAGAATAAAAAAAAAAATGTCCTCATTAAATACTTGAGGAATGCATGAATTATCTTTATTAAGGTAACCAAATATTCCTGAGCTTCCTACCAGGTCGCTTAAGTTATTATATATAGCATTTATATAGTGCCAACAGTTCATGCAGCACTTTACAACTTTAGGGTAGGCAGTACAAATACAATACACATTAATACAGTAGAAATCAGAGGGCCCTGCTTGTTAGAGCTTACAATTTAAGAGATGTGTGTTTTCCTACTTTTGCTGATCTTGTCCTGCAGTTAGGAGAAAAACGAAATAAATAAATAAATAAAAATAAATTATATATATATATATATATATATATATACAATCATATACATATACTGTACACGCACATACACAATATATACACTGGCCATTTATCAACAGCTACTTGGATATGCCAAATAATTATCAGATGACACATAGTTATGATTAGGCTTTCTTATCATATGCAGCAAAAAAAAACAGTGAAAGTCTTTTTAATTGCAAGCAATTGAAAAAAGCTTAGAAAAATTTTTGTTATCAATTCCACTGATCCCACTCACCTACAGTATATGAAGTTCTATTCTAAGTACATTAAGCCTTTCATATAAGTCCCTGCTCTACAAAGTTTATATGGGTGCACATACTAGGACCAGTCTGGCCAGAAGCCAGTGAAACTGCCAGTATGTATTGGCTTGTACTCTATCATGTTCGTATAATTATTTACTATGTTCTCATTTCCATAAAACCACAACAGTTTGCTCTTTGGTACTCTGTTAGTAATTAGCATGACCACATTCTATCAACTAAGCAGCTTCAAATTTGATAGCACAATTAAGCTAACATGAAAGAGTCTGTATGCTCAACCTACAGGTTCAGCAAGGTTTGGCTTAAAACAGTAGCCTGTCTGGAAAGTTAGAGGGCATCACTCACTGTTGCTGGCACAGCCAATCTCGATGGCAGGGAATGGGAGAGATCGTTCATAGTGAGACAGTACATTAAGGTCCCTCTTTATAATAAAATGTCATACGTCCATTCACTAGCATGATAGAAACCAGAAGAGATGATTTTTTGTGTGACAGAAAATGACAAGCCTGTTCTATTTAATGACAAATCTAGTTGAGACATGATTATGTATGACAGAAAAGCAGAAAAGTGAAAGATTGGTGGCAGTTCCTGAGCTCTTTTACCTCCAAGCAGAGAAGCAGTAGATCCAAATATAAATCTTTGCACCCCTGTCATAAAAGCATATTGAGACAAATATGAAGTTTACATTGGGAATATATGCCTTTAAACACTGAAAGGCATGAACAAATAATGTCAAGTATTTTGGCATAGTGGTAAATGTATTTCATCCACTAGTATGACTATTAGAGTGGGTCAGCAGAGGAAATATAGTATTAAGCCCTTGCAGGCCTGTGGCGCTTCTTTCAATTTAAATTGGCAAGGCATGTGTCAGTTATATTTTTCAGTATAAAACTGCAAATTGGTTGACACTACGGCATGGAGAAGCACTGACAATAGGTATGAGAATTTGAATTACCGGATAATTTTAAGTATGGACATATATCTTAAAGGAGACGCCACAATATATTTGTACTATATACAGTATATATATATATGTGTGTGTGTGTGTGTGTGTGTGTTTTTTTTTTTTAACTCAGACAGTTTTTTGGAAAGAGGGGATAAAGTATGTTATCTCAAGATTCCCCTTGCTAAAAGGAGAAGGGACAATAAAAAATGATAATTAATTATTTTACAAATGACTGCTTTGCTGCTCACTTGAATTAAAACGCTTTAACAATACTGTTGCTAATTACAGGAAAACCGGCAAGAACACTATACAATTTTACTACTTTCAGTCAAATTATTAATACCTAAAATCAGGATCAACAAAGGAGTGTCATGTGCAGATATAACTACTGAGAACTTGTTATCTTTTAGCACAGAAAGAACCTGCTGGTGTACCAATTCTCAAACTTCTCCATGTGTCTCTCACAGCAACAGTAACCCACACACCAATCCTCCTTTTGTCCCTTATCAGGAGCATTTTCTGAATGTATTGGGCCTGTGTGCAAGATCATAAGTATGGCCCCCTTCCTCAAGACTAGTGATGAGCCGAACACCCCCCGGTTCGGTTCGTACCAGAACACCGCAAACAGAGGAAAAGTTTGTTCAAACAAACTAACCCCATTGAAGTCTATGGGACTCGACCCTTGAAAATCAAATGGCCTCATTTTGAAGGCTTAAATGCAAGTTATTGCCCCAAAAAATTTTATGGGGGGTCCGGGTCCTGCCCTGGGGAACATGTAGCAATGAAAAAAAGTTTTTAAAAACTATCGTTTTTAAAGGAGCACTGATTTACTGATTTTAATGAGGCTTACAGTGAAACTATAAAAATGAAAAAATCCTTCAAATATCGTGCCTGGGGGGGGGGGATCCCCTGAATGTGCCTGTAAAGTATTGCATCTCTATGATGTATGTAGCCTGCTGCAGCAATACTGACATTTCTAAAGCAAAAAATGTCACATACAAAAAAACATACAAATTTCAAATCGCATGTACTTGTCATATGGGTGCAGAAAAATTGTGCCTTGCTTGTTGGTGGTGCCTGAACACGATTACCCCCCACAGTTACTCTTGCTGGGCGCAGGAACGGGCCCTGCTGCTAAAAAAATCCATACAAATTTGAAATCACATGTACTTGTCATATAGGTGCCAAAAATTGGGCTTTTTCTGTTGGTGGTGCCTGAACACCATTAACCAAGGCCTCACAGTTACTCTTGCTGGATGCAGGAACGGGACCGGCTGGTAAGAATTCCATACAAATTTGAAATTGCATGTGCTATACAAGTGCCAACAATTAGGCCTTTGCCGTAGGTGGTGCCTGAACACCGTAACCAAGCCCTCGCAGTTACTATTGCTGGGAGCAGGAACGGGACCTGCTGGTAAGAATTCCATTCAAATCTGAAATTGGATGTGCTATACAAGTGCCAAAAATTGGGCCTTTGCCATAGGTGGGGCCTGAACACTGTAACCAAGGCCTTACAGTTACTCTTGCTGGGAGCAGGAATTGGACCTGCTGGTAAGAATTCCATACATATTTGAAATCGCATGTGCTATACAAGTGCCAAAAATTGGGCCTATGCCGTAGGTGGTGCCTGAACACCGTAACCAAGCCCTCTCAGTTATTCTTGCTGGGAGCAGGAACGGGACCCGCTGGTAGGAATTCCATACAAATTTGAAATTGCATGTGCTATACAAGTGCCAAATATTGGGCCTTTGCCATAGGTGGTGCCTAAACACCATATACCCTCACATTTATCAGGGCACGGGGACAGGGCCTGTAGTTAAAAATTACATACAACATTTAAATTGTATGCACCTGTCATACAAGTGCAGAAAATGTAGGCCTTGGGGCTTGGTAGTGACCTAAACCAAAAACATTGTTGGAAAATAGCAGAATAAAGGTAGAGGAAGAGGATAGGCAGCATATGCAGTCTTCAAGGGAAGACCCCTAGCAAATTCAATCAGTTACATCAGCATCAGGGGCATGATAGCTCTTATTAATCCAGAACTGGTTCATTTTGATAAAAGTCAGCTGGTCAACAAGTCTGTGGACAGACACACTCTTTTGTCCGTCACAAAACCTCCAGCAGCACTGAACATCCATTCGGAATGCACGCTGGAAGCAGGACAGGCCAGTAGCTTCATGGCATATTGAGCAAGTTCTGGCCAGTGGTCCATCCTCAAGACCCAATAACCCAGTGGATGCACAGCTGGAAAGGTCTCCAAGTCTGCTCTTGCACCTAGATAATCATGCACCATATGATGGAGACGATGCCGATGGTTGATTAAACCTAACAGCCCTGGGTGCTGCTGAGGACAAAAGAACTGTTTAAAGGTATCAGTCAGCTCGCCTCCTTCTCCACCACTTCTTCATTGGCTAAATGATGCCTCAGAAACACGAACAGAGAATGTTGACCTCCCAGTATCTAAAAAAGGCGGTACACAATTTTTTTTTCAAAGCCTCCTCAAGATGTTTCATCCTCTGCTCCCTCTGTGAAGGCAGGATGAGCTCTGCAACTTTACCCTTGTAACGTGGATCATTTAACGTGAATTATCTCTCTCCTTGATAGCATGAATCCTCGAGTCCTTTCGTAGGCTTTGCAGAATCAAGGAGCCAATGTAAAGTAAGTTGGAGGAGGCATGAGCTTCTGAATCCTCTGGGTCACTAAGGATGACATTGTCAGCAGGAGCAACCTCTCCCCAACCATGTACAACTCGTGGTTTCTGGGGAATCAAAACCATCCCTTGAAGACTGCTGTATGCTATCCTCTTCCTCTACATCCATGCTGCCAAAATCCTCATCCTCCTCCTCCTCTTCCTCTTCCTCCCGTGTGTTTTATTGCCCTGCAGGAATGATATCTGCATTAAGGGGGCCTTGTGAGGAAAGGAAGTTTTCCTCTTCCTCCCGCTGTTCTGCCTCAAGTGCCCTGTCCATGATTCCACGCAGTGTGTGCTCCTGCAGGTAGACTAGCGGGATAGTGTAACTGATGCATGCATCGAACCGGCTCACCAGCCTTGTGGTCTCCTCAAATGGTGACAGGACTGTGCATGCATCCTTAATCAAAAGCCACTGGCATGGCGAAAAAAAGCCAAGCTCCCCTGACCCTGTCTTTGTGCCATACTTACACAGGTGCTTATTGATGGCCCTCTGCTGCGTGTGCAGCTGCTGCAGCATTGCCAACGTTGAGTTCCACCTGGTGAGCATGTCACAAATGACGCGATTGGTGGACAGGTTGAATTCTCGTTGAATGTCATATAAGCGAGCACTGGCATTGAACGAACAGTGGAAATGGCCACAGACTTTCCTGGCCTACCTCAGGAGATCTTAGAAGCCTGGGTATCTGCTCAAGAAATGATGCACCACAGATTCATAACATGTGCCAAGCATGGAACATGTGTCAAGTATCCTGTCGGAGGGCAGAGAGAAGGTTGGTGCCATTATCACATACAACCATTCCTGGCTCAAGTTGTTGTGGCGTCAACCATCTCTGAGCCTGCCTCTGCAGAGCTGACAGAGTATCTGCCCAGGTGTGACTCCTATCCCCTAGAAAGACCAACTGAAGCACAGCATGGCATATTTTAGCCTGACTGCTTGCGTAGCCCCTTGAACGCTTAGGGAGCACTGCTGCTATAGAGGACAATTGAGCAGAAGAGGACATGGAGGAGGAGGAGGAGGAGGAGGTAGTGGAGTAGCCAGATGTGGAAGAACCAGAACCATCTTTTTGGAGGCGTGGTGGCAAAACAAGCTGCAACACCAAACCTTGTCTTGCATCCTTCCCAGCTGCCAGCAGAGTTACCCAGTGCGCCGTGAAAGAAATGTAACATCCCTGTCTATGCCTGCTGGACAAAGAGTCAACAGTAATGCTCACCTTCCTGCTGACCGCTTTGTCCAACTGGGCCAAAATACTACCTTCCACATGATGGTAGAGAGCCGGAATGGCCTTACGTGCAAATAAATGCCTTTTTGGGACCTGCCACTGTGGTGCAGCACATTCCACAAATCTGTGAAAGGGAGCCGAGTCTACCAGATGAAAAGGCAGCAACTGTAATGCTAGCAATTTGGCCAAGCTAGCGTTAAGACACTGAGCATGTGGATGGCTGGGACAGTATTTCTTTCTACGGTTCAAATACTGGGGCTAGTGAAATTTGCCTGCTGCTCAAATCAAGCGGTGGTGTACTGCTAGCAGATTGGGTGCAAGTCTCTGTGCCACTCATTGCTATACAATCATCCCTCTCAATGCTGGTATTTGAGAAGGCATGAGGTATAGTAGGGTTAGAGATCGCAGATGTTGAGCAAGGTGATGTATGCTTGTTTTGATCTGGTGCCTCTTTCATGTGCTGTTGCCAACGGAATGCATGGCAGGTCGTCATATGCCTTGTCAAGCATGTGGTTCCCAAGCGGCTGGTGTTCTGGCCACGCTTGATCAACTTTAGACAAATGTTGCAAACAACAACGCTGCGGTCTACTGCACAGATGCTGAAAAAACCCACACTAATGAACCTTTTGGAGTCCGCGGGGATTTTGCAGCACCCTGCACCTGTGGAGCTCTGTGCTGTGAAGCAATAGGTTGGCTACTGCTATGGCGGCCGCTGGAGCACATCCTGCCTCATTGGAGTTGTGCTTCCTCTTCATCCTCCCCCTCCTCCTCTATCCTGTCAGGCACCCAAGTACCTCAAGTGACCTCATCATCCCCTCCCTCCTCGTCACTGGAGCAAACTTGGCAATATGCTTCAGCTGTGGCAATATGACTGCTAGTTTCTTGTCCATCATCGTCACCCCCTCTCTCTAGGCTAACGTTATTCCCTTCATCAACCTGGAAACCAACATCACAGCTTTCAAATTGCTGTGCATCCTCCAGGAGCATGTCACTGACACTATGATCAAATAGTTCAGATGACTCCTCCGTACATGATGGTCGGGCGACTGAAGGAGTAGCTGTGGAGAAGGAGCCTGTGGAACGTGCCTCTTTGGCAGCTGCGGTGGAAGGCAAACTACTGGGAGCGAGGGTGTCAGAGTAAGAGGAGGATGAGGATGGCTTATTGATCCACTCCACCAACTCTTCCACATGTTGTGGATGAATAGCACGGGCAGCACCTGAAATAAAGGACGGGCATGCCCCGCCTGCAGAGGATGCACTATGTGAACTGTGACCACCACTTTTCACAATGGACACAGAGGCTGCTTGCCCTCTTTTCATGGCCTGTGAGCGTCAGCCTCTCCTTGTCTGCCTTTCGAATATGATGTTGATTCAAATCAATATAGGGTATAGGCAACTGACCAATAGATACTCAATGACCTGATATGATGTAATTGATAGCCCCTATAGATGAGCTGTGGTGGTTATAGATGTACGCAAGTGACCGATTAACAATACTCTCACTGATATCTGATGTAATCTATAATCCTATATATGGATGATCTGTGATGCTTATAGAATGTTCCACAACTGACCAATGAATACTCTGACTGATATCTGAAGTGATCTATAATCAAATAGGTCTGTGAATATTATAGAATGTTCCACAACTGACCAATGAATAATCTGACTGATATCTGAAGTGATCTATAATCAAATAGGTCTGTGAATATTATAGAATGTTCCACAACTGACCCATGAAAAATATTCTGACTGGCATCTGATGTAACAAAAGAAATCTCTCCTTACCTCACACAGGTACCTGGCCCTCCCTACACTGCTACTCACTCACTGGCGCTGAACTTTCTTCTATAATGTTGTAAAGAAAGAAATCTCTCCCTACCTCACACATGTACCTGGCCCTCCCTACACTGCTAGCAATGTCTCTGCACTGTCTTACAAACTCAAAAAAAAAATGACTCTCTCTCTGCCTTAATGGCGCGCCTGTCCCTGTCTTATCATCCTCACAATGACACTACATGCTGCGGCTGCTTGAGAAGCCTTTATGTAGTTTTGGGCGTGTCCTTGCCCCTGAGCCATGATTGGCTAAAGGCAGCCTACCTTTAGTCCAATCATGGCAGAGATCATTTTATTGGCCAAAGCATGAGGTCAGGGTGCATGCTTTGGCCAATAACATAACGCGCTGCAGGCGTGGCATGCGTGCAGTGCATTATGGAAAACTCAAATTTCCCGCGATGAAGCACATTTGTTTGTCATTCGACGAATGATCGGACGAATGATGTTCAAGTTGAACTTACCTTTGACTCAAACTCAAAGCTCATCCCTACTCAAGACTATATGATTCACTATGGACCCATACTCACTGGGAGCTTAGCAGCATTCAGCATGTGTGTGGCCAGAGACAGCAATTCTGGATGTACACCCATCTATAGTCAGAGACTGTATTTTAAGATCTCTGATCTTTAGTCAGAGATGCTAATCACTACTCATGTGAGCAGTGATCAGCACCAGTGTCAGCATTGATTTGTTTCCAATAAACATCTGTTCCCCTCATTGCTAAAACCTCAGACTTTTACACTGCATGCTAATACTTGTTTTGACTAGGTTTTATATACCTTTGTTTATTTGGAATAATTTGTGGGAACTGGTGAGTAAAAGCCTTGCATTCACTGGCATTAGTCTGGATGTAACAGCAAGCATACTGTTCACACAGCATCAACAGTACATTCTTCCCGTCAGTCAAAATCCTCCAAATATTGTTCATACCATATATAATAATCTTCCATAACTCAGCCTTCACAAAACATTGCACTCAGACCTGTGTTTATTGTTCTATTTTTATTCTATGCACTACAATATGGTGGGGAATAATCCTTCACGCTGACAAATATGTTGACAGAATGAATAAAAATTCCAAATATTCTGTCTGGTACTTGATGCCTGGTACCCTCTACCATAAAAGCTAGACATCCAGCATGCATCAACAGCGGCTATGCTTAAGCCCCGTACACACGTACCGATTGTCGGGCGAACGATCGGCCGTCTTTTGTCCGGTGCTGTTTTGTTGGTTGAAAAGTGCTCAAGACTGCACACGAATTTTGTCGGCCAACAACAACCAACTGCAGAAGTGATGTCATGTTCTGGTCTACTTTTCGTGTGTTTTTTCTTCACTGAGCATGCCCAGTCTTGATCATCACATTTTTGTCGGCCGAAATCTGTACTGACTGACGAACAATCGGCCGTTCTTTGTTGGCCAACAAAAATTTTAAAGCCTGCACACCAGATTTGGTTCCGCCGAAAAGTCTCAGTCGGTTGTCGGAAGCATCATACTAACAAGCCGACAATCGGCCGATCGGACGTTGGCCGAATATTTACGGCCGACAATCGTTACGTGTGTATGGGCCTTTAAGCAGTCTTCTGTCCTTTGCTCAATAACTTAAAGTGATAGTTTTGCATATAGCAGCCCAACTCCTCCTGCTTTTGGGTCCCCCTGCCAGTGTTCTGGGCTACTCCCCTTTGCTGAGTGCCCTCATAGCAAGCTGCTTGCTATAGAGGCACTCATGCATGCTTGCTCTGGAGTCCCGCTCTGTGTGCCCATCGACACAAAGAGCATGGCTCAGCCCTCCTCCATCTGCACTGGGCGTGCCGTGATTGACAGCAGCGAGAGGCTGTGTCTAAGCCAATGAGGAGGGAGAGAGCCCTGAAAGTAGCTGCTCTCATGCACATCGTTGGATTGAGATCAGGTTCCGGTAAGTATTAAGGGGGCTGTGAGGGAAGCTGCACACAGAAGGTTTTTTTAACTTTATGCATAGATTGCATAAAGGTAAAAATCCTTCAGCCTTTACAACCGCTTTAAATGTGGCCAGTGTATTCTTTGTTGTAGATTGCATACAATAGTCTACTGAATTCTGTAAACAATAGTGGACATGATTTTTTCAGAATGTTGCACTCACTGTATGTTACACACTCTAGGCTGCTGCAATGTGTATCTTCTGTTATACTTTTTATCGACAGGACTGCTCTATTCTGCCTTCTGTGCTATATGGTACATACTTGTGTGCGGGACATTATATAGTATATTCCATGTCATTCAATAGTATACACTGTGCTGTGCATTATGTAACCGAGGTAGCACTTCTGCATATGTTGTACGGATAGAAGTTGTTCATCACCAGTACAGGCACATAAACAGGTGTATGAATTTATATGTGTAAAATTCTTATTTTCTTTGTAAGCTAAGGTTTAAATACCACATATACACATACACTATATTTTCAAAAGTATTGGGACATCTGCCTCTTCATGCAAATTAATTTAAATGGCATCCCAGTCTTGGTTCCTATGGTTAAATATTGAGATGGCCCACCTTTGTCAGATATAACATCTTCAACTCTTCTGGGAAGGCTGTCCCCAAGGTTTAGGAGTATGTCTATGGGAATGCTTGACCATTCTTCCAGAAGTACATTTGTGAGGTCAGGCACTGATGTTTGACGTGAAGTCCTGGCTTGCAGTCTCTGCTCTAATTCATTCCAAAAGTGTTCTAGTGGGTTGAGGTTAGGACTCTGCAGGCCAGTCAAGTTCCTCCACCCCAAACTTGCTCATCCATGTCTTTATGGACCTTGCTTTATGGACTGGTGCGCAGTAATGGTGGAACAGGAAGGGGCCTCCCCCAAACTGTTCCCACCAAGTTGGGAGCATGAAATTGCCCAAAATGTCTTGGTATGCTGATGCCTTAAGAGTTCCCTTCACTGGAACTAAGGGGCCAAGCCCAACCCCTGAAAGACAGCCCCAGACCATAACCCCCCTCCACAAAATGATTTGAACCAGTTCTCAAAGCAAGGTTCATAAAGATATGGATGAGCAAGTTTGGGATGGAGGAACTTGACTAGCCTACAAAGAATCCTGACCTCAACCTGATAAAACACCTTTGGGATGAATTAGAGCAAGACTGGGAGCCAGGCCTTCTTGTTCTACATCAGTACCTGACCTCACAAATCCACTTCTGGAAGAATGGTTAAATATTCCGATAGACACACTCCTAAACCTTGTGGACAGCCTTTCCAGAAGAATTAACAAACCAGAGAAGAAGGCGCTTTTAAGTGGAGTATTAAAACACTTTAAAGACAAAAAAGGGGTTAAAAACACTTACAATATGGAAATGAAAAACAGATATATCAGTAAATCCATAACGTCCAGTTGGATGCCTCCTGGGAGTAAAGACTGCAGATGAAAGTTCCATCTGACCAGCGGTCTGAAACACTGTGCCTCTGATCTAAGGTATAGAGCCATGCTGTCAGGGCCAGCATGGAATACAGGCAGCTGGAAGTGACATTCGAGTGGGTGGGGCATGTTTAAGAGCATGCCCAGTCGCTCCTTCTTTAAACCAAGGAGTGACTGAGCATGCTCCGAAACATGCTCCGCCCACTCTTCCGTCACTTCCAGTTGCCTGTATTTCATGCTGGCCCTGACAGCACGGCTCTCCATCTTGGATCAGAGACAGTGTTTTCCACCACTGGTCGGCTGGAACTTTCACCTCCAGTGGTCTTTACTCCCAGGAGGCAGCCCGCTGGACATTATGGATTCATTGATATGCCTGTTTTTCACCTCTATCTTGTAAGTGTTTTTAACCCTTCCTTGTCATTAAAGTGTTTTATTACTGCACTTAGAAGCACCTTCTTCTCTGTTTTGTTTTTTCAATAGAGCGTGCTTCCCTCTTCTGAAGTGCTTCTGTGGTGCATTTATCACATTTCAAGAGCCAGTCATGTACTGTCTGTTAAAGTCTCCTTGTTATCAAGAGTGCCCTATTTTCCACACTCCTTCCCAGATGATCTGAAGCTGTTATAGCTGCAAAGGATGGGGCAACTCAATACTGAACCCTACAGACTAAAACTGGGATGCCATTAAAGTTCATGTGTGTGTAAAGGCAGGTGTCCAAATACTTTTTACACTATAGTGCACAGTATATGGGTATACACATTTACATTAAAGAGAGTATAATCCACGCTAAGGAAATGGAGGGGGTGTGATGGATAAGCTGCAGCCTCCTTCAAATATAAGCAAAGTTATATGAATAACAATAGGGGAAAAGGGGAAAGGGGATGGCGCTTCCCAGAAAAATACTGTGTAATAATAAATAATAGGTAATAGTATGCAAGGTAAGTATATAACAAATAAAATGATGTGAGGTAAATAGCAATCCCAATGCAAAAAAAACCCCAAAAACTGGTAAATAAATGCAAACCAACTGGACAATAACGGATTAAGTTTGGTGATAATAGTGATAAATACCAAGTGAGTGATATGTGATAAATATATGGTATATAAAATGAAATAAATTGCTGAAAGTAAAACTGCAAAATGGAGAGTGCTATGCGATTATGGTGGTATCGATAACCAGTGGATGGATGAATCAATAGGTAAATAAATAAAGGTGGCCCTATCTAGGGCATAAACCTAACCAAATGAAGTGACACTGTGCACGAAAATGCTGTCAGAATAAAGTGACAATGTGCAAGGGGTAGTAAATGGCTAATATTTTAAACAGTCCATAAATAGTGCAAGGCAGGTGGTAAATCTTCATGCGATGATCCCAGTATTAAACATGTGGTGGGTACAGTGGTGGGGTGCTAGTGATCCCTCAAGTAAGTAGCACACTCACCAGAAATACCCACTTTGCACAGGGGTATAAAGCGGGTATATAATATAGGTATACGATCCCTCTGGCGGGTCCTGGCTCCCTCTAGGAATCCTGGTGTGTGGACCTGGTTATCCCTCTAGGACTCCTGAGACCCACTAAGGCTCCTGCCAGGTGCTCCTGGGTATCCTATTAGGGCTCCTATGGCCTGGTAAATGGATCCACGCTGGGTATATTGGGGTCCTATCCCAAATACTCTGGAGTAATCATCAGGGTGTTGGGGTAAGTGGTATTGCCATAGGAAGTAAGGAAAGGGCAAATAGTGTTATACTGTAAAACAATTTTTAGTCACACATAAAAAGGTAGGGTACTCACAATTTCCACTATGAATAAAAGCAATATACGAGTCTCCGGAACGCTATGCGTTCCACCAAGAACTAGAACCGGAAGTGATGTGATGGCGCCAAACGCGTTTCGTCATTTGACGTCCTCGCTGGTGAGGACGTCGAATAACAAAACTGTAAAGATCAGATTGTAAAGATCTGAATGCAGCAAGTGTGCATGGGCCCATAAAAATAATAGAACTGCATTCTGATCAAAAAAAGCTGTACTGATGACAATTCTATTTTTTTTACTGCCATGTTCATGACCCCTATATACAGAGAAAGCTATATGTCTACAGTGTATGTTTTAAATATTAAAAACAATTTCCATCATTTAAAGCCAAATTCACGGAGTTAGGCCCTGTGACGGTATCACTGTATCTCACCGCCTTGTAATTCCTTAATACCCAATAGTTGAAGAATCCCCAATTCGCCAAATACGAAATCGCTGGTATCGCTGAATAAATCCACACATGAGCCAAAGCTGAATGCTGGAACGCACTTTACTGGAAGCAACCCCAGGCATTTCAAACTACAATTTCTTTTATTCCCTGCCCCCATACAAGGGAGACACCCACAACAAATACACATTAACCAATAACACAAAGGTTACAATCCACATAAAATCCCCCCCCCCCCCCCCCTGTCTGGGAGGTAATTATGGTACACAATGGTTAACATAATTATCACAGGCAGGAAAAATGCAGTTTTACCCACATGCTGTAACTTTAAAACTATACATCCAATCTTTATACAATTACATATGCATAATCAATCTATTCAGGGGAACAACATATTAAAAAATGGCACGAATCGGACCATGTGTTCCAAAGTTAGTACAAGTCTCTATGGACTGGCAGTACACATTGCTTGTCTGCTCAAAACCGGTTCTACACAGTCTTTTGTCCTGGAGACAATTGAGAAG
This sequence comes from Pelophylax lessonae, assembly GCF_965119305.1. Classification (NCBI taxonomy): domain Eukaryota; kingdom Metazoa; phylum Chordata; class Amphibia; order Anura; family Ranidae; genus Pelophylax; species Pelophylax lessonae. The sequence continues at coordinate 187,223,969 of NC_138775.1, read as the reverse complement.
TGATCCACTCCTCTCCCAAGGGCAGCAAAATACATGGAACTATATAACTATGCAGCTTATTGCATAAAACAGGTACATTCAACATATCCCCAGATAGCTTAGATCTGAGCGCACATTATTACTGAATGGCACTCAGATCATTTACGTATGGATTCAACAGCAGGGGAAAAACAAGTGTTTCAACATGGAACCATAATCACATGGTAAGAGGCTGACAAGTAGTCCTCTCCAGGTACTCGTGGCAACTCAAAAGAGGGGAGTTTGTCACAGACATATAAACTAATCCTCAATATAGTCTTTTAAGCAGGGAGAGGAAACATGCGAACAGACATAGAAGGGCATCCTTCACAGGCCCCTTTCACACATACGGACCGTTTGTCTGTTTTTCATTCATCCGTTGATGGATAAAAAACAGACATCAATGCATTCCTATGGAAAAACAGATGGCAACGGATGATCATTCATTTACATCTGTTTTCATGTGCTTCTGTCAACATCCATTTTTTTTTTTTTTTTTTAAAAGGAGGAAAGCCCTATTTTTTTATCCGTTAAAAAAATGGACGAAAAAGGATGAAAAACGGATGACAACGGATGAAAAATAGATGACAATGGATGAAAAACTGATGACAACGGATGAAAAACTGATGGAAAAACTGATGGAAAAACTGATGACAATGAATGAAAAACTGATGTAAAACTGATGTTGACAACAAAACGTGACTGAATTGATAAAATGAATGCCCGGTTGTGTGAAAAGGGCCATAGACAGGCACGGAGAGAGGCAAAAGACAGAATATCATTGCAGCTGAGCTGACAGGGGGTTGCAGATAGCTGCAGCAATTCAGCCTGTACAAAGCAATGACAGGCTAACGGGAGCCACAGCTGTCTGCAAATCTGCTCATGAAGCCACACATCCAGCGATTACCTGAGGTTATGGATGTATTTTCATCCCTGGACACATCTGTGTGCGACTGGTATCTGACATCGGTATCTAACTACAGGTAATGCCTGATGTGCAGAATGTGGACAGCTGGGGATCCTGTCAGCCTGCCATTACTTTGCACGGGCTTCCAGGTCGCAACCACCTGTCATCTCAGCCATAGCAATATGATGTCTCTTGCCACTGTCTGTGCCTATCTGTCTGCAGGAATAAGGCCTAATACTATCATAGAATTCTGTTTATATGTATATGAAGCAATGTTAAAATTTGCTAACATTTTTTAGATAAAACAAGTTTGAAATGAAATGGGAAATACAGAAAGAAAACCTTTTCTTTCCTAACAATTTTTCTTATTCTAGCTGACCTAATACATTTACCAAAAAAAAGAGTTTGTCGTGACTCTCTTTAATTCATCATGTATAGCCCTTTACAGCATGTTCTTTTCCTGTATTACATATGCTATTGTTTACCTGTAGAGGAGTGGAGTTATGGAAGATTTCATTAAAGACCATCTAAAGCAAATAGTAAATCGTTACCAAAGGTTAAACAAATGTGTTTTTTTTTTAAGTTGCATGAACCAAAGTTCAATTGTGATGCATAGTATATTTTTTCAAGTTCTTTTTCCAGAACATTGCTCTATTTTAAACAAGCAATGTACTTATGCCAACATTGCAATATATTAGGTTTTTATTGTTTAAACAAACTTAGTGCTCCAATAATTTATTTAATGCAAGGTTAACAGAAAAGACTGTATTGATATAGTAATGAGACTAAAGATTTACACTGAAAGATGTAGTGTTAAACAGATTGCATACTAGCTTTGCACATAATCCTTCTTTATTTGTAATGGTCATGAAGTGAAGAATAATGATCTTTCTTTTAGTTAGGCAAATAATAAATTATACATATTAATGTTTTGTGCTCTCATTTTGACCCATGGGGTTAAGTTTTAGCCCAATTTTACATTTTCCAGTTTTCCTAATTCATGCTGAAAAAAGGCCCGTGTTTACACAGCTCAACAGCTCAAGCTAATATTAAAACATAAGTAAATAAGTCAGGGTAGTGACTCATTGGGGTTGATTTACTAAAACTGGAGAGTGCAAAATGGCCAATCAGCTTCTAACTTCAGCCATTTTAGTGAAAATTTGTCAAAAAAAAAAAAAAAAAAGAAACGGGAAGCTAAATGGTTTCTATGCAGAGCTGCACTCTCCAGTTTTAGTAAATCAACCCCATTGCGACGATTTACTATTGGATTTCATTATCCTACATTCCAGTAAGAACAAATTTGCCTCTAAGAGGTGATTACTGATCTGCTGAGTTTTTTTTTTCTTTTTTTTTTGTGAATCTATTGGAAATCCAATGATATGTATTTACTGTTTATTTGTAAAACAAAAATTGTATTAACAAAATAAAAATAAAACTACAAAATATTAGTTAAATACATTTAAAATTACATCAGAATAGTTAGACAGCAGCCTGCTAACTCAAGATAACAACAGAGGGTCTCTCTATTGTTTATAAGGGGACGATTTGCTTCTATTCAAGTCAGAAGCTGATGGGATAATTTTATGTAGACTGGAATTCCTTTTACAATATTAGCAAACCCAACAGTGATATTTTGCTTTCAGTATATTTTATATTACCTGAGGAAAGTGGACTTGTTTGGCAGGTCTAATCCCTTACGTTATAGGCATTAAAAGTTTTAAAAGATGAACAATCTTCAGTAATTTAGAATTTTAAAATAAACACATGGGTTTCCAAAACAAGATCTTAATTCAAATAATATGACCAAAAGTGTCAGAAAAAAAATGAATATATTCACCCAGAAGCATCATGTCAGTTACTTGCCACATCCAATATCTTGAATTACATAAGCATCCTGCTTTTTGTAGCTTATAAAAAGTGAACTTCTTCCATATTATTTTCCCTACTTAAATCATCAAGCAGCACTTTTCTTTGGACAGTCTGTAAAGTACTCCTGGATGTAAACACATTACATAAGGCAATAATCCATTGCATTTTAATATATTTCACCCTTTGTTTCAAGCAAAACAAAATGTCTATTTAGCATACTAGGGGCATCCAAGTTCCTGAAAATTGTCATATTTCATTGTAGTTCTAACTGGCTTGTCAAGTGATTTTTCTGATTATTCTTTAGCACAGCCTGAATCAAGTGATATTTTAGCTACTCTAACTGTAACTGCCTGCTGTGGAATTGTAAGTACCATGTGGATTTACAGCAAAGCACTGAGAAATGCTGGTTTCACAGCAGAAATGTTTTAGGACATCATATTAGTCAGCTGCTTTTTTTTTTATAGTAGGTCTAATGTCAGAAGGCCTTTTTTTTTGGAAATATTTGGGGTGTAATTTTGTCATCCATAGGAGACTATAGCTAAAGACCAAAATGTTTCCCTAAAGAACATCAATTGTGCATTTATACTAAGTTGTCAAAAAATAGGATACTGGAAATCCTAACAATTTCAAAATACTCTGTAATGTAAAAAAAAAAAGATCTGTATATAGGCTGTCATAGGGGAGCTGATGAAGGAAACATGTTATGAGCGGAGCAGGTATGCTGCTATTTCTTACATTGCTTTGAGAAAACTCTAGCTGCCATATTATTAAATTGCAAATTTTACAGGGCTAACAGTATAAACCACATTAACTATTAAACCAATGATAAAATAACTAGGTGAAAATTTAGTCCAACTGATAATGTGACAGATGTCTTAATTACAACAGTGATCTAGTCACAAAACACCCATCCTCCAATAAAGTGCTCGGTGCTCCAAAGTTCATTATAAAAGTGCTGAAGTGCTACAGGTAAACATGACGTGCAGTGTGGCACACAGCCCCTCTTGTACCCTGAATGGATCACTGTTGTAATTAGAAAAGCAGGAAACCCCCCATATAGTGGGACTCAGGGGCGTAACTACAAGGGTTGCAGGGGTTGCAATTGCAACCGGACCCCATGCTCCAGGGGGCCTGTGCGGCTCCCCTGTACACCTGGATAGGAGGGGTGGCAGGGGCAGCATGTAGGGAAATCACTGTTCTCCTTTTTTCCTCCTGTAGCTGCAGGAGGAAAATGGGAGGAGATTGGTTCCTCTGTATGCTGCCCCCGGCACTCCTATCCAGTTCACTTGTGTCCTGCTGTCTCTGGGCCACTGTGTGCAGGACTATAATAAAGGGCCCCGCAACAAGAGTAAAGGGCCCCAGGATCAGTGGGAAGAGCCCCATGCTTGAAGGGAAGGGCCCCAGCCAGGGGTCCGGGGGGCCCTTTATGGTTTCCTGAAGGTTCATGGTTATGGCCCTGAAGGTTCTAGTTATGCCTCTGGTGGGACTTGAGGCTCAAAAATTATAATATAAATAAATAAATATATATATATATATATAGCATTACTCCCATGGGAGCTGCTGAGTGTGGGTTCCCCCGGGTTACCATTTACAACAGTAGGACATTTAAGCATGTTTCCAAGTGTGATTACCTCAGACAAGAACCAGTCCAGTTTCTTTGTTTTTTAGGATGAATTAAGAACTTGGATAGGAGAAGGGATGAGTGGGATACTCCAACAACTGAACTATGCACAAAATAGGCAGGAACTATACAGAACTACTGATTGACGCTGGTTAACGCTGACTGACGCTGGTCACGGCTAGGCCGTTTAATTTAGCTTCACTTTTGACTGTGAAAAGCCCTTTAAGCTCCCTAAGGTACTCCTTCCTGAGGTAGCTGACTTATAGTGTAGACTGTACTGCTGAGACACTTCAGGGCCCTTCCTTGCGCCCTCTTTATTCCCTATTCTTCAGGTCTTCACAACTTGACACCCCCTTTACTGTAGCATCTCGGGTTAGCTGGCTCTCTGATCCCCTTATATAACATAAATTGTGCAGCGCTCAAATGTTAAAGTGAGTACAATGGGATACACACTGAAATGCAAAAATAAAGTCCAATATTCAAAATTAGACAAAAAAGGAAGGTGACCAGTCCCACATAGAAGAGTGAATACTTGTGATAAATCCCACACCAAAAAGAGAATATAATTCGCTCACCAGATGGCATGGACCCAAAGTACCTTACAGCAATTGGGTCATGCAGGCTGAAAGTGATGATCTCCTTGGAACAGATGGCAGAGGCTTCCACGAATTCTCCTCCAAATGGTGGATATAGGAAGGTCACTCAAGGATGGTACACGTATGGATATCTGGAAATCCTCACTCAGAAAGGTGTATGTGGGATAAGTCGAAAAGACACCATAGCGTGATACCGTTTAAATGGTTTATTAAAGCAAAGAAAGTAATGCACTTACAATAGTTCAGATGGTAAGAAGCATTCAATACAATTCGGCACTCTTGACAATACTAATGCGTTTCATTACACATAACATTTTCAAAGGAATTAGCCTGGTGCCTGAATCAACATACCTTGTGTTTATAGAGTTGTATAGGAGCAGCTGATAGAAATCAAAAAATGATGACAAACCGGACCATTCCAATATGGCGCCGGCATGTAAATCAAGCCTCCTTTTAGTGCACCAATTAGGAGGTATCTTCATTATTAAGAACCAATCCAAATGGGCATTGTTTCAATATCTCACATTGTTGTGGCAATGCCACATTGGCTTGTGGTTCAAGCCTCCCTATGAATTCAATCAAAGGGGCCGTTCCGTCGCCAGGAAATGACACTCTGGCTCAAAAATGTGGGACTGGTGACCTTCCTTTTTTGTCTAATTTTGAATATTGGACTTTATTTTTGCATTTCAGTGTGTATCCCATTGTACTCACTTTAACATTTGAGCGCTGCACAATTTATGTTATATCTGGTTGCCATCACAGTCTGTTGGAGTGTCAGCGGCTATTTGTTCACTATTTTTGTTAGTGCAGTATTTTTTACCACAATCTCTGATCCCCTTGACCTTTCTGGAGTGGGACCCTCTCTTAGGCAGACCCCTGGGCAGATCTTTAGTACTCACAAAACTGGTTTTCCAGAAGAATCCTGCCTCACAGCTCCACTTGGTCAGCACACACTGGATCCTCTACAGCAGTGGTCCTCAACTCCGGTCCTCAGGGCCCACTAACAGGCCAGATTTTAAGTATTACCTTGGGGAGATGCAGACTAGAGTACTGCAATCACTGAGCAGCAAATTATATCACCTGGGATGGATTTCAGTTATCTTGCAAACCTGGCCTGTTAGTGGGCCCTGAGGACCAGGGTTGAGGACCACTGCTCTACAGTACAGCTCATCCCCTGGTCCCTAGGCCAACTGCCTGGACCACCTTCCTCAGCAACAGGAGGAGAGACAGTCGTCACCCTCCTCCTGGGACCTGGCACCCCACCAAAAGACACCCTGTCACATGCTCTCCTACTATTTATGTGAAATCCCAGGATGCATTGCAGGAATGGCCTCCCACTGGAACCGACATAAAACAGAGTGTGCCACTGGCTAGGTTTCCTCCACTGTCCAATAAGGTCCCTCATTAACTGCAGTGGGGACACTCCTTCAGACCCAGTGAATCACACTTAGAAACATGTGACAAGCTAAACTAGTAGATCAGACCCTCCTGATAAGCAGAACAGGGTCACAGATATGTTTTGCCTAGCACCTACCTGGGAGGGAGCTACATCTATATATATATATATATATACTGAACAAAATTCTAAGCGCAACAATTGTTTTTGCCCCCAGTTTTCATGAGCTGAATCCAAAGATTTAAGAAAGATCTAAGAAAACCGGGATTCATCCGTGAAGAGAACATCTCTCCAAAGTGCCAGACGCCATTGAATGTGAGCATTTGCTCACTGAAGTCAGTTACGACAAAGAACTGAGGAGGAGGACGGGCATTCAGATGAGCTTCCCTGAGACAGTTTCTGACAGTTTGTGCAGAAATTCCTTGGTTATGCAAACCGATTGGTGCAGCAACTGTCCGGGTGGCTGGTCTCAGATGATCTTAGAGGTGAAGATGCTGGATGTGGAGGTCCTGGGCTGGTGTGGTCACACGTGATCGGCGGTTGTGAAGCTGGTTGGATGTACTGCCAATATCTCTGAGAGACGGCTTATGGTAGAGAAGTTAACGTTCAGTTCATGGGCAACAGCTCTGGTGGACATTCCTGCAGTCAGCAAGCCAATTGCACGCTACCTAAAAACTTGCGACATCTGTGGCATTGTGCTGTGTGATAAAACTGCACATTTTAGAGTGGCCTTTTATTGTGGCCAGCCTAAGGTACACCTGTGCAATAATCATGCTGTCTAATCAGCATCTTGATATGCCACACCTGTGTGGTGGATGGATTATCTCGGCAAAATGCTAACTAACACAGTTTTAGATAGATTTGTGAACAATATTTGAGAGAAATAGGCCTTTTTTGTACATAGAAAAAGGCTTAGATCTTTGAGTTCAGCTCATGGAAAATAGGGGCAAAAACAAAAGTGTTGCATTTATAATTTTGTTCAGTATATATATATACATATTGTGACAGGAAGTCAGGTAAATCTGTGGATGTTGTCACAGACAGGAGATACACTTCTGCTTGGGTTAGACAATTCACCAATTACTATAGGGTGTCGGCTGCAAAGGCAGCAGGAAGGTGTAAAGAAGTTGAAAACCATTCAGCTGTTCGGAATGAGGAAGTTAAGGCCTCTATAAATTGTCCAAAGGAAGTCTATGGATTGCTGCCTCCTGACGCTGTGTGGGCGTGGGGAGAGGAGGACAGTCAGATGTGTGCCCCCTGAAAGCTGTGTGAGCATGGGGAAGACCTCCTGAAGCGATGTGCGCTGAGGAGGGTAACAAGTGTGAAGACTACTCAAGGTGAGGTCTTGGACTATTTCTATGTGGAAAGAAATAAATGCACTGTTTGCTATGTGAAGAGACAAGCAAAGGAATGGTTGCTATGTGAAGAGTGTGAAGAGACAAACAAAGGGATGTTTTCTATGTAAAAGGAAAGTCCAATGGACATTTGTTGTGTGAAGAAAAACATGGACTATTGAGTGTCTGCTGTAGGATCAGCAAAGTTTGCCCAACAGTAGGTTGGAGACAGACTCCGTAGGTAGGTTCCTGTATGTGAGAAGGTAGCCGCCCACAGTGGCAAGGATTTATTTTGTGTTTTATTTTTATTTTGATATTTTTGACGCTTGCACTTGTGTGAAGAAAATTGCATGAATAAACCAAACTGTTGTTTGCAACCACTTCTCGGCCATCTCCCTGTGTAACGAACCCCAAAGGGGGTCATCCACACCCGCCACCGAGCTAGTCCCCACAATATATATATATATGTGTGTATATATATATATATATATATATATATATATATATATATATATATATATATATATATATAATAAAAACGGGGGGACAGAACTGTCTATAAAAGTTGAGATATACATTAAATCATATGGTATGGTACAGAGTCAAGGTAGCTCCTTCTTCAGGGAAAACTCTGCAAGAAAGGCAGTATAATCTATTGTACATAAATGATACATAAATAAAACTGCATTTTAGAATATAGTTTTTGAGCCTCCAACGTCCCATTATTTGGGGGGGGGGGTCCCTGCTTTTTTAACTTGCAAAACAAAGTTTATTGAAGTACACAAAATAACAACATGGTACAACAGAGTCCAAGATAAATCAAAACAGAGGAACATCGTAAGTCTGTAGAGGGCAAATAAATGAAACAGCAGGGAACATACTGGGATATACACCATACAATATTGCGTCCACTATGTAAAGATGGAATCAATACAAAAAGTAAGACGAGGGAACTACAGAGTAGTTATACAACGAGATCGCCCACGAACCTGCCCATACCAAGCAGTATGGGGCACACATCAGCCAATGGTCACTGAAACCCCAGGGGCAATTACAGATGCTAATTAGCCCAAGTGCGGGAGTTTTCCATCCACCGTCCCCAGACCATGTCATATTTGGATGGGCAACCTCTATGGCGATAGATCAGTTTCTTATATGGGAGGGTCGAGTTAACCTCTGATAGCCAAGTCCGAAAGGAAGGGGGCTGTGCCCGCATCCACAATTTAGCGAGGAGCCTGCGGGCATGAAAAAGGGCTTCATGGAGAAATATAGACGTAAATTTGTCTATATCGTCATCAGGAAAGAGACCTAAAATACATATCTTGGGGTCTAGCTGGAGCGGGGAACCCATATGGTCGTGTAGGAATGTTATAATTTGTAGCCAAAAGGATTGTATAGCGAGACATGTCCACAGCAGATGAAAGAAGGTACCAGGGTGCGTGTGGCACTGGAGGCAGCAAGGGTCCACCTCAATGTGATATTTGGAAATCCGAAGAGGGGTTAAGTAGGAACGATGCAATATGTACAATTGCGTCAAGCGATCAGAAAGTTTGGGGGAAGATACTTTAGGGCTGTCGAGGATCACGTCCCAGTCTGAGTCACCTAAATGACCAACACCCCCACCCCACCTGTCCTGCAAACTTTCCACCACCCCGTCAACAACTCTCAACCATAGCTCAAGGTACATAGCAGATATCAATTTAGACGGATCGTCACCCATAATAATAGTCAGGAGAGGTATGTCTGGCAGTGGGGGAGTCTGATCCGGGAACTGAGCCCGGAGCGCATGCCCTAGCTGAATATACCCGCAGAGCATGGAAGGTGGCAAGCCAAATTCATCTTGCAGTGATTGAAAAGACCTCAACACTGGTCCACAAAAGACCTGATGGAGGAAAAGCACACCTTTCTTCGCCCAGAGCTCAGCACCCGGAAGGGAGGAAAGTTCAGCCAGGTGAGGGTTGTGTCAGAGGGGAGTATAGGCATGGATATGCGTCAACTTTAACTTTTTAAGGGTCAGATCCCAAATTCGTCTGTGTAAACAAATCAGAGAGGTAGGAGCAGTCCGCAAGGGCGGCGGGTCATGACCACGGAGTATCACTTGGAGAGGGGAGTGGGATGCCTGGCTCAGATGTCCGCAGAGCAGGGCACGGTAACGGGCGGCCTCCGAGTTATGGAAGTGGTGAAAGTGGGATAGCTGCAAAGCCACATAGTAAGTATGAAAATCCCACATAGCCACACACCCCCCTCGTAGTCAGGTTTTTAAGTGCTACCCATGGGAGTTTATGATGGCTCCGGCCCCAGACAAAGGAGTTCAGGATACTATCAATTATTTTAAAGTATTTAAGGGGAATAAGAGTCGGGGAATGCCAAAAGATATAGAGGGATTTGGGAAAAAAAATCATCTTCACAAGATTTACCCTTCCCGTCACGCCTAGGGGGAGCCTGGCCCACATCTGGACATGGAGCCTAAGCATGGAAATAAGAGGCTTGATATTATCCATTACATATTCAGAGGGCGATCTGGTCACTAGCACACCTAAGTAACGTATACGTGAGACCCTAGTCAGGGGAAGCAGTGCAGAGGCCTCTATGGGGGGCGAGGGATCCAATGGCAATATCTGTGATTTTTTCCAGTTGATACGGAGACCCGAATGATGATTAAATTCATTAATAAGATGAAGAGCTGCAAATAGCGATGATCTGGTGTCCTCAAGGTAGAGCAGCATGTCATCCGCATATAAACCCACAGTCTTCGTGACAGGTCCCAGCTGCAAACCCTGCACCCCCGGGTGCTCCCAAAGTGCGATGCCCAGGGGCTCCACAGCAAGGGCATAGATAATCAGAGACAGGGTGCCACGGCTCAAGGGGAAGGGGTCAGACAACCATCCATTCACAGCAACTCTAGCAACAGGGCGGTAATATAGCAGCTTAATCCAATGAATGAAAGAAGGACCATAGCCAAAGTTCGCCAGACATTCCCATAGGTAACCCCACTCCACAGTGTCGAAAGCTTTAGCAGCATCAAGGGTAACTACCGCCCTTGCCCCCACCTGGTCATTGCTTGCCTGAATATTTAGGTACAGGTGCCTAGTGTTCATGGCCATGTTCTTTCCGGGCATAAACCCTGTCTGATCAGGATGGATCAGGGAAAGAATGACACGAGCAAGACGTCTGGCGAGAACCTTAGCCAGGATCTAAATATCAGCCTGTAGGTAGGATATTGTGCAGTATGTAGCGGGGTCCTTGCCAGGCTTGGGGATCACAATAATTGTGGCTTCCCACATTGAGTCCGGTAAGACGTCGGTATCGTACGCATGAGCATAAGTGAGCAGCAGTTCAGGGGCCAACACCTTTAGAGTAAGAAGCATAGAAGTCGAGGGGTATACCATCTTAGCCCGGGGCCTTAGCAGAGGCAAGGGAAGCAATGGCATCGGCAATTTCATCTACAGAGAGTGGGGCTTCCAGGTCTGATTTTTGTGACTCAGAAAGCTGGGGGAAGTCTATAGGCTGCAGGAACTCCCGAGTCTCTGACACCTGTACAGTCACCTGGGAGGAATACAGTGCCCCATAAAAGGAGCGGAACTGCACGTCTACCAGAGAAGGGTCAGTTATCAACAGGTCATGAGCATCCAATAAGGAGATCACCTCCGGCGGCCTAAACTCCTGGTGAGCCAGGTAAGCCAAAAGCTTACCCACACGTTCCCCATGCTCGAACACCCGCTGTCTGCAGAAGAAAAGTTTTCGCTTTGCTTGTTCATAATACAGTTTTTCAAGAATGCGGGTCTGGGATTTGAGTGCGGAAACATGCACTGGAGAGGGGTCTTGGGAGCAAGAGGCAGTGATCGACTCAATTTGTGTGAGCACTTGGCGAAGGATAGTCTGGGATGACGCTTTCAACCAATTAAGACATCTAGTCAGAGTAGAACGCACGTGTAACTTAAAGGTTTCCCAGACACTAGACGCCGAGGCCATATCCCTGTTGGCTGTGAAGAAGAACTGCCACTCACGAGGCAAGTCCTCCTGGTCAGAGAGGGCAACAAGCCAGAATGGGTGTAGCCCCCAAGAGTGAGGTACAGCGGGGGGGGTCAGGTCTAGGGTAGCCCAGCAGGGGGCGTGGTCAGACAGTGATCTGGGTGGAAGCCAGCATTGATCAATATGGGGAGTAGCAGGTCCGAGATGAGAATGAAGTAGATATGGGAGCTATACGGGGGGGGGGGGGGGGGACATAGCACGCTAAGATAAGATAGGGTCTGGCACACAAAAGTACATGGAGAAAAACAAACCTGCCCTGTGGGTCAGTATGTACACTAAGCAAGGAAAATTGGACCATCTTGGCAACCAAGACAGAAACCCCTCTGGAGTGGGTGGTAAACACTGAATTGTAGGCCCAGTCAACCTATGGGCGACGCAGTGCCAACTGAATCTGGCCTGTGGCAATGCGTCTCCACTAGAATTGCCACGTCAGCCCTATAGGATTTGAGGCAGCTAAAGATTGCAGAGCTCCCCAGGTGACGTTTAGGAGAGCTCAAACACTTAAAAACATTCTGGCTCCAAGTAAATTACATTCCAACAAAAATAGATTGCCTCTTGACATAAGATCATATTTTGATCATAGGACCGGAATATTTCAATGCAAGAAAAGAGGGTGTCTAACGTGCCAGTCCATCCCACATGGATTGACTGGCATTAGAGACAAGAAAGGGAGATTGTTTAACATCAAACAATTTATTACATGCTCAACGGAGTTTGTGGTCTATGTCCTTAGGTGCCCCTGTGGCCTGCTCTACATAGGTGAACACTGCAGACTTATTAAGAAAGGATGTGATAAACATAGCGTTCCCTGGCATTTTTTACACACTCACCATAAGGACACCTCTGTTTTAGAAGTTATGGCCATAGATTCAATCCCCAAGGGTTCATTGACGGACAATGAGCTTTTTTTACTTCTTTGCAAAAGGGAGGTATTTTGGATCTATTGTTTTGGGTCTTTGGTCTCCCAATGGTCTTAATGAGGACTTGGAGGTTCACAACATAGTGTGAATCCTATATCGAGTAATTCTATTCATGTGGTATATTTGGCTATTTCTTACATAAGTATCCACCGTTATTTATTTCCCTCTCTTGTTTTTTGCCTACGGCCACATCACCCTGAATGTGCCTGATCTTGTCTGATCTCGGAGGCTAAGCATGGTTGGGCCGGGTTAGTACCTGGATGGGAGACTGCCTGGGAATACCAGGTGTTGTAGGCCTTTTTTTTTTTTTTTTTGCGTAGGTGCATTAGCGATTAGCACAATAATTCTTAATTCATTCTGATGTGTGCATGTATCACACTTTGTGCAAAAAGGTAAATCAGCGCAATTAAATATAAAGTGATATAGTGTTAAGACCCAATAATTTGGGACACATAAAGAAAATACAGCAGCTATATAAAACCTCCTTCACTAATGGGAGAAATGAACTATAGACGAATATGTATACAGCGCTATATAAAATCAAATAAAGTGACAATGCGCATCATATAAATAAATAAACTTGCTTACAGTGCAATATATATTCCTCTTAGGTGCAATATATAATGTCCATAAAGTGCATTCAAAGTAAAGTGCATAGGAGTCCACTAAAATATAAATATAACCGTGGTTTAAAATTCAATAAAGTGCTTGATAAATGTTTCCATATAAAAGTGCAAGTGACTCCACCACCATTTAGCCACCAGATGGCCTCTCACCTCACTGAAGCATTAAACCAGCATTGAATCCTCAATAAAAAAATGCCACTTCCTGGATCGATCTCACTGAAGCATTAAACCAGCATTGAATCCTCAATAAAAAATGCCACTTCCTGGATCGATCTCTCACCATCCCATGGACATGATATGTGAATAAAGATAATGAGGCATCTAAGTGTACACTGCTATTATACTTTAATTGATTCACATTCAAATTAAAATTGCACTCACATGAATCGGCAAAATGGGCTTGTACCAAAAACAGTAGCTGTCGGGAGCCGTGCTCGTGGGTCGCCGCTCGTCCGTCCAGGTCTCCGTCCCCTATACGCGTGGCGTCTTATGCTTTCGCATCACTTATGCTTTCGCATCACGACTTCCTACTGAGGAAGTCGTGATGCGAAAGCATAAGACGCCACGCATATAGGGGACGGAGACCTGGACGGACGAGCGGCGACCCACGAGCACGGCTCCCGACAGCTACTGTTTTTGACGTGTACGGTCCACACAAGCCCATTGTGCCGATTCATGTGAGTGCAATTTTAATTTGAATGTGAATCAATTAAAGGATAATAGCAGTGTACACTTAGATGCCTCATAATCTTTATTCACATATCATGTCAATGGGATGGTGAGAGATCAATCCAGGAAGTGGCATTTTTTATTGAGGATTCAATGCTGGTTTAATGCTTCAGTGAGATCGACACTGATTCCAGTTGGATAATGGCTTATCTCCCTTATGCCCTGCTCTTTTTTTGCTAATCATTTCTCATTACATGCCAGCAGGTTTCCCTTAAGTTCAGTTATTGCATAGGAATAAGTGTTTTTACTGTCAGCCATAGGAGAGAGGGTGATCAGAAGTGGAGCAATTTCTCACCATATCCTCAGATGTAGGTTGCAACTCTTCGTTGAAGTCTTCCTCATGGTCTACGGATGCTATCTTAGCCATAGCTTCCCCTTGTGAGGGCCGCTGCTGTGATTTGAAGAGATCAGGCATACTATGGGTGCTCAGTATCGAGGAGGAACACCGCAATCGTGTCCTGGAATGACGGTGGGGGAGTTTGCCCATAACCAAGTCCCTTCAGGGCAATGTTTAGGCTGGAAGGCTGTGGGTAGAGCGGAGATCCTTCTCTAAGCTGCCATCTGCACTGTGTGTCAAGCCACACCCCCTAAAATGTCTTTATATGCTATAACTAGAGTTGAGTGAGCACCTGGATGTTCGGGTTCGGCGGGTTCGGCCGAACTTGAAAAAAAGTCCGGGTTCGTGACCCGGACTTAACCCGAACTTTGTCCCGATCCCGAACCCCATTGGAGTCAATGAAGACCCGAACTTTTGAGCACTAAAATGCCTCTAAAACACACATGGAAAGGGCTAGAGGGCTGCAAATGGCAGCAAAATCATCTTAAGAGCATGGCAAGTGCTCTGCAAACAAACGTGGATAGGGAAATAACTTAAAAGAACAGAAAAAAACTGAAAAATAAAAAATAATCATCTTGAATGATGTAGGAGGAGGATGAGGCCCATATGGAGTAGGAGGTTGAGGTGGCGGAGGATATGATGGTGGATATGGCGATGTAGGTGGAAGTGGCGGCGGCAGTGGAGGAGGAGGACGAGGTAGCCAACGCTGGTTTTGGTTTTTAATAAAACAAATTTTTAAATTCGGGTACACCCCAAAAGAGTAAGAAAGATCAAATCCGGCAATGGCTGGGTAAGGCCGGTATACATGACTATTCTACACAAGGTACGGACAAGTCCTGTGGGATCCATGCCTGGTTAATTTTAATGAACGTGAGCTTGTCCACATTGGCTCTGGACAGGCGGCTGCACTTGTCTGGGATAACGCCCCCAGCCGTGCTAAATACACGTTCAGATAATACACTGGCTGCAGGGCAGGCCAGCACCTCCAAGGCGTAAAGGGAAAGCTCAGGCCATGTGCCCAACTTGGAGACCCAGAAGTTGAAGGAGGCAGACCCGTCATTCAGTAAATCTAGGCGTGTGCACACATACTGCTCCACCATGTTAGTGAAATGCTGCTAAGACATTCCATATCAGCTGCTGGTGCTGCTGCTTGTTGTGGCGTGCTGACAAAGCTTTTCCACATGTCGGCCATGCTAACCCTGCCTTCTGAGGTGCTGGCGGTGCTCTGGCAGCATTGACGACCTCTTCCTCCTCCTCCCCTGCCTTGGCCTTGTGCTTCCACTGTGCCCCCGCTGTCAGGTGGGAATGCCACCAGCAGCATATCTACCAGCGTGCACTTGTACTCGCGCATCTTCCGATCACGCTCCAGTGAGGGAATTAAGGACGGTACGTTGTCCTTGTAATGGGGATCCAGCAGGGTGGCCACCCAGTTATCAGCACAAGTTACTATGTGGGAAACTCGGCAGTCGTTGCGGAGACACTGCAGCATGTAATCGCTCATGTGTGCCAGGCTGCCAAGAGGCAACGAAAAGCTGTCCTCTGTGGGAGGCGTATCCTCTGTGTCCTCCGTATCCCCCCAGCCACACACCAGTGATGGCCATGAGCTGGCCTGGGTGCCACCCTGCTGTGAACATGGTTCCATATCCTTCTCCATCTCCTCCTCCTCATCCTCCAGAACTGTGCCCCTGCTGGACAATTGTGTCCCTGGTGTTTGTGTGTGCAGGAACCCACCCTCGGAGCCACTTGCGAATGACGTCCCTGAAAGCCTTGGAAATGTTACCTCTTCATCCTCCTACTCCTCCTCCTCATCCTGTGCCACATCCTCTTCCATCATCGCCCAAAGTGTTTTTTCAAGAAGGCATAGAAGTGGGATAGTTAAGCTGAGAACGGCGTCATCGGCACTGGCCATGTTGGTGGAGTACTTGAAACAGAGCAACAAGGCACACAGGTCTCGTATGGTGGCCCAGTTATTGGTGGTGAAGTGGTGCTGTTCCACAGAGCCACTCACGCGTGCGTGCTGCAGCTGAAACTCCACTATGACCTGCTGCTGCTCACACAGTCTGGCCAGCATGTGCAAGGTGGAGTTCCACCTTGTGGGCACGTCACATATGAGGTGGTGAGCGGGAATGCCGAAGTTACGCTGAGGTGCTGACAGGCGAGCAGCAGCAGGGTGAGAACACTGAAAGTGCGCACAGACGGCCCGCACTTTGTGCAGCAGCTCTGATGACATATCGGGGTAATTTCAAAGGAACCTCTGCACCACCAAATTCAGCACATGCGCCAAGCAATTGATGTGTATCAAACCGGCTAGGCCCAGAGCTGCTATGAGATTTCGCCCGTTATCGCACACCACCAGGCCGGGCTTGAGGCTCACTGGAACCAACCATTGGTCTTCTGTTCAATGCCCCTCCACAACTCCTGCGCGGTGTGTGTTTTTTTCCCCCAAACAGGCAAGTTTTAAAACTGCTGTTGTCGTTTACCCCTGGCTGTGCTGAAGTTGGTGGTGAAGGTGTTACACTGACCGGAAGAGGAGGCGGTAGAGGATGAGGAAGCAGAGTAGGAGGGGTTAGAAACAGGAGGCAAACTGAAGTGCCCTGCAATCCTCGGTGGTGGAAGGACATGGACCAAACATCTATCCGCCTCAGGCCCAGCCGCCACTAAATTTACCCAGTGTGCTGTTAGGGAGATATAACGTGCTTATTGGTCCGCGTATCCGTAGTTAGGTGGACCTTGCCACAGATGGCGTTGCGCAGTGCAAACCTGATTTTGTCACCCACTTGGTTGTGCAGGGAAGGGATGGCTTGCCTGGAAAAGTAGTGGCGGCTGGGCACGACATACTGTGGGACAGCCAACGCCACAAGGCTCTTAAAACTCTGTGTCTCTACCAGCCGGAATGACAGCATTTCAAAGGCCAGGAATTTTGAAATGCTGGCATTCAGGGCAAGGGATTGCGGGTGGGTAGGGGGGTACTTCCTCTTCCGCTCCAGTGTTTGGGAGATAGAAAGCTGAGCGCTTCCATGGGACATTGTGGAGATGGTTGTTGGTGACCCAGGTGGTGGTGTTGCTGGTGGATCCTCTGTTTGCGGGGTGGCAGGTGCCACTGTCACTACAGAGGTGGATGAAGAGGCGAGACTGCAGCAGGAGAAGAGGAAGCAGGAGGAGCCAGAGACCTTTCTTTGTTTTTGAGGTGTGCACTCCACTGCAGCTTGTGCTTTGCACTTAGATGCCTGGTCATGCAGGTTGTGCTCAGGTTGAGAAGGTTTATGCCTCGCTTCAGGCTCTGATTGCACAGCGTACAAACCACTCGTGTCCTGTCATCATCAAATTGTCTGAAGAACTGCTACACTAGGGAACTCCTGTGAGCTGGCTTCGGTGTGCTCGGTCCCTTGCTGCGTTGGGCAGTAGCAGGCGTAGTGTCTAGGGCACGGCCGCTCTGCTTTTGCACCCTGCTCCCTCTTCTGCTGTGCTGGTGGCTCTGTGCGACCACTGTCTCTTCCTCCAAACTGCTCAGGTCACCTGCATGACATTCATTCCATGTGGGGTTGAGGACCTCATCGTCCTCCACATCGTCTTCCACCCACTCTTCACCCCTGCAACCCTTGACGGTCTCTACAATTCGGAATTCTGCAGCAGTTGGCACCTGTGTTTCGTCATCATCTGAGACGTGCTGCGATGGTCATCCCATGTACTCATCTGGAAACATAAGTGGTTGGGCATCGGTGCACTCAATCTCTTCCACTTCTGGGGCAGGGCTAGGTGGATGGCCCTGGGAAACCATGCTAACAGAGTCATCAAAAAGAAGAAGAGATTGCTGCATGAATTGGGACTCAGACTGCTTGGCTGATTTGCAAGGGGGTGCGGTGACAGTTTGATGGACATCGGCTGCAGGTGCCAACTCTGACCTTTCAGCAGAAGACTGGGTGGGAGACGATGTGAAGGAACTGGAGGCACCGCCAGCAACCCAATCTATCCTGTACTTGTTCTGGCCTCAACCTTTGTAGAGGCACATTAGGCCCTGCCAATACTGCTGCAGGTTCTGTCACCTACTCGCAGCTGAAGAAGGTGTTTCACCTGTGCGTGTAGCTGGCACAGATCGATCACCTCCTCTCATTGCAACAGGAGCTCCACCAGCAACACCACGACCCAGGCCACGTCCCTTATTTGACCTTCTCCTCATATTTATCAACTTTTGGATCTTCCCTGAAATGGGTTTTTTTTGCAAGGCGCAATACAACAGTATACAGCGGGTGTATCTCACACGTACAGACACAGACTAGGCCGCAATTTAATATTTTTTCCCTAAATGGGTGTTTATTGTATAGCGGACTAGAACAACAGTATACAATGGGTGTATATCACACGTACAGATACAGACTAGACTGTAATTTAATATTTTTTCCCTAAATGGGTGTTTATTGAATAGCGGACTAGAACAACAGTATACAACGAGTGTATCTTACAGTAAAAAATGCAGACTAAGCCGCAATGTAATATTTTTTTCCCTAAATGGGTGTTTATTGAATAGCGGACAGGTAAACACGTACAGATACAGACTAAGCCGCAATCTAATATCTTTTAATATCTTTCTGTCCCCTAAATAGTTTTTTTTATTGCACGGCGCAATAGAACAGTATGCAATGGGTGTATGTCACTGATAAAAGGTGTGTACATCTAATAACAATCACATGTATACACTAACAGCGCTATAAAACTGATCCCATAGTCCATAATGTGTCACATTCAAATTAATGAATAAACAGTCCAGCCAGCTGCAGCATCTCAGGTAATGGTATCCTACAGCGAATATTTAAGTACTTTGTGTAAGTGGTCATGCACCTTTACCACACCGGCATGCCCCCCAAGCAGTGCCCACGTACCTCACTGAGGGGAATATCCATGCCAAACAAGATGTATATGGCAGGAGGATTTCTCTCTCCGGAGCAGCTCAGGAACTCCACAAAAACTGATGGCTGGATCACTCCACAGATATCATGTGACATGCAAATGAAATAATGCGCTCATAGCGTAATTCTATAACCAGCGAAAGGAAAGGTTGAAACAAATACAGATAAGTTAACACAGCTGTGGAGTCTTATTGACTCCACATATAAACCCCCGGATCTCGGCAGTGAACTCATTGTTCGCTTGCTGAGAACACTGAGGGGATCCGGCCCGATCCAGGCTGACAAAAATCTTGCTAAAGGTAATAGCTTTCATTTCAATCTGAACAAAATCTCCTCTTAGTTTATGGAGGCGATTCATTCATACCCATGCCATCATTGTTTATTGGGAGGAACTAAGAGATATTTACTCTAAGGGGCTCATACAGTTAATCACTGAGTCCTTACAATTAAATGATGTTTTTTCTCCATGCTTTGGAGCAGAGCTGCAAATTATCTGTCTTAAATACATGGTACAAAGTGCTACACTGGCAATAAGATGGAACCTTTTATTTTATCATAGTGTCTTTTTTCTTCCCCCCTTTAAATAATATGGCTATTCTACATCATTAGGCCAATGGGCCTCTTGTCTCTGATGATTTTATATCTCTTCTCCCTAGCTGATCGGCCACAATTTTGCAATTTTGGGATCCAGTTGTCCCTATTTGGCGTTTTCCAGGGACTATCCACAAATATTGGCATAACTTTCTTTCCCCACAACACATACATGTGAGGTTTTACCATACAAATCAGATCAACGATACAGCCAATTTGCGGATTCAGTGGAGCGTATACAGCACCTGTTTTTAATATAAACCGGCAGGTATACAGTTTTGCTCATCACTGCACAGAATGTAAGTCACAAGTATTTCCTTGATCTCTCCTATATAAACTGATGTATTATATCATTATCTGTATTGTTCTGTTCAATTGACTGATTTTTGTCTGATCAATTACCTACAGACCACCACCCAGGGTCTCCTCCCTCCCCCCTGAAGAAGGAGTATTTATATAACTCCGAAACTAGTCGGGTCTGGAGCCTTTACCCTGAATTGGTGTGATTCATTTGAAGTGCATATGTGATGTATTCTACATAAACTTGCCTTTTATACTATTGTGTTAAATTTTGTCTTTCAATAAAATATTTAAACTTTTCTAAATCCTTGTGTATATGTGAGTGCCTAAAAAATCCCACCAATAGGGGAATTCCTTTTCTTGAGATTTCATTGGGATGTGGCACCACCGATAGCACCCAACACAGGTAACCCCCTTTTGATTTATGATAGGTAGCAAATACCACTCCCCGCTCAACCTGTGTTGTGTCCTATCTGTTTCCCCACGAAGGTGATTTCCTTCCCCCTCCCCTCCGTGGACAAACAGACCAACTTTATATATTTGATTACCTTTACTCATTATTTGAATTATAAGTTATAATCTGTTGTTGTAAATAGGAGACCAGCCTTACCGCATCAATTGAATGTGCATGTGCTAGAAGTCATTTTCATATTTTTTGATTGTATCAAGCTCACTTTTTCTCTCCAATAGTCATTGTCAGAGACCCCCATTTATTTCCTGTTCCGTTTGAGCCATCATGGCCAGCTATACGGGAGACGAATGGGAGGGTCTGATGTCTCAGTATCTCAAGGACTTTGGGCAGAAGGAGTATGCAGATGCGGATTTATCCACACTCTTCTTCCAGTTGTCCAAAGTCCTTGAGAAAAAATCAGCCAATTTTTGGCACATAAAATCCTTCCAGGACTATTTAAAAAACAAAACAAATCCTGCAGGCCTCAGAGTTCAACTTTTTCCACTCCTAGAGGATTTAAGCCCGGAATTTAAGACCAGTTGGGAACAAGCCCTGAGTGACTGTTCAGCCACTCTTATGACATTGCTAATCGGCGAATACACTCGCCGCTCGGCGATCTTAGAAAAAGAAATTGGTAGTCTATGTGATAAAATGCAAAAGTATAAAACACACAGACTTTTCGATGAAAAAGAAAAACAACTTAAACAACACCTAGAAGTACATAATCGTAACATTTTAATCAAAAAACAAAATAAATTAAATAGAGATACTATTGCCTTTGAACAGAAGAAGGCATATAAATGGAATACCAACAAAACAATGCATAATGGGCTACCAAATAGACAACACCAGGCCAATACCTCCCATCCTTCGTCCAGAAACACATCACGTGCTCCACAATATCCAACAAAACAAAAAGCTAAGGAAAGAGTTAAACGAGCACTCCAAGATGAAACACTAATTGGACAAACAATAAAAAAATCCAATATCCAACAAGAACGCACCTCCAATCTTTCACTATTTAAGCCACAAACCTCTCACTCTGACAATACCTCCCAATCACCACTAGATGTCACTACCTCCCTCACCAATATATCCACATCCAATATATCTCAGATACCTCTCTCACTTGTTTCCACCACTGACCTCCAAGATTCCACTTTTTTAGAACTGATTCATCAAAGAGTTCCTATCTTCACTCCAACCACACATTAAAAACACCCACAATGCACTCCTCCATTGTTCCCACTACCAATTCGTCACAAACGGATCTATCAGTCATTAATCTTTCCGATTATGAGTTATCCCCAGATGAAATTGAGGTCTTGTCCAAAGGCCTCAGTTTCTGCCCAAATACTCCCCTTAAGAAATTTGATTTCATAAAAGATCTCCACCTCTTTGCCCGCAAGTTGAACTTTAAGGCCATATATGATAAAACAAACATGTCCAATATATCCAAGACTCAAAAAGATCCCATCTTAGATACATTGATATCTCTGTTGGAAGAGAACGATGATCTCATCGATAAAATTGACTTGCCATCACTCCTGGCGGGTATAGACCCCAAACAACCAAACCCCATTTCAAAAACTGAATCCCTGAGGAAAAAGTCTGATAAATTTCCTAATTCCACAAATGCCAACGTTTCTGCCTTTGTAAAGCTTGTATCAAAAGAGGTCGAAAAAATAAACATTCGACCATCCAAAACACCAAACATTACGGCGAGCCAAAGATCAGCCATCAACAAACTATCACAAAATCATTTAATTACAATAAAACAGGCTGACAAGGGCGGAAACGTTGTCATTATGAATAATTCACAATACACAGCCATGTGTTACAAAATTCTTAAAAATCAGAATTGGTACCGCAAAATCACAGCAAACATTGTCACAAAGTATCAACAAGAATTCTATCAATTAATTGATACAGCATATATACATAATGTGATCCCTAAACACACATGGGAATTTATCCGCATACCATTCCCTATTACTCCAACCTTTTATTCGCTCCCTAAAATTCATAAAAATGCTACTGATCCACCAGGGCGGCCAATTATATCAGGCCGTGGTTCGATTTCCGATAGCGCCAGCAAATTGGTAGATGCCTTCCTCAAACCGTTTGTAACGGCCCTACCCTCCCACATCCGTGATACCATACATTTTCTACAGCGTATTGAGGATGTGTACGTCCCACAAGATAGCTTACTTGTCACCATTGACGTTGAGGCCTTGTACAGCTCTATCCCCCATGATCGGGGGATAGCAGCTGTGCAACATGCCATAACATCTAGCTACAACCTCGACGCCTATGGCGAATTCATCCTGTCTATTTTACAGTACATTTTACATCACAATGTATTCACATTTAATGGCTCCCACTACCTCCAGATACAAGGCGTAGCGATGGGCACATGCTGTGCCCCATCCTACGCCAACCTGTATCTGGGGGAGTGGGAGAAATTCTTTCTCACCAACGAGAGTACTTCTATGTATACGGACCACATCGCTATGTGGGTACGATACATAGATGATATCTTTATGATCTGGCAGGGTTCACCAGAACTTCTGACCAACTGTATAGACAGGATGAATCGAAATGATTTCAACTTAACCTTTACTATGAATTGCAGCAGAGATGCAATCACATTTTTGGATGTGGAAGTGGCGAGGGGTGAGGATGGTGTTCTCCGCAGTGGCCTTTTTCGGAACCCCACTGCTGGGAACACCATCCTCCATGCATCTAGCTTTCACCCTCGGTCCCTGATACATTCCATACCATATGGAGAGTATCTAAGAGCCAGACGTAATTGCACAGACTTAGAGAGCTTTCGCAAAGCAGCAGATGATTTGAGAACCAGACTCCTTGCCAGGGGGTACACAAAAACAATTCTAAAAAAAGCTTATAAAAAAAGCAATCTCTAGTGATAGAAGCAAATTATTATCCCCTAAACAAAACAAAGAAGAGGATTCAATCCTAAGAATAATAACAACATATTCGGAACAACATCCAACAATTAAAAAAATAGTATCCAAATACTGGCATGTACTAACCCTGGACCCTACCATAGGCAAATACGTTCCAGAACACCCCCACTTTACCTATCAGAAGGTACCGGCGCTAAAGGATAAACTCGTCCAGAGCGAATTTAAAAATCAAGAAAGACTAGACCCATGCAAATATAAGGGCACCTACATGTGTGGCAGCTGTAGATACTGTGGCTTCATGCTCACATCCAAAAACCCTATTCTGCCGAATGGCCAGATATTTAGGCCGAAGCATTTCGCCAACTGCCGCACTCACGGAGCGGTATATTTACTACTCTGTGGGTGCGGCTGCTTTTATGTCGGCAAGACGAAACTGGATTTTTTCAAACGTGCCAACAGGCATATCAAAAGTATTAAAACCTGTGACCCGGATTTACCCCTTGGACGGCATGCGGCGCTTGTCCATCCAGGGAAATTTCCGAAAATTACATTTTTAATCCTAGACAGGATCCACCCTAGTTCCAGAGGAGGAGACTGGAACAAGGTCCTCCTGCAAATGGAACTACGGTGGATCTATTTCCTCAAGGCCACTGAGCCCCCAGGACTAAATGAGATGGTATCCTTTAAGCCGTTTCTGGAAGGCTTCAACTCAGGAGGAATGGAGAAATGAGATCTCCTTCCTCATTTCTGATAATTGCTATACTATCTCTGGGACAATGACCATCCTGCTGTTCTAGTTTGTCACCAGCAGGGGTCAGTAATGGCAAAATTATCACCATTAAATGTATATATGTACATATGTATTCGATGCATGCATATAACTCTTTTTCTGGTTTCTGGTCTCCCAACAGGTGCTCTTGCGCTCATCTGAATCACCATGGACTGTAATCTAAATGATAACAAACCTCTTTTTTTCTTTTTACTTTTTTGTCCCTTTTTTTCCCCTCCTTTGCAAACAAATACAAAAAGTTGGAGATCGTTAAGGCCAGCCTCAATGGGGCTCTATTACAAATCTCCTTTTGAGTGAGATTTTCTTTTTCTCTCATTTGACAAGCAAAGGGAATTTTCAGTTTATATACATTGCCGGTTACTTCCTGTCCCCACAGGACGGAACAATGTGGTTATAAGCACCAGTGAATTCTTGCCAAATAGACAACCCGGCACGAGAAGCGGCCGCCACCTAGTGGCGAGCCGCATCTTGAGTCCTCTGTCATGTTAAGGTCTCGCATTGCGAGACCAGCAGACGATGACTCACACAAGGCCCCGCCTGCGTTCCACGCCGACGGGTCAGGTGACGTGCCGGTGGAACGCAGGAGCCGATCGGACTTCCGCCATATCGCCATCTGGGCCAATGGATGAACAGGCAATCAGCGAAAGGAAAGGTTGAAACAAATACAGATAAGTTAACACAGCTGTGGAGTCTTATTGACTCCACATATAAACCCCGGATCTCGGCAGTGAACTCATTGTTCGCTTGCTGAGAACACTGAGGGGATCCGGCCCGATCCAGGCTGACAAAAATCTTGCTAAAGGTAATAGCTTTCATTTCAATCTGAACAAAATCTCCTCTTAGTTTATGGAGGCGATTCATTCATACCCATGCCATCATTGTTTATTGGGAGGAACTAAGAGATATTTACTCTAAGGGGCTCATACAGTTAATCACTGAGTCCTTACAATTAAATGATGTTTTTTCTCCATGCTTTGGAGCAGAGCTGCAAATTATCTGTCTTAAATACATGGTACAAAGTGCTACACTGGCAATAAGATGGAACCTTTTATTTTATCATTGTGTCTTTTTTCTTCCCCCCTTTAAATAATATGGCTATTCTACATCATTAGGCCAATGGGCCTCTTGTCTCTGATGATTTTATATCTCTTCTCCCTAGCTGATCGGCCACAATTTTGCAATTTTGGGATCCAGTTGTCCCTATTTGGCGTTTTCCAGGGACTATCCACAAATATTGGCATAACTTTCTTTCCCCACAACACATACATGTGAGGTTTTACCATACGAATCAGATCAACGATACAGCCAATTTGCGGATTCAGTGGAGCGTATACAGCACCTGTTTTTAATATAAACCGGCAGGTATACAGTTTTGCTCATCACTGCACAGAATGTAAGTCACAAGTATTTCCTTGATCTCTCCTATATAAACTGATGTATTATATCATTATCTGTATTGTTCTGTTCAATTGACTGATTTTTGTCTGATCAATTACCTACAGACCACCACCCAGGGTCTCCTCCCTCCCCCCTGAAGAAGGAGTATTTATATAACTCCGAAACTAGTCGGGTCTGGAGCCTTTACCCTGAATTGGTGTGATTCATTTGAAGTGCATATGTGATGTATTCTACATAAACTTGCCTTTTATACTATTGTGTTAAATTTTGTCTTTCAATAAAATATTTAAACTTTTCTAAATCATTGTGTATATGTGAGTGCCTAAAAAATCCCACCAATAGGGGAATTCCTTTTCTTGAAATTCTATAACCACACTCACGTTTATTTAAAGCAAATCCCATAATAATGCACTCACAAACAAAGGATAAAAGCAAGCATCCAATAAATCAATATATCATCCCAATCCGGGATACTTGCCAGCCATCGCCGTCCCACTGTAGGTGTAATGGTGCTGGTGGCTGAGCCTGACGTGCAGAGGTAGCCTCGTGGGATCTGGTACAACAGGAACACGGACGGGTCACACTGGTGGTAGACACGGGCTAGTCTGAGGTGCGGAGTCTAAGTGCTAGCTGGTTTTCACTAGAGCCCCTGGTGGTGGGGATAGACTGCGCTGCAAGCTAACACCAGGTCGCGGTCCCCAGGGTTGCCCCACCAGGAGGTGAACACGTCCAGAATCAGAAGCAGATAAGCCGACAAGGATAAGGCAGGAGAGTGGTCACAGGAACGAGCCAAGGTCAGGGCGGGCAGCAAGCAGACGAAGTAGTGGACAAGCCGGGAGGTCGATCAGGAAGTCAACAGGAAACAGCAGGTTCAGGATCAGGAAGTACAGGTAAAGCTGCAGACAAAACAGCAATGGCTCA
This sequence comes from Pelophylax lessonae, assembly GCF_965119305.1. Lineage (NCBI taxonomy): Eukaryota > Metazoa > Chordata > Amphibia > Anura > Ranidae > Pelophylax > Pelophylax lessonae. Next base: position 187,197,299 of record NC_138775.1, on the reverse strand, counting down.
GTGCTGCTGTGGTGTTTAAATAGGCCAGCCTTTTGCCAATTAGTGCAATTAGTCTGCACTAAGTTAACTCTTAACTGGCAGATTCATGACAGCACTTCAGTGTACACAGGGAGTGTTCCTAACATTGCCCCCCCCTTAAGGGCAACCTCCGGGTGCCCAATAGGTTTTTCTTTTGTGGGTGACTGCGAAAGAAAGCATAGATCAGTTCTTTAGCATGGATATTCCGTTCCGGTTCCCAGGAATTTTCTTCCAGACCGTAACCTTTCCACTTTATGAGAAACTGTAATTGACCTCTCCTCCTCCTGCAATCCAAAATAGCTTCCACCTCATATTCTTCCTCCCCATCGACAATCACAGGTTCGTGTGGTTCCGAGCTTCTGCCCGGGAAGGAGTTAGGGACTGTAGGTTTTAACAAGGAGACATGAAACACCGGATGAATTCTAAGAGAATCAGGTAAGTGTAATTCATATGAGACCTCGTTGAGTTTCCTCTTGACCGGGAAGGGTCCAATAAACTTGGGTGCCAATTTCTTTGAGGGACAGGCTAGGTGGAGGTTGCATGTAGATAGCCATACCTGGTCACCTGGTTGAAGGATTAGTTCCCCTCTCCTCTTCCTGTCAAAAATCTTTTTAGAGGCTGCTTGTGCCCTTATTATAGCATCCTGCAGCAGTTTACAATTGCGGTTGAGGAAGCTAATGATATCCTGTACTGCTGGAACTGTGGGTTCAGCGGGAACGTCCGGTAAGAAGGACGGATGGAAACCGTAGTTTGCGAAGAATGGAGCTTGCCCTGTAGCAGAATGTTTAGCATTGTTGTATGCAAACTCTGCCAATGGTAGTAGGGCCACCCAGTCATCCTGGACAAATGTGGTGAAACAACGGATATACTGTTCCAACGTCTGGTTTGTCCTTTCGGTTTGTCCATTAGTCTGAGGATGGTAGGCGGAAGACAAGGACAGCTCAATCTTCAACGCGTCGCACAAGGCTTTCCAGAAGCGGGAGGTAAACTGGACCCCTCTATCTGAAACAATATTTGCAGGAACCCCATGAAGCCTAACGATCTCTTTAATAAAAACTTCTGCAGTCTCCTTGGCCGTGGGCGTATTCCTGAGTGGCAAGAAATGGGCCATCTTAGATAGACGATCAACGACCACAAAAATGGCGGAACAGCCCTCTGAGGGGGGAAGCTCCACTATGAAGTCCATGGCGACCATCTTCCAAGGCCTGTCAGGGACTGGTAGTGGCCTGAGCAGGCCCCACGCCTTGTTTCTTACAGACTTGCTCCGGGTACAGACGGTACAAGACTTCACGTACTCCCTGCAACTCTGTTCCAGATCTGGCCACCAAAATGTTCGTTGTAATAGATCCAGGGTCTTATGAGTACCAAAATGGCCCGCCAGAGGGTGGTCATGGCATAACCCTAAAACCGTCACTCGGACCTCTTCAGGGACAAAGATCTTGTCTTCAAGCCATAACAACCCATCTCTGGGTACCAGGGACACCTCAGGGAGACAGAGATTCTTTGCAGAAGCTTGCTTTATTTGGGCCATCAGGTTGGTCTGTAATAACAAAAAATTACCTGCGGACAGGATGGTGTCAGGTACTGGCACTTCCTTTGGATCATCAAACATGCGGGAGAGCGCATCTGGCTTGACATTTTTAGATCCCGGCCGGTAGGTAATATGGAAGGAAAATCTTGAGAAAAACAATGCCCAACGTGCCTGACGTGGCCTCAGCCGTTTAGCAGCTCTTAAATACTCAAGATTCTTGTGATCTGTGAAGATGAGGATAGGATGCGTTGCCCCTTCCAACAAGTACCTCCACTCCTCAAGGGCAGCCTTAATGGCCAGAAGTTCTCGATCGCCAACGTCATAGTTCCTTTCTGCTGGGGAAAGTTTACGAGAGAAGAAGGCTATAGGATGTATGAGATCTTTAGTACCCTGCCTTTGCGAAATAACTGCCCCCACGGCCACTTCTGATGCATCTACTTCAAGAAGGTAAGGAAGGGCCGGATTCGGGTGACTCAGGATGGGAGCAGTTGTAAAGAGCCTTTTCAAGGTTAGAAAGGCAGTCTGGGCTTCAGGAGGCCAATTGAACCAGGTATTCTGCTTCGTGAGCTGTGTAATGGGGGAAATGATGTCAGAGAATCCCTTAATAAATCTCCTGTAAAAGTTGGCAAAACCTACGAAGCGCTGGACCCCCTTCTTGTCTGACGGGGGTGGCCAGTCCAAGATGGCTGAGACCTTTTGGGGATCCATCTTAATTCCTTCAGTGGAAATTATGAGACCTAGGAACTGAATACTCTGGCGTTCAAATTCGCACTTCTCCGGCTTGGCATATAATCCGTGTTGGCGGAGTCTGCCGAGGACATTTTTGACATGTCCCCGATGTTGATCCAGGGATGCAGAGAAAATCAAGATATCGTCCAGGTAGACAATAACAAAGATATCTAACCAGTCTCTGAAAATATCATTTACAAAATGTTGAAAGGTTGCTGGGGCGTTGCACAGGCCGAAGGGCATCACCAGATATTCAAAATGCCCAAACCTGGTGCGAAACGCTGTTTTCCACTCATCCCCCTCACGAATACGGACCAAATTATAGGCCCCACGTAAGTCTAACTTAGTGAAAATGGAGGCTGACCTCAGTCTTTGGAAAAGTTCTGGTACCAGGGGAAGAGGGTAACGGTTCTTGACCGTGATCTTATTTAGTTCCCGATAGTCCACACAGGGGCGGAGAGAGTGGTCCTTTTTTTCCACGAAGAAGATTCCTGCCCCTGCTGGGGATGTCGATGGACGAATGAACCCCTTCTTTAGATTTTCATCCACGTATTCTTTCAGAGCCTCCAATTCCCGTTCTGACAAAGGGAAGATACGACCGAATGGAATCCCGGCCCCAGGAAGTAACTCGATCGGGCAGTCGTATGTGCGTTGAGGAGGAAGGGTCTCGGCCCCCCGTTTACTAAAAACGTCCAGGTAGCCATGATAAGGCTTAGGCACAGCAGAAAGCAGATCTGTGTCAGAGTCCAAACAGAGCAGGGTACTGGCAGGGCTGAGAGAGACCGGTAAACAGGAGTTTATGCAGTAATCAGACTGAAATTTGATCGTTCTTGTCATCCAATCGATTTGCGGGTTGTGGGCCTGCAGCCACGGCAATCCTAGGATAACCGGAAATAAAGGGGAAGCAATAGCATCCAGGCTGAGTAGCTCTTTGTGACCTGAAGAAGTGACCATAGGAAGTGGAGGGGTCTCCTGAGTCACAGGTCCAGACTTAATATGAGACCCATCTGCAAGAAAAATGGAAAGTCCTTGAGTCTTGGTTTGAAGAGGGATGTGTTGTTGGATGGCGAACGTGAGATCAATGAAACAGCTGCACGCTCCAGAATCAATAATTGCGGTGACTGGTATTGTACCTCCCGGGAGTTGAAACGAAACAGGGAGCGCTAAGTGAGTAGCACTGGCAGCGGATGCTGGATAACTTGAAGGAGAGATGGAGAGAAACTTACGTAACTTTGCTGGGCAAGAACGTACGTAATGGCCGTCTTCACCACAGTATAGGCAGAGGTTATTCTTTTGCCGGCGGTGTCGTTCTTCAGCGGTTAGGGTAGACCGCATAACGCCAACCTGCATGGGTTCTGGGGCATCTGGTGTGAAGTTAGCAGGAGCCAGGTTGGCCGGAATGGGCCTGGGGGAGGTGACATGAGCCGGAGTTGCGAACCGCGGCATCACCCAGAACGGGCGTGGATGCTGGGCAGACCTTTCCGCACGGCGCTCACGAAGCCGGCGATCTATCTGGATAGCCAATGAAATCAATGCCTCTAGGGAGTCTGGAATGCCAACTCGGGCTAGCTCGTCCTTCAGACCCTCAGATAGGCCTGAGCGGAACTGGTGACGTAGCGCTGCGTCGTTCCACTCGGTATCAGTACTCCACCGTCTAAAATCCGAGACGTACTCCTCTACTGCTCTGCGGCCTTGCTGGAGTGCATGAAGAGCAGCTTCCGCTGTGTAAGTGCGCTGTGGATCATCGTATAATTGAGCCATGGCACCAAAAAAGGAAGACAAGGAGTCTAGGTGTGGGCTGCACTCTTCAAGAAGTCGGTGTGCCCAGGACTGGGGTTCATCCAAGAGTAGGGAGATGACAAATCCAACCTTGGTGGCTTCCAAGGAGAAAGTCCGGGGCTGCAGTGAGAAATAAAGTTCGCATGCGTTACGGAACGCCCTAAATTTGTCCCGATCTCCTGAAAATCGCTCTGGTGTAGGAACCCTGGGTTCAGGTGGTAGCATCACCACTGTGGGTCCTGAGACCGAACCTGTTGGTGTCGTGGAAGTTGGGGGTACCAAAGAAACAGGAGGGATCCCCGGGTTAGTCACAGAGTGCATGCGTTCCTCCAAGTGCACATAGCTGTCCTGGAGCGACTTGACTGTTTGCGACAATGCTGCCAAGTGTTGGCAGATCTCGTCCAGAGGAGAGGCCCCTCTTGCAGGCTCCGACATGGCTGTCTTGTACTGTAATGGTGCTGGTGGCTGAGCCTGACGTGCAGAGGTAGCCTCGTGGGATCTGGTACAACAGGAACACGGACGGGTCACACTGGTGGTAGACACGGGCTAGTCTGAGGTGCGGAGTCTAAGTGCTAGCTGGTTTTCACTAGAGCCCCTGGTGGTGGGGATAGACTGCGCTGCAAGCTAACACCAGGTCGCGGTCCCCAGGGTTGCCCCACCAGGAGGTGAACACGTCCAGAATCAGAAGCAGATAAGCCGACAAGGATAAGGCAGGAGAGTGGTCACAGGAACGAGCCAAGGTCAGGGCGGGCAGCAAGCAGACGAAGTAGTGGACAAGCCGGGAGGTCGATCAGGAAGTCAACAGGAAACAGCAGGTTCAGGATCAGGAAGTACAGGTAAAGCTGCAGACAAAACAGCAATGGCTCAGTGCTGCTGTGGTGTTTAAATAGGCCAGCCTTTTGCCAATTAGTGCAATTAGTCTGCACTAAGTTAACTCTTAACTGGCAGATTCATGACAGCACTTCAGTGTACACAGGGAGTGTTCCTAACAGTAGGTTTGAAGCCGTGGCTGGTAACCGCCGCGAGACTTCCGGGTTACGGCGTGACGTCAGACGTCCGGATCGTCACGTTGCTATGGTCACCGCGTGTACACGCCCTAACGCGTTTTGGCATTGGCTGACTTCTACGGAGGGCGTGGACACACGGCGACACCACTCCTATTTATGTTGACAATGAGAAAGGGCGGAAATGGCACACAGGAGGAATCCATAACTACTGGCAGTACGGGACGCTACTCACATCCCACACACCTCCAGGCATGTTACCACTGCACCAATCTCACTACCCCCACAACAGGAAGTGTGTATTAACCCTCCACTTCCCACGTGAGGAGCAAATTATACAGAGATCATACTGAGTTATCACCAAAAATAATGATAAACAGCCATCTCCATGGTGACCAAGCAAATTGTATCTATACCTATATAACGTACATACATTGTAGTTACATAATCATTATATGCATCGCACATTACATAGTGGTAAGTACAGAGCCCTTAGGTATATTCTGCCTATTATGATCTGCACCTCCAATACCCGAATAACAAGGCTAGGAGGGCGCAGAATACCCTCTTATATTTATTAAAGTGCTAAGACCAGGAATTTCTATTATCAACCTTTCCATCCAATATTAAGTCAGGAAAATTATCCCTCTTCAACACAGCTACATTCCTGCCTCGTGTTCACTCCAAACCCTGACAGGACAACACGCTGCTCATTGTCATTGGAGAGATACATTATTCCCAATAGCTTAAAGGTGAATCAAGGTACAAGGTGGGCTAGCTACCCTGAATCACCACCTAACATATATCAACTAGATATAACAACCTGTGCTCTGCACATATCACCATGCATATATATGTGCGATACTAACTAAATGTGATTACACACCTTATACACATATAATATATAATCTATTTAAAACAGATAAAAAATAATATATAAATATGTGACCCTGAACCCACTCCCACCTAGGAGCAGCTAAGGCTGAAACTGAAACCTGAATAAGGTAGTATAAAAATATCATCCTCTAAAAATACAAATACAGAGGTAAGATTATATAAAATTACTGTATAAAAATCCATATTTTAATATTACCAGGGATCGACCCCATACTTCCCAAAAGGAAAAAATCGAAGAAGGAAATGAAACACAAAGACTTTTTAATGTAAACGTCAATGAAGGGGGATTTCAGTAATCACTAATGAAGCAATTGAGATCCAATTCCACATTAAGGCCCTGGGGCTGAAGTGCATTAGTGAGGTAGATCCAATAGGTCTCTCTCTTAGATATTTCCCTTACCATATTGGAACCTCTCCAAGCTTTATCTATTTTTTCTATGCCCCAGAAAACCAAACCCCTCTGATCTTGGTTGTGTTTCTGTTTAAAATGTACAGACACGCTGTAGTCTTTATATCCTTTTCGTATATTAGCGATGTGTTCCGACACCCGCTTCCCCAATATTCCAATATAGATCTTACCACATGGACACAGGAGACCATAGACCACATGCGTGGACATACACGTGATACAGTCCTTGATTTCGAAGGTTTTGCCATTGGATGGTAAAACAAAAGAAGTGTATCCCCTAAGGTGAGTACTAACCTGCCTGCAGGATTTGCATCTCCTGCAGGCATGAAAGCCCACCCTCTTTTCCCAAAAAAGACTTGGTTTCTTAGGGGGATCAAGGACTTTTTTCACTAATTTGTCGGCGCTTTTCTGTATATAAACACTGGATCTTTAGGTAGTACTCCACTTAAAAACCAATCCATACACAAGACGTTCCAGTGCTTACGTGTAACGCTCCTGCGTTTTTATATGGTGTGGATTTTCAGCTGCAGAAATAGTTCCACGTCAGCAGTCATGTAAGAGATATGCCGAGATACCATTCCCAATCTCAATGACTCATCATGTGTGGAAGGTCTTATTTCAGCCAGTAAATACACACAATTAGCAAGCTGGTTCTTAGAGTGACTTTATGCATGTGGTAACACAATGATGAAGGTTGAGGGATAGGTTGAGTGGAGGTGGTAGGTGATAGACACTTGAAGGTGAGACAGTAGCAGATGGATGCAGGAAGGTTTAGCAATGTTGTATGATAGCAGATGATAGAATAGCAGGTGGACATACAAAAGAGATCAACCCAGTGCAGAAAAGTAACAGTAGTCTCAAGAGCTAGCAATCTAGTTTATGCAGATGTGATAAACAGTCTCTACTATGCAGAGCTAGATAGTGTAAGCTTAGTATAAGTTTATAGAGAATTCCCCTGCGGGGTACTTAGCACTATTAGCGATACAGCCGAAGGGTGGTTCAGGAGAGGCGGATGATCCAGTAGCGGGATACAGGGATCAGCGCAGCGAGGTTCCGTCAGCGAAGTAAGCTTGCAAGCATGGAAGCTTCAAGCAAGGTTAGCATCCAGATAAGGGTGTTTGAACGAACACATGTGAGTGAGAACCGACGCCTTAAATAGCCATCTAGTCCGGCGCTGAGTGATGACAGCTCCAGTCTTAAAGGTGTATGCGCACCTTTCCAAAAGTAAATGGTAGGGCGCATACACTTGTGGAAAGTGTAATTTAGGGTACCAAAGGTACCGGAACATTACAATACCCCCCCCTTAAGGCCTGCTCCTGAAGGCCTCTGGAGCTGGTTTGTCTGGGTATCTCGCATGAAAATTGCGGATTAATCTAGGGGCATGTATGTCAGAGGTGTTTAGCCAGGTGTCGTCTTGGGGCCCATAGTTCTTCCATCTAACCAAGTACTGAAGTCTTCTTCTGTAGATACGAGAATCCAGAATCTCTTTTATCTCGTATTCTTCTCCACCTTCAACTTGTACAGGAGGGGGAGGTGGAATATTAGGCCTTATTCCTTGGTCCGGAACATGGGGTTTTAGTAGCGACACATGGAAAATGGGATGGATTTTTAGGTCCATTGGCAATGTAAGCTGCACTGCAGCTTTTCCAATAAGTTTCTTGATTGGGAAAGGTCCCAAGATCAGAGGTCCAAGCTTTTTGCTAGGGATCTTCAGTCTCAAGTTTTTTGTTGAGAGCCAAACGAGGTCCCCGATAGTATACTGTGGAGAAGGTCTTCTACGAAGATCATAGTACTTCTTTTGTTGACTGTGAGCGTGTGCAATGGTAGTATTTAGTAAACCCAGAGAATCCTTTATTTGGGAAAGATAGTCTGAGGCTACTGGGTTATTTGAAGGAAGGATGCGTGGAGGGAGAATAGAGGGATGGAACCCATAGTTCAAGTAGAACGGACGCTGCTTGGTTGTACTGTGAGTTGCGTTGTTGTAGGCAAATTCTGCCAGGGGGAGAAGATCCAACCAATCATCCTGTTGGTAAGAAGTGTAACAACGTAAATACTGCTCGATGCATTGGTTGACTCTTTCAGTCTGTCCGTTGGTCTGCGGATGGTAAGGAGAAGTGAGCTTCCGCTCAATCCGTAGTATGTGACATAGTTCTTGCCAGAATTTAGAAATAAATTGGGATCCACGGTCAGACAAAAGAGTTTTTGGGATACCATGTAATCTGAAGACATGTTTCATCAGGAGTTCTGCCGTTTGTTTGGACGAAGGTAGTCTGCGAATAGCAATGAAATGTGCCATCTTTGTCAGATGGTCCACTGACACCAATATGGTATTAAATCCTTTGGAAGGAGGCAATTCTACGATGAAGTCCAATGACAGAACCTCCCATGGAGTTTGGGGTATTGGTAGACTGCATAGTAGACCGGATGGTCTCGTAGTGTCAATTTTGGACCTGGCACAGACATTGCATGAAGAGACAAATTTTTGTATAGATGTTTTCATGTCAGGCCACCAGAATTGCCGAGAAATCAAATTGAAAGTCTTTGTCATACCCATATGTCCTGCCATAGGCACATCATGCGATAATTCCAAGATCTTGGTGCGTAGGGTAGGTGGTATGTAAAGTTTGTCGTTGTAGTAGAGGAAGCCTTCTGCATCGGTAGTTAGTTGTGGTGGGGGTGAATCCAACCTTATACCATGCAGAACCTCTTCCTTCAAGGAACGGACAACTCCAATAATGCGTTTGTGAGGTATTATAGGAACGGAAGGAATTTCAAAGTAGTTTTCTTCAGTTAGTCGTGATAGTGCATCCGCCTTTTGGTTCTTATCTGCAGGTGTGTAGGTCACTAGGAAGTTAAACCTTAGAAAGAATAGTGACCATCGTACCTGTCGATGCGAGAGAGTTTTGCTAGTCTGAAGATATTGGAGGTTTTTATGGTCCGTGTATATAATTATTGGTAATTGGGTGCCTTCGAGTAAATGTCGCCAATTCTCCAGAGCCAATTTTATAGCAAGCAGTTCCTTCTCACCCACGGGGTAATTTATCTCGGGACTGCTCAGGGATTTAGAAAAAAAGGCGACTGGATGAAGTGGTGAAGTGGGGGTAGGTCGTTGGGAGAGTATTGCTCCTACTGCCAGGTTTGACGCATCTACCTCCAGAATGTATTGGAGGGATGGGTCTGGATGGCGTAATATGGGAGCGGAAGTAAACCTTGTCTTTAACAAGTGGAAAGCCTTATTTGCTTCTTCTGACCATTTAAATGGTATTTTTATGCTAGTGAGCTGTGTGAGGGGTCTCACAATAGCAGAAAAGTTTTTTATGAACTTCCTGTAGAAATTTGAAAATCCCAGGAATCGCTGTAGCGCCTTGCGTGTAGTTGGTGTAGGCCAATCCTGAATGCAGGATATTTTACTCATGTCCATCTCGATTCCTGTTTTGGATATGATGTAGCCTAGAAAGAGTACCTCATCTTTATGGAACAAGCATTTCTTCAGCTTCACATAAAGATTATGTGCAAGCAATCTCGATAATACAAGTCTTACATGTCTTATGTGTTCAGACAGGGTCCGTGAATATATAAGTATATCGTCCAGATATACCACAACACAGACATCTAGTAAGTCTTTAAAAATATCGTTTATAAATCGTTGGAAAACTGCAGGGGCATTGCATAGGCCGAATGGCATCACAAGATATTCGAACAATCCGTATCTAGTTCTGAACGCAGTCTTCCACTCGTCTCCATCACGGATTCGAATGAGATTGTATGCTCCTTTCAGGTCTAATTTTGAAAAATAGGTAGCTCCACGCACCTGCTCAATGAGCTCAGGGATAAGCGGTAGAGGATAGCGATCTTTTATTGTGATAGCATTCAATTTCCTGTAGTCGATGATAGGTTTGAGACTTGAATCTTTATTGCGAACAAAAAAGAGTCCTGCTGCTGTGGAAGAAGTGGAAGGTCTAATAAAACCTTTTTCCAAGTTCTCATCCAAATAGGTTTTGAGATGGGCAAGTTCATCCTGTGAAAGAGGATAAACATGACCGAACGGCAATTTGCTATTTGGGAGTAGATCAATGCTACAATCATAGTCTCGATGAGGAGGTAATGCTTGAGCATTTTTCTCAAGAAAAACCTCAGAAAGATCCTGATAACATAGTGGTGCAATCTCATCTGTCACCACAGACAGAATCTTCCCGGAAAATGGGAGGTTACACTTTTTCTCGCAATAACAAGAAGGGAAGGTCAAGGACCGTTTCTTCCAATCTATGGTTGGTTGGTGTGTGTGCAACCAGGGAAGTCCCAACACAATGGGAAAGTGGGGTGATGGTATTAAATCGAAGGTAGAAGTCTCCCTATGAGACTCGTTAATAGTGACTAGAAGTGCTTGTGTCTGATCGGTGATCGGACCAGAGGATAACGGAACACCGGTAATAAGACTTACTGAGACAGGTTTGAGTTTAGAAATAATAGGAATTTTATTTAAAGCAGCAAAACATATATCCATATAATTTCCACAAGATCCTGTGTCAATCATGGCCTTAGTAGTAATCCTGTTCTGGTCCCACTGTAATGTCAAAAAAACAGAAATGTAGGGGTTAGTGAATGAAGTTCCTCAATCCTCCTAGAGAGACATGTGAACACTCACCCTTCTTTTTGTTGACTAGGGGACAGACGTTTATCTTGTGATCCGGGGATGCACAGTACAAGCAGAGATTTTCATTTCGTCTTTTGGCTTTTTCCATAGTTGATAGCGGTGGGCGTATGGTTCCTACCTCCATAGAAACGGCCAGACTGCGAGAGGAAACGGATAATGGCATTCCCATCTTTTCAGCCTTTCTTTCTCGTAGTCTTCTATCTATGGTAATACTGAGTTGTATTAATGCATCCAGGGTTTTTGGCAGATCCGCTCGGGCGAGCTCGTCCTTAACGGCTTCTGATAGGCCAAGCCTAAATTGGGTTTTCAGAGATGCATCATTCCATTCTGAATCAAGGGTCCATCTCTTGAACTCTGCGACAAAGTCTTCCACAGGCCTCCTTCCTTGTTTCAAGGATCTTAACTGAAGATCAGCAGTACTCTGCCTATTGGGGTCATCATATAGGCTAGTGAGCTCTGCCAGGAACAAGGCATAGGAGTTGAGAAGCTGGTCGTTTTTCTCAAAAAGAGAATCTGCCCAGGCTCGAGGATCGCTTGATAGGTAAGAAATAATAGTACAAACCTTAATGTGATCAGTAAGGTAGGTACGAGGTTTTAGCAAAAAAAGTAACTCACATGCGTTTTTAAATTCGCAAAATTTTTTGCGATCGCCTGTAAATACCAAAGGGGGATTTATCTTGGGTTCAGGGGACTGAGCAGAGGTAAGTTGTGTCAGTCTAATTACCTGCTGCGACAGAGCCTGATTGTCTTCTTTTAATTCAGCAAGTGCGTGTATTAACGCAGATACTTGCTGTTTTAATTGTGTCACCTGAGTGGTTATTTCTGGAACTATTTCTGCTGAATCCATTTTTAGGTTCGTTCAATCTGTAACGCTCCTGCGTTTTTATATGGTGTGGATTTTCAGCTGCAGAAATAGTTCCACGTTAGCAGTCATGTAAGAGATATGCCGAGATACCATTCCCAACCTCAATGACTCATCATGTGTGGAAGGTCTTATTTCAGCCAGTAAATACACACAATTAGCAAGCTGGTTCTTAGAGTGACTTTATGCATGTGGTAACACAATGATGAAGGTTGAGGGATAGGTTGAGTGGAGGTGGTAGGTGATAGACACTTGAAGGTGAGACAGTAGCAGATGGATGCAGGAAGGTTTAGCAATGTTGTATGATAGCAGATGATAGAATAGCAGGTGCACATACAAAAGAGATCAACCCAGTGCAGAAAAGTAGCAGTAGTCTCAAGAGCTAGCAATCTAGTTTATGCAGATGTGATAAACAGTCTCTACTATGCAGAGCTAGATAGTGTAAGCTTAGTATAAGTTTATAGAGAATTCCCCTGCGGGGTACTTAGCACTATTAGCGATACAGCCGAAGGGTGGTCCAGGAGAGGCGGATGATCCAGTAGCGGGATACAGGGATCAGCGCAGCGAGGTTCCGTCAGCGAAGTAAGCTTGCAAGCATGGAAGCTTCAAGCAAGGTTAGCATCCAGATAAGGGTGTTTGAACGAACACATGTGAGTGAGAACCGACGCCTTAAATAGCCATCTAGTCCGGCGCTGAGTGATGACAGCTCCAGTCTTAAAGGTGTATGCGCACCTTTCCAAAAGTAAATGGTAGGGCACATACACTTGTGGAAAGTGTAATTTAGGGTACCAAAGGTACCGGAACATTACATTACGGAAGACTTTTTCCACGTCTTTGTGCTGGGCATGAAAAGATGAAATAAAGCCCCACTCATGACGGTTGTCCGTCCTCTTTTCATTAGTAGTCAAGCAAAATTCCTGATAATTTTGACCAACCAACCTGATAGTATCATCAAGATCACTGCCTTTATAGCCCTTTTCAACGAAACGGTTCTTAATAATCTTGTTTGAAGAAATCCGCATCAGTGGTGCAATTTCTTCTAATGCGGAGCAGTTGTCCCTTCGAGATATTAGTAAGCCACTTACTATGGTGGCCGCTTTGGATCGGTAAATAACCGTTCCTGTCGGTTGGTTTAAAGTAGGCTCGTGTAACCAAAGCAGTGTCCTGAATCATTACTTCCACATCCAGGTAATGGATCACTTCCTTACTCCAATTAAACTCTAACTTAATATTATTGGAGTTCCCGTTCAAGTGTTCTGCAAACACTTGTAGTGTACTTTCAGGGCCCGCCCAGATGAAAAACAGGTCATCTATATACCTCTTATATGTAATTAATTCCTGCCTGTGTGCTGCGTGTATGTCACTGTAACATATGCGGACAGGGCAAGAATAAACTCTTTTGGTCCCCTAAATAGTTTTTTTATTGCAAGGCGCAATTCAACAGTACGCAATGGGTGTATCTCACTGTAACATATGCGGACAGGGCCGCAATAAACTTTTTTGCCCCTAAATGTTTTTTTTATTGCACGGCGCAATACAACAGTACGCAATGGGTGTATGTCACTGTAACATATGCAGACAGAGCCGCAATCAACTTTTTTTGTCCCCTAAATAGTTTTTTTTATTGCAAGGTGCAATTCAACAGTACGCAATGGGTGTATGTCACTGTAACATATGCGGACTGGGCCGCAATAAACTATTTTGGTCCCCTAAATAGATTTTTATTGCAAGGCGCAATAGAACAGTATGCAATGGGTGTATGTCACTGTAACATATGCGGACAGGGCAGCAATAAACTCTTTTGTCCCCTAAATTGTTTTTTTTATTGCACGGCGCAATACAACAGTATGCAATGGGTGTATGTCACTGTAACATATGCGGACAGGGCAGCAATAAACTCTTTTGTCTCCTAAATAGTTTTTTTTTATTGCATGGCGCAATACAACAGTATGCAATGGGTGTATCTCACTGTAATGTATGAATGAAAAACTGAAAAATAATTTTTTTACCCTAAATACTGTAAAATAATAATTTTTCCCTCACATTGGTGCTTTTTAAAGAGGAGGTTAGAAAAGCAATGTCTGTCTGACATACAGTCTTTAAAGGTAAATATGAAGGAAAAAATGTTTTTTCTTTTTTAAATGCAGATTAAGCACACATATGCACTGAGGTTGCATGAAATGTGTAGTACCGCACGCCTAACAGACTGATAAATTTTTTTTGTTTCTCCCTTCTCCTCCTCACTTGGCTCAGGTCAGGACATAAAGATCGTTCTACTGCACCCCCACACAATACAATCAATATAGATCGCTGTCTGATTAAAGCAGATTGTTCCTATCTATGCTTTCCCTAAAAACAATCTCTCCAGCATGGCCCTACAGTTAACTGCTATCTCTCCCTCCTGGCAAAAACATCGTTCACTGCACCCCACAAAGTCAAATCAATGTAGATCGCTGTATGATAAAGCAGATTGTTCCTCTTATGCTTTCCCTACAAGCAATCTCTTCAGCCTCGCCCTATAGTAAAGTGCTATCTGTCCCTCAGCAGCAGCAGTCAGGAACCTCTCCCTAACAGTAGTATTAGCAGAGTGATGCGCGGCGCTGTGTGACTCCAGCTTATATAGAGTCTGGGTCACATGCTGCACTGGCCTATCACAGCCATGCCATTACTAGACATGGCTGTAATGGCTTCTAGGGCACACTAGTTAAATGCTTGCTGATTGGCTGTTGAAAGCGCGCCATTAAAACCACGCCAAAACATTAAAATAATATTACCGAACAACGGACAGTACCCGAACATACAGTGAAATGTCCGGGTTCGGGTCCGGGTACCGAATACCCAAAAGTCTGGTACGAACACGAACAATACAGTCCGGGTTCGCTCAACCCTAGCTATAACATAAACAGAACCTTCACTGGAAAAGCCTAAACAAAATAATTTGTAGTATTATTACTTTTAATCCATTATTGTATCATAATCTCGCTGCAACATCCATGTAGAATTAAGGAGGCAAGCAAAAGCAGCCCTAGAAGGGCTGGTCTACTTTAAATTGTCTAAATGTAATGGAGTATCACTTTTTTTTTAGTGTAGAGGCTCTGGAATATGGTGTATAGAAGCCACTCTTTTTAAAAGTGCTGCTAATGTACTCTTTCTTTTTCTTGCTCCTCCTCTGTAAGGGTGCGTATACACAATATACCACAATATAAGGCAGTAAGGGGGGCGGGTACTTGCGTTAAGAAGAAGAGTATTGGGGTGCTGGCTGTAAGGAGGGAGGGTCTGCTGCTGTCATTGAGGAGGAGGCATGTTGTGGTGCTGACAATGTAGAGATGGGGAGGAGGGTTTTGGTACTGTCCAAAAAACACAATGACTATTCTCAAGCTGGAGTTTGAATTTCCTGTCAATCAGGTGTATAACGTAGATTGTTTTACTTAACTTCAACTATTTCTTTAAACATAAAACATACCAGCAAAGTCAGACAGGCATTTGCTGATTATTTTCACATTCATTTTTTATAATGAAAGGTTGTTGTTCTATACTGTATGAAAAAAGGAAAAGGTTGGATGACCAGAGTTGTCCAAAATGTATTTGAGATAAGTACAGAGGCATATGTTTTATACATTTTTACATTTCTATTAACATTTTGTTTTTATTATTTTCCTTGTACGACAGTACCTGCCCTCTTAAAGCAAACATGAGCAAGGATAGCAAGTCAAACTGGATACTACCTTTATAAAAAAAAAAAGGAAGTCCTAAGCCTTAACACGCTCTTGTCCCTATGCAAAGAGGAGGTTGCCTCAATGAAGGGAAAAGGGCAGGTAGCAGAAAAAAGTTAAGAGTAGAATATTATGACCATAGACTGCCTACCCTTCACCAAATCCTCCATTCTGAGGGTAAAACAAATTATGAAGGTAGTTTGGATTGAGGCATCAGCAGTTGTAGACTGGAGCTCAGTACTGTTTGTGGCTGGTATGTAATGATGACACATTTATTATTTACATATTTTTAATAATGTTTATACTTTGTACTTTTCTGCACTGATAATGCAAAGTGGGTACTACCTTTATAAAAAAATAAAAAATAAAAGTCCTAGGCTTAAACTTAACCTTGTCCCTATGCAAAAAAATGTTCCTTGCATAAAGTCACCAGCTTAGACAGAGGAAAAGGCTATAAGGAATCCTACCTTGTGGGTGATAGTAAAGAGAGACACGTCTCTAATGTTTAAAGAAATTCCATTTCTGAAGAGCTGAGAAAACCAGATTAGGTCTTCTTATTCAGAGAATGAGAAACCAATGGTTTCCAAAAATATGACCTTTGGTAGTGCTGCTGAAAGCCAAACACTGGTCCAGAATTAGGAGAATATCACAGAGGCAATAGCAGTGTTAAATTATTTAGAAGCAGGACATTTTAACCACTTCCCCACCAGGCCTATTTCGGACACTTTTTGTTTACAAGTTAAAATCAGTATTTTTTCCTAGAAAACTACTTAGAACCCCCAAACATTATATATAATTTTTTAGCAAAGACTCTGGAGAATAAAATGGCGGTCATTGCAATATTTTTTGTCACGCGGTATTTGCGCAGCGGTCTTTAAAACGCCATTTTTTTGGGAAAAATTTTGAAAAATCACATTTCACTGCATTTAAAAAATACTAAACAGTAAAGTTAGCCCATTTTTTTGTATATTGTGAAAGATGATGTCACGCTGAGTAAATAGATACCCAACATGTTACGGTTTAAAATTGCGCCCCCCCCCCGTGGGATGTCAACAAACTACGGTCAATAGAGATCTCAATAGGCGACACTTTAAATTTATTTAACGGTTACCAGTTTAGAGTTAGAGTGTAGCTCTTTTTTTAAATTATTTCTCACACTCTGGCGATTGTGGCAATACCTCACATGTGTGGTTTGAACAGCGATTTCATTCGCGCCTCGACTTCCGTATACGTCTTTTTTTGTGCGCAAGCTAACGGTGACCGGGGCGGCTAAATTTTTTTTTTTCCCCATTTATTTTATTTATTTTTTTAACTTTATTACAGTTTTTTAAAAAAAAAAAAAATCTGATCACTTTTATTGCTGTCACAAGCAATGTAAACATCCCTTGTGACAGCAATATGCAGTGACAGGTACACTTTATGGAGGGATCGAGGGTCTAAAAGACCCTAGACCCCTCCACTACACTTCCTTGTATGCAAAACGCAGAAAACGGCGTTTTTGCATACAGCCGTTTTTCAAATTTGCCGCCTTTTGCAGCACACTAACCCGGAAGTGACGTCATGGACGCCGCCTCCGGGTTACGTCATCGGAGACCCGATCGAAGCCATTTCCGGCATTGATCGGGACTCCATCCAGCCGGCGGAGGCGTCGGCTGGGTGCTCGGGGCTCCCGGTGGGACGGGAGCCCCAGTAAAAGCCGCGGAAAGCTCCTGAGCCGCATCAGTCGGTACCGACGGAAAGCCGACCGTCGGCTTTAAACCACGGTACCGGGATGATGCCTCTAGCTAGAGGCATCATCCCGGTATACCCCCGCAAAGTTTAGGACGTCATATGACATCCACCCAGGGGGAAGTGCTTAAATTCAGGAATAATAGACCTAACTGGTATATGCCTAAATTTTATTTTACCTATGCAGATAGTGGAGTGCAGTGAATGTGAGTGATGTAATGTGAGATGACATTGTTCTTGCTCTTATTTTTTTTTTCAAATGATGAAAAGACCTAATTCATAAAAAAAAAGCTAAGGTTCTGACAATTGAAGACCTAGCTACCAATTGTTGTTGCATTCAGTTATTGCTCCTTAAAAGGATTTTTGGATGTACAGATCTGTGCAGACAGCTACACTCTGTAGTCCTGCACAGAGCCTATGTGCACACTCTGTGTCCTTTAACTAACCATTTTCACTGTGACAGGGTCTCCTCCTGTCCCATATCCCCCCCCCTCCCCCTTGTTTCAACCCAGTAGGGGCGTTTCCAGCAGGCACGCCCTAGCCTGAATCTCAATGGGGTTCTACACCTCTGTATACCCAGCTTTTATCCAATTCTATCTGAGCATATAGTCAGGAATTCTGCTGTTTGCTGGTCCATGCTCAGCCTTTCCATCTTATGGGGTTAGTCCAGTGGTGCAATACATGAGCCCTTTACAGATACCAAAAAACTAACTAGGACAACCCCAGATCGCAACAGCAGAAATGCTTTCTATCCGACTCTTATTCAAAGGGACCTCTGACATTTTTAACTTGTCTTTCCCTAATATACTTGGTAACACACTATTAGTTAATGCCATATTCCACACCGGTTTACACATTTCAAAGTCATAGTCACCAGTACCATTGTTAGCGTTACCAATCATTAATTGATCACACTTTCCAAGGTCACGATTTCTGATACCATGAGCATTGCATTTCAGATTGTCTCTGGATACCTCAACTTGAACCTCTTTGCAGATGACAGACAATCTCTGCTCTTGCCTCATCCATATCTTACCCTTCCTCCTTATGAGGTCTAGAAGGTGAGGCGGTATCTGCGCCATTTACTAAATCTCTGCTCAGCTGCACCTCGGACCACACTATCATAAATGTTCTCCGTCACAGCATCAGGCAAAAAGACCTCCGATGTCTCCATCAGCAGTATCTGGAAGCATCCTCACAGGGAACCGGTAGATCACTTGCAATACTATTAAAAAGCACTGTACCTACCAGTTCCACTGGTGATTAATGTTACCTGGCACAGCTTGTACTACCTGGCTCCGCCCATTTGTACCACACAGTACCACCTCATCTGACTGTAATGGAGGCATCCTGTTATACAAGGAATGTGCTTTCACCAGCTCAAATAGTTCCACTAGCATACTTGTCATTTCAACACACTCCACATCAATATGCAAGACATGTTTAGGAACCTCTCCCTCATCAGAGACATGGAGGAGCTCATTTACGGCAGCTTGGGAGGTCGATACATTTAAAGGGGCCACCACCCCACCGGAGGTACCCATCATCACAGCCTGATGCTCACCCAGAGTGCTATCAGATGCATTGCATGTCTCCTACTCATACCCTCTAACTCACCAACAATGAGCCTCTGCAAGTCAACACTTGTTACATTGACACCTTGACACTTGACATTCAACTGTTGGGCTATGGACAACACATCTGTTACACATGTGCCCTTTTCCGGTCCTTCAGACTGGAGGGGACCAACCTTTACAGGGGCCATCGCACCCTCAACCACTAGCCGCTCTGCAATCATCCTGTCTGGCATAGCAGTTGTCGTGTCTACACCCTTGTTGCATAACATAACCTTGTCTAACATGGCTAGTAACTGTTTGGCCCAACTGTCTCAATCTATTGTGCTTCCATCATGGGTGCTCTGCAGCACTGCATCACCTTCTCTAGGAGGCACCACAGGAACCTGGGACTCAACAGCAAATACAGTATATTTATCATTGTGACAACATGCTTTTTGCCATATGACACTGAGAAAATGCATCATCCATCAAAGCAGGCTGCAATACACCATTTTGGCCAGCTTGTCCTGGTGGCGCTACCAACACAGCTGTGTACTTTCAGCTCTGACAGGCTGAATTGATCCCTTACCAACTGGGATACACATAGGGTGAGTGGACTGCTTCCACACACTCTCACAGCATGGTGCACATGTCCTCTGTTCCACCACCAGAGCAGTATTAGTGCTGTCCTGGACAATCTTTGGCTTCAACATACAGAGACCCCCAGAGACTTCCAACGACAACCCTGTGGCTCTGCCTCTGGTTGCAAAGGAAAATATCCCCCTTTTCTCACTATTAGTGAACACATCACCAACATAAGCATGTTTATCTACAGTAATACTCTTATCAGCATGCATAGACATGTTAACAGTGTTATGAGCTTTAGCAGGTTCTCTTTGATTATTACCAACTGCAACCTATGCGTTGCTCAGCACACCACCCTTTCTCTCCAAAGGGATT
Source organism: Pelophylax lessonae (assembly GCF_965119305.1). Taxonomy (NCBI): domain Eukaryota; kingdom Metazoa; phylum Chordata; class Amphibia; order Anura; family Ranidae; genus Pelophylax; species Pelophylax lessonae. The sequence continues at coordinate 187,177,459 of NC_138775.1, read as the reverse complement.
CTTTTGGCCACTCGGGTGGTTCCACAGTTGTCCTGGGAAACCACTTGCCTCACCACTGCATGCTCCTGGGAGGTTTTCCTGGGCATCTCTGCAGCACCTGTCACTACATAACAGAGATGGTTTTGGTCACCCCTAGGTTAACATTACCAGCACTCTGCTGGACTACACCAGGTCCACACATAGTCCTCGTGTCTTTTTGAGTCCTTAACCTTGCTGCAGGTTGATCCTCAACCTGTGTCTCCCTACTACAGTACTTGGGGTAGCAAGTCTAGTTGCACACCTTCTGTGGATCTCCTAGCCTGACACACTCCCACTTCACTAGGATTAGTCCCCCAAACTGCAACAGTCTTACAACATCCTGCAGCAGATAACTTTGGATTCATTTGAGTGTGCTGTCTCACAGCTGCTTCCTCACAAGCTACTGCCTCTTTGTGGCCACAAGGTGACACTGCAGTTTCCAGACTCTCCAGCAGTGTTCCAGAACCTGGGGCAAGTAAAGATCCCATGGCCCACTTGACCACACTCCAAGCATGGTACTGGATGCTGAACTTTAACTCCTTGGCATCTCCTCAATGACTGGCTCTCCCTTGTTGCCAGGGTATACCAGTCTCGAGGACACCACTGGTCAGGATCATTAGCAATCAAACTCCTTGGATCCCAAACATCCCTGCTGGCCTGGAGGTTGCTGCCACGAATAACCATACTTCTCCTTTCCATACACGGTTGTCCACCTGGATTCCTGTTGCCAGGGACAAACTCTTTCACTGCCCCTTTAACTGGGGATGACATGACTAAGTTATACCAGTTCACAGCAAGTTCACGTTCAGATTAATTTTCTGGCCTGATTGGGGCATGTGATGAAATACCCTCTAGCCAAAGTAGCTTTTCCCATGCCTTAGCAAGGATTGCATCCTTTCTCTGCTTTGACTGCCTCATCCTTTGTAGGTACACACACAGAGACTTACAACAGTTCACAGCAGAAAAAATGTTTTTACTACTGCAATGCCTTTTGCCTGGCTGCACTTCCACACACAGCCAACAGTTTCTGACACAAACACACTGTGGAGCACTGGAGCAGTGCAGATTCCACAGTCTTGTGCCCGCATCCAACAACCACTTGTAACATGGGGGGTCATTAGCTCTAGTGGTAGATGTGTTTTCAAATGATTCATGGTAGTCAGGAACTATATTTTAAGGGCCTGGTAGCACATTTTTATTAAAAGGCAAATAAAAAGTCTGTAACATATAGGTTTCCCATGGAGGTGGTTGTAATGGAATCTGAGCATAGCACATATATCTGTAGTGTTTACTTATCTCTCTCCAAAGCTCTAAATGTAATTTCTCTCCGGTCCTTCGCTCCTCTGTTATCTGCATGAGAAAAAAAATAAATTTCAGTCAATGAAAATAAATAAATATGCCCAGTAAAAAAAAAAAACACATGTGGCTTATTGTACCTGCAGCGCATGTAGACAGGGACACGAGGGTGTCATCAATTAATTGCAGCCTTCAAAATGGCTGTGGAAAACCCATCCTTTTATAGTGGGGGGGGGGCTTGCTTATCCATATACCCCCTATTGGGTGTTTTAAGTCACCTGACCATCTGCTTTCTATTGAGGTGCAGCAATTTCAGCACAACATCATTTCGAGTTTGACAGATGGTACCGCATGTCAAACACTCCTATGTAAGTGAATAGAGCCATGCCAAAACAGTGAGCCAAATACTTGGCTGCCAATTGAAGCACAGTCCCACAATGAAATTACAAAATTAAAAAACAGGCATCAGGAGGCAGTAGTATTACCTCCTTAAAGACTGTTAATGGACTTCTCAAGAACTGCACCTGCACCACATCCCCATAAAGTACATAAGAAAAAAGCCAAAATAATGGGACTTTAAAGGTGCAAATCTCAGAAATGTGCCACACTCATAATATGTGCGTAAAACACAATTACTATTGAGTATAAAAATAAGCAGAATAATATAAAAAGAGCATTACTGTCTCAAAACCTTTATCAGACATCATATCACATCCAATGATAGTTCATAGATAAATATGTATGAGAACTTTCCAATATAAAGAAATAAAAATAGATCAGTAAATCTTCATTTGGAGTAGTTTTTCTGCTAATATTAAAATTCTAATACATATTTACCTATGAACTATCATTGGATGTGATATGGTGTCTGATAAAGGCTATGCAGATGTTGAGATAGTAATTTTTATACTCAATAAAAAAAATTCGTACATATACATGTGGTCCATTCCTGAGATTTGCACTTTAAACGTCACATCTTTTTTGCTTTTTTTCCTACCTCCTGAAAGCCTGCAAACCTCCTTTTGGTGTCTTCTAAAAAGTGATCTAATGTAAATCCCTTTTTGAGGGGGGGGGGGGGGGTGGGAGTGGCAGAAAAAAATGCTGCTAGTGTAATACTATACAATAGGAAAGTAAGTCCATATAGTCAGGCATTATGCAATTTTAGTAGTGTTTTTTTTCTTCTGACAAGAATTTTCCTTTAAAGCTTAAATCTTCTTCACATAATCCTGGTTTCAAGCAAGGCCAGTGTGTTCACCATACTTTCTTTGTAATATTCAGGGTTTCACAAATCCAGTTTCTTGGTCTAGGTATTATACTGTATTTGAACATTATTGTTTTTCCTGTTTTTCTATAAACTGTGCTTTCAGTACAACCTTCTGGTGAGCAATTGTTCAGTCTTGTACCAGACTTTCAGGTATAGAAGTAGCTGAATCAGCAAGTTACTTTCTGAATGGCATGAATGTCTATGAAAAAAGTTTTATGAGTTTACTAGTAAAATTAAGCTACAAGTTAGAGCGTAAAAAAAATCGGCACCACAGGGTTAAGATGACAGGGCTTCTGGATTTGATTAACCCTAATAAGATACATGTTGTTATGTAAATTAAGTTATAAGGAGAAATATGAGCAAATATATACCAGGAACTCCTTCGTAATGAGATTTGTTGCCCTGAGGTTGCAGTCTTGTGCTGCCAATCATGACCTTCTGCTTCACACAGACAGTTAGAGGGAAATGTTGCAGCATGAAACAATTTCTAGAAGAAAGGTGTATCATAATTCTGAAATCCTGCCCAAGCATTTTGGAGTGTGCTCAGAAAGAGGAGAAGCCTGGTTAGGTTTTGGAATAAGAAGAAACTCTTCAATTATGTGTCTTTAAAGGAGAAGTACAGCCAAATTTTCTTTGGCTGTATTTCTCCTGTGGATCCTGTGGATCACAGGAGTACAGTTTGTTCTGTACTCCTGTGACCAATTTTCACAGTGGGCTGAAGCCGGTCACTTCCACCCCCTCCACAGCCTAATGCTCTAGGGAGGGGGGGGGGGGGTTAGGGTCAGAGCAGAGAGCTGCTGACTGACAGCCTCTCTGCTCAGGGAGCTGTGAGAAACAAGCAATTAGCGGTGTTTGATTGCTTGGTTCTCAGTCTTAGAGCCTCACCTAGGTAAGTATGATTAAAAAGATAATGATTCCCATAATTCTTTTTTAACCGCTTGCCAGTGGCTCTTACAGGCAAAAATGACGTACAGGTACGTCATCACCACTTTCAGGTTTGCGGCGTGCATGCATAATATAGGTTGCTAAGTGCTGCCATTACTATAAAAAAAAAAAAAATACAAATTCCATATAAATATTCCATAGTTTGTAGACACTATAACTTTGCGTAAACCAATCTATACATGGGATTATTGATAAATTACATGACATCAGTAATTTATTCACTTCACCTGAGCAGTGCATTGTGGGGCGGCTCGTGACGTCAGATCCCTATAAAAGAGCTGTCAAACTCGCACGGGAAGCGTCCGTAGAAGCAGGAGCTTCTTTTTTTTTCTATTTTTCGGGCGGGCGGGCAATTGATCATTGGGGGACACTATTTTTTTATTTTTTAATAAAGGACTTTTCCAAAACTGGCCTTTGTCTTTATTTTTTTTTTTGTACACTTTTTTAGTGAATGGGTAGGTGTACGATGTACCCGATATCCATTCACATGGGGGGGCCGGGACTTGGGGGCCCTTTTGCTAAAGGGGGCTTCCAGATTCCGATAAGACCCCCACAACCACAGCCCACAGTTGTCCGGAAGAGACCCTTGTCCCCATCAACATGGGGGCAAGGTGCTTTTGGGTGGGGGGCCTCCCGTGCCCCAAAGCACCCACCCCCCATGTTGAGGGCATGTGGCCTGGTATGGTTAAGGAGGGGGGCGCTCATTTGCCCCCACCCCAATCCTGGCCAGCTTGGCTGTGTGCTCGGATATGGGTCTTGTATGGATTTTAGGGGGAACCCCAAGCCGTTTTTATTTTTTATTTTGGCGTGGGGTTCCCCTTAAAATCCATAACAGACCTGAGGGGCCTGGTATGGACTAGGGGGCCCACACCATTTTTTTCAGCAATACTGACATAAACTGATATAAACTAAAGTGCCTATATATAATGCCTAGCCTTATACAGTATATACATATATATAAAACTTTGTGATATACACTTCACTATCTGATCTCAACAAACTGTAAAAAGCAAAAATCTCTCTCCCTGCCAGCAATGTACTATTAACTATAGAATTCCACTTATAAATAACCCGCTGGCCAAGTGATTCAAACCCACCACCTCGCAATTGCAAGCCTGGTATTCTACCAGCTACGCCCCTGTCAAGCATGCTTAGGCTGAATACACTCCCTGGCTAACTAACTAACTCCTATCTCACCCTACACACAGTGGATGAGATAAAAGTTAGGGAGAGTGTGTTCACCTTAAGCAGGCTTAACTGTGGCGTAGGTGGTAGAATACCAGGCTTGCAATTGATATGGCTGTGGTTTTTATTCCCCTGGCCAGCAGGTGATTTATTGGAATCAGAGGTCAGAGTCCAAGATAATGCGGGAACTCGAAGTTCCCGCAAAGAAGCCCATTTGTTCATCATTCAACGAACGAGCGAACAGCCAATGTTCGAGTCGAACTCAAAGCTCATCCCTAACTCTGAGTGGCAGTCTAAGGGCTATCAAATTAGAATTAGTCTAAGTCCCCATTTTGAAGGATTACATGCAAGTTATTGGCCATAAAAAGTGTATAGGGCTCGGGTACTGCCCTAGGGGACATGTACCAATGCAAAAAAAACTTTAAAAAATGTGTTTTTAAAGGAGTAGTGATTTAACCAGTTGCCGACCGCCGCAAGTACATATACTGCGGCGGTCAGCCCCGGCCAGGCAAAGTGATGTATATATACATCACTAGCCTGTCACTTGCTCGTGAGCCAATAGCGGGCGAGCGCGCGCCCGCGAAGGTGCGTGCCCACCCGGCTCGTTCCCCGGGAAGTCCGTGCGTGTGACCGGCGGACCCGATGTCCGCCGGTCATTCGGGATTGTCCGCCGTGAAGGAAGAAAGGCAGGCGGCTGATGTAAACAAGTTGCCTGTCATTCTCCCCTCTGTATGAATACTGATCATACGGTTCTACTATGTAGGACCGTTGATCACTGTTCCTACACCAGTAGCCATGTCCAATCACAGTAAGAAGCATGCCCCTAGGGACACACTTAACCCCTCCTTCCCCAATAAAGTTAACCCCTTCCCTTCCAGTGTCATTTTGCGGTAACAGTGCATATGTATAGCACTGATTACTGCAGTAATGTCACTGGTAACCCCAAACGTGTCAAAAATGTCAGTCAAGGGTCCGATCTGTCCGCCGCAATGTCGCAGTACTGCAAAATAAAAACGCAGATCGCCTCCATTACGCGTTAAAAAAAACACCAAAAATTACAGAAATATTTCCCTTAGATAGTAAACGCAATAATTTTTGCGCAAACCAATCAAAATATGCTTTTTGCGATTTTTTTTTACCAAACATATGTAGCAGAAAACAAATTGGCCAAAAATGTTAAAAAATTTTGATTTTTAAATTTTTTTTGGGAATTTCATATAAAAAATTTGAAAAATATTGTTATTTTTGCAAAATGTATGCTCTTTTTTTGTTTATAGCGCAAAAAGTAAAAATCGCACAGGCGATCAAATACCACTAAAAGAAAGTGGGAAAAAAAGAAGTCAAATTAGTTTAGGTACAGCGTTGCACGACTGCGCAATTGTCCGTTAAAATCACACAGTGCCGAATCTCAAAAAAGGCCCTGGTCAGGAAGGGGGTAAAATCTTCCGGGGCTTAAGTGGTTAATGATGCATAAAGTGAAACAATAAAAATGAAAAATTCATTTAGGAATAGTGGCTGGGGGATCCCCTTAGTCTGCCTGTAAAGTTGCACATCTGTACTGTATATAAAACCTGCTGCAGAAAAACTGACATTTATAAAGAAAAAAGAAAAATGACATTTAAATTGATTTTCCCTGCAAGCTTTTTTTATTTAGACAAGCTGGAATTTAGATGCTTGGTATGTGGGTGGCAGGGAGTGTATTTTTTTTTTCGATGTAGCAGCAGGCAGGGGACAAAAAAAAAGACAAAAAACAAAAAATCGCAAGAAACCAAAAAAAAAAAAAAAGGGGTATACAGCACTGTATACAGCAATAAATGTTATGTAATGCTTTGTTAAACACTGCACTAAAACACTACACTGACACTACACTATACATACACACTACACTGACACTACACTATACTCACACTATACTGACACATTACACTATACTCACACTAAAATGACACACAACACTATACTCACACTATACTGACACACTACACTATACTCACACTATACTGACACACTATACTCAAACTACACTATACTGACACACTATACTCACACTATACTGACACAATATACTCACACTACACTATACTGACAAACTATAATCACACTATACTGACACACTATACTCACACTACACTATACTGGCACACTATGCTCACACTATACTCACACTACACTATACTGACACACTATACTCACACTATACTGACACACTATACTCACACTACACTCTACTGTGTATACTGTATACTATACAGTGGACATTGATTTGTAACAATGGATTCTGACGTTTGAATTTGATATGCTGGTTTACATCTTCTGTTTGTGAGTAACCACTTCTATTATGTACTAATAAAGCCTTACTGAGGATAATGCGCTAGGCCGGTGCGCCCTTTCTTTGTTTTTTGTTTGCAGTACTTTGTGGACCACCCCATTCTTAGGGGATGCCAAGTAAGAGTTCTGTGATAGGAGTGGTCTGGGAGCCCTGTTTCTGAGAGCAGGAGCAAGGTGCTATGCATTGCAAATCTGTTTTGATGTGTCAGGTGTGCCTGGGCACACCCTAATCTCTACGTGCAATGCTGATTCCCCCTACTGCCTGGGCTACCCCTCGTGTTGCCCCCATGCCACGTAATGCTGCTGCCCTCCCTCCTCCCCCCCTGGCTTCTGCGGAGAATGTTTCAGGATAGAGAATGGGGGAGGGACATAGTAAATATGTAATTTGCCGGCCTCTTTCTTTTCTAAATGAACACAGTGAACACACTCGTTAACTGTGTCCATTCATAACTGAAGCATAGTAAATTTTGTTTACTATGCTTCAGTTTTTGAATGAAAAGAAAGCCAGTCAGCACATAGCGCTTCCCATTCATTCACTGTCCAGTGCAGCTGAGACTGCAGAGAACGGCATGTGTGTTTGAGCTTTGGGATGCACACCCTAAGGCCCCTTTCACACAGGCTTTCTGATCAGGTCCGCTGTCAGTTTTTTCAGGCAGACCGAATCGGATGCTCCAGGCAGCCCTATGGAGCAGGGGATGTCAGCAGTGACATATCCGCTGACACCCTCTGCTATCTTATCCAATCCCATGTGGTCCATAAAATACAGACGAATAGAAACCCTATTTTTCATCTGTCTGAAGGATTGGATCGGATGAAAAAAGACAGGCGGTCCGTTTTCATCCGATCTTCCATAGAGGAGAGGGGGAATCTGACAGCTCCGTCTCTGCACAGTAAGCGGAGATGGACCTGTCATCTGCCTGGTCAGCGGGAATCGGCAGATCAATCCCCGCTGAGCAAAACGGAGCCCGCCGGGTTGAAAGCCCGTGTGAAAGGACCCTAATACAGTAGGCTGCTCACACCTATGAATTACAGTAAAAAGAAAGAAAAAAACAAGTTTAATACTTAAGAATGTACACATCTACCTCTGCTGTTGATGGAATCTCTGTCTCAAAGTTGGATACTTGGAGCTGGAAAAAATAAAAAATATATATAGATAAGATTAAATGTAGTTTGGGCTCATGGTATGAACATGCAGAAATGAGGCATAAATGAATTCAACAATTGAGAATCCATCTGTGCAACTTGCAGAGAAGGACACTGCTCAACTGTCAAGCCCAAAGCGGGTATGAACATACAGAAATGACGCCTACGTAAGTATCCCACAAATAAGGAGAACCTTGTGCCACAAGCAAAGCATGAAACTGCATAATTGTAATGAGGCTGTTAAAAGAAAAAAGGTGCTTTACCATTTGCTCTACAAGATCCAGTATTCAGATTTTCTTCTGGACTTTCCATCACCATCGCTCCCCTCTGCAAATGCCCTCAGAAGTGTGCACCAGAAAAGAAGTCCCGCCCACTGGATATGATGACATGAGGTAGATACTGCACATTTTCATGAGCTAAATACCACAGATTTTGAAAAATACTGTAACCAGATTTTTTTAAAAATGCTATTTTACCACGGATCTTAAAGCAGTAGATAACACTTTGTGAATGGGACACACTGTGTGTGTAATTAGCCCACTTAAGGTAAAAATTCATGTGGATTTGTTCCTTCATCTACTCCTTTACTTCTCCATTACTGCTTATCAAACAATACTTTCCCACACCTGGTTATCTTTATCAGCCTTGGTTAATAGCAAAACTTGTGTAATTTTGTCAACCTGTCATTTATCTTACAATACAGACAGTGGATCAATGCATGTTTATGAGATTAATGCATGATTGTTTGTATTATTCTTCTTTTGTATGTTCAAACATAATGTGAATTTTAGTAACAGACCAATTTCATTTACCAAATTTATAGGGTAGAAAGACTCCTGACCTCTCTGAGATAAATTAGGTTTAATCAGGAAATATAATCTTATATTTTACATATTTAGGACATTCATGCTATTTAATGTGTACGTATAAAAGGTATTTGGCTCATTTGGCTAAATGTATGAACTGCACTCCCATGATTCATTTTCAGCAGACAGTGGGCAGAAGACCGCTGTCGGCTGACGTCGAAGAGCCGGTCCAGGCTGGGGCAAGATCACGACAATATGGTCAGGATCCACCCACCACCTTGACAGGCACCTGGCTTAGCCTCTCAGGAAGCTACTGAGATTCTGAACCAGCCATACCTGCCCCCTCCACAGCCCAGCACTCGAGTGAGCGTGGAGTGGAGGGCAGAGCAGAGAGTCGGTGACTGACAGTCACCGGCTCACTGCTTAGGGAGCTCTGAGAACTGAGCAATCAGCAGTCTTTGCTCACTCAGTTCTTAGTCATAGAGCCAACAGGGGATAGGTGCAGCATCAGACCAAAGCTGCATTTACCTAGATGCGTATGATTATTGGAAAAAAAAAATGCTGAACTTCTCTTTAAACGACCCTACAGTATTTCCATGTCATTGTTTTTCTTCCAGAAGTACCGTAGTTGATTTTGTTCAGGTCTTATCCAGGGTCAGCATCTGATCACTGGAGAATATAACATTGAGAAGATTCTTCCTCCTTCCAGCAGCAGACCAATGACATATTATCATCCCAGGTCTACCGTAATTACCAGACTTGAGCTCAAGGAATGCTTTTTCATAACAAAATGTAAAGCTCCTATAAAAAATGTTTGTGTTACTGTATATTGTACCACTAATTTATTCAAACAAATTTGTAATGGACTGAAGTAACTTGAAAGATATAAATTTTAAAGGATATATATATATATATAGAGAATCCATTTTCCATATAGATCATAGCACACTTTACCATTATAATAATTCACCAAACATCTTCCTTTCTCTGCTGTGTAGTTCAACTATTTTATATTGATGGCTGTCACTCAAAGGTTCGTGGCCACTTGATAAACCACTTTATGCCTAAGTGATGTATTAAATATGTCATATTTTTGGCATTATGCTTTTTACTTTTTTGCATATACTTTTCTTTTCAAATGTAGAACTTTTTTTTTTATGGCAATGGTAACATTTAGTGAGATATTAAAGCAGAATCCAATGCTGCCCCTCTCTCCATACTCACATGCCCCTCTATCTAATTGTTGGTTTTGGCAGTCTAGCCATGTACAGGACCCCAAAAACAAATTACCGCCTTCAGGCTTTCTAAGGGTGTAAATTGTTGATTTCACTCCTCACTACCTATTACAATTTCGGAGGCCATGAAATGCCAAGATAGCACAAAACCCCTCTAAATTACCCCTTTTTGGAAAGTAGACACCCCAAGGTATTTACTAAGAGGTATGGTGAGTATTTTGCAACTTTCATATGTTTTTGAAAATGAAGAAAGAAAAGAAACATTTTTTTTTCTTCTTTTTTTTTTACAAAACTTTGTGACAAAAAGTTAGATCTGAAAAATACTCAACATGCCTCTCAGCAAAAAGCTTAGGGTGTCAGAATGTATCAGCAGAATGTATTTTGGGGTGTCATTTCACGTATACCCATAGCATGTTTGAGCATTATATCATTTGGGTTAAAACTTTGTGTAAAAAAAAATGTTGTCATTTTCCCAAAACTTGTGGCAAAATAAAAATGATTCCATGAACTCAACATGCCTCTCAGCAAATAGTTTAGGGTGTCGACTTTCCAAAAGGGGTCATTTGGGGGGGGGGGGTTGTGCTATCTTGGCATTTCATTGCCTCTGAAACTGTGATAGGTAGTGAGGAATGAAATCAACAATTTATGCCTTTAGAAAGCCTGAAGGCAGTGATTGGTTTTTGGATCCTACACGCGGCTAGACTGCCAAAAAGTCTCATACGTGTGGTATCTCTGTACTCAGGAGAAGCAGCAGAATATATTTTGGGGTGTCATTTCACAATTACCCATTGCATGTTTGAGCAATATATAATTTAAGTGGCAACTTTATGTAAAAAAAATAAATAAATATGTTTTAATTTTCCTAAAACTTGTGGCAAAATATAGTGCCACAAGTTTTAGGAAAAAGTGCCAAAAAGTCTCACACATGGGGTAACCCCATACTCAGGAGAAGAAGCAGAATGTATTTTGGGGTGTAATTCCACATATGTCAGTCAGCATGCCGCCTATGCCCCAGGACGATGTCATCTGTGACGAAACGCGTCGGGATCCACAATCCATGAAGGATGGGCAAACAGCTGTAGCTGGCCAGCTTTTTCTTGATTTTGATGCTTTTAATCATGTTAGTGCAATATTTTGTGCTACTTTTTCAATAAATGGCAGATTTACACTATGGTACCTTCTTTAACATTTCCTATGGTTTGCTTAATCTTGTCATGTTGCAAGATATTGTTTGACATTTGGTGGTGGATACCCACTGATTCACAGATTTATATTCAAGTTTACATTGAAGAACCCATCATCATAATATTGTTTAATTCATTTACAGTAAATACTCGAGTATAAGCCAACCCGAATATAACCTGAGGCACCTAATTTTACCACAAAAAAGTGGGAAAACATATTGACTCGAGTATAAGCCTAGGGTGGGAAATGAGGCAGCTACTGGACCACCATGAGACACAAAACAGGGGCTGCAGGCATGGTACAGGAGATGCAGGGCTGTGGGCATGGTACAGGAGATGTTACAGGAGATGGCAAAGGCATGGCACAGGAGATGGTTCGGGCATGGCACAGGTGATGGTACGGGCATGGCACAGGTAAAGTTACGGGCATGGCACAGGTGATGGTACAGGCACGGTACAGGGGAAGGTACAAGCATGGCACAGGTGATGGTACAGGCATGGCTAAAGAGATGGTACAGGTATGGCACAGGTGATTGTACAGGCATGGCACAGGTGATGGTACAGGCATGGCACAGGAGATGGTACAGGCATGGCACAGGTGATGGTACAGGCATGGCAGAGGAGATTGTACAGGCATGGCACAAGAGATGGTACAGGCATGGCACAGGAGATGGTATAGGCATGGCACAGGTGATGATACAGGCATGGCACAGGAGATGGTTCAGGCATGGCACAGGAGATGGTACAGGCATGGCACAGGTGATGGTACAGGCATGGCAGAGGAGATGGTACAGGCATGGCACAGGTGATGGTACATGCATGGCACAGGTGATAGTACAGGCATGGCACAGATGGTACAGGAGATGCGGTGCTGCGGGCATGGTACAGGAGAATGTGCTGTACCATGCCCGCAGCACTGCATGAGGAAATGCAGGGGCTGCGGAAAAGTCTCACTTACCTGACAGTCAGGCGTCTTACATGTAAAAATGGCGCCGCCCGGCGCCAACATGTCAACGCGCATGCGCCGCCGATGCGCAGGAAAGCCTGTACGTGTTCAACTATTCCCAGGCAGATGGCGCATGTGCGGTGATGTGTTAGCACGAGGCGGTGCCATTTTTAAAAGGTAAGTGAGCCAGTGACTCGAGTATAAGCTGAGGGGGGCTTTTTCAGCATAAAAAAACATGCTGAAAAACTCGGCTTATACTCGAGTATATACGGTATTATAAATATTATTTGTGATGGTCATGTACACACAAATTTCATTTTTCTAGCGCAACTTTTTTATTTATGTATTTTTGGGTGATATCTCAATTTAAAGTTGCTACTTTGCTCATTATTAGCTTATTTTTGGTTTAGCGCAGTTATTGTTTCCTTCCATATAATTCCACATATACTGTACCCATGACATGCATGAGCAATATATAATTTCAATGACAACTTTGTGTAAAAATAATATATATATATATATATATATATATATATATATATATATATATATATATATAATATATATATATATATATTGTGAGGGATTGGCTCGGTGGCGGGTGTGGATGACCCCTTTGGGGGGGTTCGTTACACAGGGAGATAGGCGAGAAGTGGTTGCAACCAACAGTTTGGTTTATTCTTGCAATTTACTTCACACAAGTGCAAGCCTCAAAAACAGCAAAATAAAAATAAAACACAAAATAAATCCTTGCCACTGTGGGCGGCTACCTTCTCACATACAGGAACGTACCTACGGAGTCTGTCTCCAACCTACTGTTGGGCAAACTTTGCTGATCCTACAGCAGACACTCAATAGTCCATTTATTTTCTCTTCACACAACAAATGTCCATTGAACATGTCCCTGTTCCTCTTCACATTGAACATGTCCCTTTGCTTGTCTCTTCACATAGCAAATAGTTCATTTATTTCTTCCACATAGAAATAGTCCAAGACCTCACCTTGAGTAGTCTTCACACTTTTTACCCTCCTCAGTGCACATCACTTCAGGAGGTCTTCTCCCATGCTCACACAGCGTCGGGAGGCACACATCTGACTGTCCTCCTCTCCCCAGCTTCACACAGCGTCAGGAGGCAGCAATCCTTCTCCCAGCTCACACAGCGTCGGGAGGTACACATCTGACTGTCCTCCTCTCCCCAGCTTCACACAGCGTCAGGAGGCAGCAATCAATAGACTTCCTTTGGACAAATTATAGAGGCCTTAACTTCCTCATTCCGAACAGCTGAAGGCCTTTCAACTTCCTTAAGCCATCCTGGCTACCTTTTCAGCCGACACCCTATAGTAATTGGTGAATTTTCTAAAACCAGGTGGAAATGTATCTCCTGTCTGTGACTACATCCATAGATTTACCTGACTTCCTGTCACAATATATATATATATATATATATATATATATATATATATATATATATATTTTTTTTTTTTTTAAACCTTTTAAACACCTGTGACAAAAAAATTAAATATTCAGTGAGCTCAACATGCCTCTCAGAAAATTCCTTGGGGTGTCCACTTTCCAAAAAGGAACAACAATAACCCCTGAGGATTGGGACTTTCAACGGCAAGAATCAGGACTTGAGTATGAAAAAATATAAATTTTATTCCACATATAATAAAGATAAATTGTACATAATCACATATCAAGTATATAATAAAAACAAGGTCATAGATACGTCTTGGAACCAGAAGGGTCTGAGGTGTCTGGATCGGACTAGACGCGTTTCGGTCCAAATGCCTTTCTCAATGGTCCACAAAACACCAGAGCTCAGACTAGGAGCATAAAAGGTAACAATGAGTATAATACAAAAAATGGGTGTAAGATTAGATTCAACATGTATTAAACAATGTTAAGAGCGATAATACACAAAATTCATTATACATAGTGTTTGTCGTATTTAGATGTAACAAAGAGGGGGGGCAAAAAATGCCTCTATAATTACGTACCAGATATGTAGGACCTCTGTGAAATCCAGGACGTGAGACCAAAAGGATGGGCCTTAGTGGATAAGAAAAAGGCCTTCAATTGACTGTGGCCGCAAATAGTATATGCTAATCAAATTAGGTCTATACAGGATAGACTAAAGCAATATGTTAATATTTGTATGGGTTTTCAGGGGAGATTTCAATATTTGTAAGCCGAATACACAGTGGTATGGCAAATGACAGTGAGAAAAGAGCTCCACGGACAGAAAATCCCACGAGGATCTCCAAAGTGAGGTCAAAAACGCACAGGTCATCTAGGAAGTTATGAAAAGAAATAAAAGAGAAATTCAATGAAGTCTGTCTATATGAAAAATAAATGGGAAAATGGGACAGAATATTGTGGGTACAGAATACCTGTAAAATAGTAGTAGGATAGGTATGTCCCCCAATGGGTTTATGATGCTGGGACGTGTCCAGCCATGCATCCCTGTTGACATGGAATATGTCAAGCCTGAAATCATGAGGGATATCAAAGGGTAAATAGGTAAGGAGTAAGTACAATGGAATGGAATAGATAAGGAATAAATGCGATAGGATGAAATGAAAGTTACTGAATGGGAGAAGAAGTTGTGCTAATAGGAGTATCACAGGGTGCACAGGTATCGGAATGAAAGTTAGCCAGAGTTCAATGGCGGAGAGCAAATATCCTAGGAAGGATAGAGATGACTGAATAGAAGGAAAAGAGTCCCAGTGGAAGTTTCAAAAGGTGCCCAAATGCCAAGAATAAGTATTGGTAAAGGTGTAGTAGTAAAAGCGGGTCCTATGAGCAATTTTCGAAGATCCAGGGAGGAAATAACTTACCTGTATAGGTCTGTGCATAAGAGTAATGGCGGCGCGCTCTGAATCGAGCGCGGTCCGCCATTAAGTACGCCGGCGCATGCGCCGGAGCCTCCGTCCAAACTCCTCCCAGGGCGAGTGCGGACCAATAGAGGTCCCCCGTGTCTGGAGCGCACCGACGCCGCCCACACAGGGTTGGCCGCGGCGTGCGTTCCGGGCACGCCGACGCGCAATATCCGGGTCTGAATTCCCGCCTATGGCGGGATCAGGTGACCGGTGACGGGGCAGAAGAACGCCCCCATGTGCGCCGGGGGGAGAATCTGTGCGGGGAGCATGTAATGTCACTGACACTAAGCTGCAAATAAGGGGACAAAGCCAAGACTATAGACATATAAACAAGGCAAACTCTATGTTTACATATAAATACAAAAATGAAAAGACGGATATCAATTACTAATGGGTATTTTGTGATAACATTCAATAGGGACAGGAGCAAAAAACCACTGCAGGAAAGATGTATTGAATGGCCATATGTTTACATGAAAAAGAGGGGCAAATGTAAAAGAGGGATTTGGATTGATATTGAATACTTTGAAATAGCCCTCAAATGACAAATCAGAGCAAAAAAGCTACTGCAAAGAGGGTATATTGAGTAACCACCAAGTGGTGCTTGTATATTGAGTGATGTGGAAATTTTTTTTTTTTTTTTTTTTTTTGTCTATAGTCTATAGTCTTGGCTTTGTCCCCTTATTTGCAGCTTAGTGTCAGTGACATTACATGCTCCCCGCACAGATTCTCCCCCCGGCGCACATGGGGGCGTTCTTCTGCCCCGTCACCGGTCACCTGATCCCGCCATAGGCGGGAATTCAGACCCGGATATTGCGCGTCGGCGTGCCCGGAACGCACGCCGCGGCCAACCCTGTGTGGGCGGCGTCGGTGCGCTCCAGACACGGGGGACCTCTATTGGTCCGCACTCGCCCTGGGAGGAGTTTGGACGGAGGCTCCGGCGCATGCGCCGGCGTACTTAATGGCGGACCGCGCTCGATTCAGAGCGCGCCGCCATTACTCTTATGCACAGACCTATACAGGTAAGTTATTTCCTCCCTGGATCTTCGAAAATTGCTCATAGGACCCGCTTTTACTACTACACCTTTACCAATACTTATTCTTGGCATTTGGGCACCTTTTGAAACTTCCACTGGGACTCTTTTCCTTCTATTCAGTCATCTCTATCCTTCCTAGGATATTTGCTCTCCGCCATTGAACTCTGGCTAACTTTCATTCCGATACCTGTGCACCCTGTGATACTCCTATTAGCACAACTTCTTCTCCCATTCAGTAACTTTCATTTCATCCTATCGCATTTATTCCTTATCTATTCCATTCCATTGTACTTACTCCTTACCTATTTACCCTTTGATATCCCTCATGATTTCAGGCTTGACATATTCCATGTCAACAGGGATGCATGGCTGGACACGTCCCAGCATCATAAACCCATTGGGGGACATACCTATCCTACTACTATTTTACAGGTATTCTGTACCCACAATATTCTGTCCCATTTTCCCATTTATTTTTCATATAGACAGACTTCATTGAATTTCTCTTTTATTTCTTTTCATAACTTCCTAGATGACCTGTGCGTTTTTGACCTCACTTTGGAGATCCTCGTGGGATTTTCTGTCCGTGGAGCTCTTTTCTCACTGTCATTTGCCATACCACTGTGTATTCGGCTTACAAATATTGAAATCTCCCCTGAAAACCCATACAAATATTAACATATTGCTTTAGTCTATCCTGTATAGACCTAATTTGATTAGCATATACTATTTGCGGCCACAGTCAATTGAAGGCCTTTTTCTTATCCACTAAGGCCCATCCTTTTGGTCTCACGTCCTGGATTTCACAGAGGTCCTACATATCTGGTACGTAATTATAGAGGCATTTTTTGCCCCCCCTCTTTGTTACATCTAAATACGACAAACACTATGTATAATGAATTTTGTGTATTATCGCTCTTAACATTGTTTAATACATGTTGAATCTAATCTTACACCCATTTTTTGTATTATACTCATTGTTACCTTTTATGCTCCTAGTCTGAGCTCTGGTGTTTTGTGGACCATTGAGAAAGGCATTTGGACCGAAACGCGTCTAGTCCGATCCAGACACCTCAGACCCTTCTGGTTCCAAGACGTATCTATGACCTTGTTTTTATTATATACTTGATATGTGATTATGTACAATTTATCTTTATTATATGTGGAATAAAATTTATATTTTTTCATACTCAAGTCCTGATTCTTGCCGTTGAAAGTCCCAATCCTCAGGGGTTATTGTTGTTCCATATTTATCAGGGATGTTGGCAAGATCCCAGGTTTAAAACACAGAATTCGAATTTATCTTCTCTAATTATTTAGGGTGGCAAACACCCACTTCCCCGTCCCATTCGCATTCTGTGTTTTCTATACTTGACTATCATTTTCATATGCACAAAAAGATAATCTTTTAGTGCTACCATTTGAGTTACTATTTTAATGAAATACTAGTTACTATTTAAATAAGGTTACCTTATTGTGTGCTCGTTTACCCGAAGTACCCAGGGCCCTGGTTGGCCCCCTTAGCTCTGTTTCAGAGCCAGGGGACCCCCAGGACCTAGGGTCTATTAGGGTGACGTGAAGAAAAATAGCTTTCACTTCCCTTCCCCTTACTGTCTTACTATTCTTGAGATCTGTTTGAGATCAATACACAACCCTTCTTTTTACCTTCTACATATATTGTACTGCCTTTAGGGACGACAATAGACAGACAGTTTAAACAAAGCAACCCTTTTTCATTCACTTCATGCCATTTAGTTCACTATAACCAACAGTTGCTCTATTTCTCAATAGTCCAAGCTTATAGGTGACAGAATTTTAACACTTAGTTTAGAGCATTTCTATCCATCCCATTTTTACAATTTATACAAATAAATCCCTTGATAGGCATCATGTTTAGGGGTACAGGTTTTGATAATCTTCTCTCATCCTATAGAGAACATAGCAAAAAAGAAGCTCAGGACACTAAAATTGAATCCTTAATTTTTGAATTAAAAAAAGCGGTAGAAAAGAAAACCAATCTATACCTTCATATTGACAATTTCGAAACATATAATAGAGAAAACCTTAATCCCCTAGGCCTACGAGTCCAAATCTTTCCAACTATTGAGGATCTCGATGAAATCTTCAAATCCAAATGGGAGGCAAATCTACAATTATGTTCAAAGAACATGATGTGCCTCCTCATTGAAGAATACCATAAGAGAATAAAGAGATTAGACCTGACCATCGAGAAACTCTATGAACAATTAGAGACACATTTGGACACCCCAAAATTTACTAATTTGGAAAACAACATAAAAAACCAATTAGATAAAAACATCAAACTTAACATTAACAAAAAGGAGCAAAAACTCTGTAGGGACAGAATAGCCTTCCGTGACAAAAAGGCCTACAAATGGCATCAACGACAAACACAACCTCGCCCTAAAAGACGTGATTTAACTAGAGCCGATCATAATTTAGGCTCGAGTTCATCCATAAACTCTTCACTGTCTTCATCTTCACTACCCACCCTTAATAGGGGCAAACAAGTGAAAACAAAAAGATCCTTTGCCCAAGATGACAACACAAATGCAAGTAAACGCCCCCCAACTCCCTCAGGGCCCCCACTCCCATCAGATACACGACGTTTAGTTCACATGAACTTACCGGTCAAAAACACATTAGAAACCAAACACATAGCAATTACAGATACCACGCATGCCATGGCTGCAGACAACACGGACTTTGAAGATCACTCATGAAACTTAACCTCTTCTAGTGATGACAGTGACATCATTAATCTTTCAGATTACACTCTATCACCAGCCCAAATATCTTTACTGCGGAAAGGCCTTACTTTTTGTCCCACCACTGATATAGACAAATTCACTTTCAAAAAAGATTTAAATCTATTTGCTCGAAAAATTCTTTTACAAAGTCAACACGCTCAGAAACATAACCCCAAACTATTGCAACCCAAAACCAAAAAATTAGAAACGGAAGCTTTAGATACACTAATTGCCTTACTAGAGGAACAAGACGGTTTAGATCTAATAGACAGGATCGATTTGGACTCGTTATTAAACGAACATCCTCAATCTGGTGCAACAAACCGCTTTCAAAAAAAATCGGACAAATTTCCTGCTCTAAATAGTAATACCAATCTGGCAGCTTTTGTCATGTTGGTATCCCAAGATATTGAGAAAATCAAACTTTCTCCTCAGACTCAAGCATCTAATCTCAGTCTAGAAGAAAACCAGGCACTTACTGCTCTCACCAAACAATCACAATTGACTATCAAGCCCTCCGACAAGGGGGGCAACATAGTCGTTATGCATAACCAACAATACGCCAATATGTGCTGGAAAATTCTCAATAACTCAACCTGGTATCACAAAATATCCAGAACAACCATTGATAAGTACTTTGCAGAATTCTATGCCTTGGTGGACAATGGTTACTTAACGGGTTGCATAGATAAAACCACTTGGGATTATTTGAGAATCAAATTCCCTACTATTCCTACCTTTTATAGTTTGCCTAAAGTCCACAAAAATAAAAACGACCCGCCTGGACGACCCATCGTCTCGGGTAGGGGTAGTATATCAGAAAACTTAAGTAGGTATGTGGACAGCAAGCTGTATCCATTCGTGCAAACTCTTCCTTCCTTTGTTAAGGATACCATACACCTCCTTCAATTGTTGGAGGGCATGTCGATCCCTGCGGATGCCCTGCTGGTGGCCATAGATGTCGAAGCACTA